>NC_084499.1:9559182-9862213 GCF_030035675.1 Rhineura floridana
ACCTATTGATGTCTCCCTCCCTGATCCACACAGAGATGCCTATCATGCGAGAAAGAAGCTGTCGTGGCAGCCAGCCACAGTTCTCTGTGGCTGCTGAATGCCACTTCAGAAGGGAGAGTGCAGTTCCCAGCCATGGGTTCCATTGCATCATTTGGAGATACAGGTTTTGATTTAGGCAAAGGGGAGGCAGGTGTCCTTGTTGTTGCTTTTGGAGAGAGGGAGAGGGAAGCAGGAATCTGTGGCAACTCAGATTCCGTAAATGCCATGCATTGGGACAACACTTTGCTGACTGCAAGGCACATCGAGCTAGGTGAAATGAGGCAAGACTGAAATGCCTTCTAAGCCCCCTGCCCCACGTTTCTATCCCTCTCCTTTCACAGAGAGAGTTCCCCTACCCCTTGTGAAGGAACACATCTCCCTGTGGGTCTCACTTGGAGTATGCACTTAGGATAGAGACACGCTGACTGTTCTGCCAGTTCTCCACCTCTCTTTTCTGAAAATGTTAGTCAAAGGTTTTCAATGCTAGTCAAACCCTGCCCCCTTTTTACAGTAAAACCCGGTGGAATCAGCTCAAGTGCATTTTTTCCAAGAGATTTTGCAACTGATTGGCAGATCAACCCATTGCCCCTCCAGGTGCTGCCAATGGAAATGCTTTGCTGTAGACTACTAGTGTGCTCACAGCTTTAGTCCTCAAACCCAAAGGCAGGGGAGGAAGGTGTGGTTTAACAACCAATCCCTCTTCCTAGGGAACTTTGGGAATTGTTGCTCTGTGAGGGGATTAGGGAACTCCAAATAGGGATGGAAAGGTCTGTCTGTTTTGGTCCTCTCAGTTTCTCATGTTTCCAGTATTAAATTCAGTTCTCTACATTTCTACAGTGATCTGCACTTTTTTTAAAAAAAAAAATCCTCATGAAAATTCTCCGCCATTTTAGTGCAAATTTCTCCAAATAAACACATTTTTGTAGGCAGTTTTAACAAAGGGACACCTTCTTGCCAGCCACGTCTCGTCCTTTCATGCCTTTTTGCATGTTATTTTCACTCACGTGTTCATTTTTATGCACATTTCCCCCTAATATATGTATTTTTGTAAATGTTGTTTAGTTAGCAAACTGCATCTCAAAATTCTAGTAAATGAGAATTTCAAAGGATGGCTGTGTTTCGGTTCTCATATTATTTCGGAAATTGTGAATTTGATAAATTCTGCTTGGAATGCGAACTGGATCGAAATTCTCACCCGTCCCTATCTACTAACAACTCTCAGCACCTTAATGCACTACGGTTTCTAGGATTCTTTGGGGGAAGCCAAGACTGTTTAAAGTGATATGGTGGTGATTTAAATGTATAATGTAGATAGTGCCTGAGTGCAGATTTGAACCCTGGTCTCCCAGGCCCTAGTACAATGCTCTAATCTCTTTTGGGCCAAAGGGCGGGACACAAATTTAATAAACAGATAAATAACCACTATACCACAGTGACTTTCTGTACTTTATTTAAGTTTGGATACTGTTGCTAGTGTTATTGATTGCATTGATTTCAATGAACCTGCATTTTAGTTGGCTGTAAATCACCTTAATATTTTTGCATCATGGGCAGTGTATAAACGGGTTTAAATAAAACAAAAAAAAGCTCTAACATTTAGTAAAATGTACGCACTTTAGAAATGATCAATAGTTATGAGGATATCAAGATTCCTTTGTCCCCCATACCATCAAGAAAGATCTAGACACAAAGACTGGGAAAAATTTATATTTATTAAATAGAACAACAAATTTAACAATGGGCTCCTGCTGGGAGGGTGGGATATAAATCAAATAATAAATAAATTAAATAAATAACTAAGCTTGGTATTCCTCCAAAAGCCACTAATCGTGAATTAAGTAACTGTTTATAACTAAGAACTTACGCCTGAACTAGCTTTTTTCCTCTTCCCTCCCATAACCATTTCCTTTTGTGCCAAGTGTCTTAGTATATGCACCTAAGGGCAAGGACTACATTCCACCTGAGGGAGTATGGTGGGACAATTTCCAGAGGGGGACAATTTCCAGAGGGGAAGCTACATTAGTCTCTTGCAGCGAAAACAGCAAGAGAGACTTGTGGGACTTTAAAGATGAACAACTTTATTATGGCATCAGCTTTGTGGACTACTGTCCACTTCATCAGATGGAGACACAACTGCACCACCCTTGTATATTTTTTGTTGTTCAATCCTTTGACCTGAAGTGTCCATAACAGATACTGAATATTTCTTCCTGAATGTTACTTCCAAATGAACATTCTGTGGTTCTTATACATGGGAATTCATTCTCTACAGGACTGGGAGAAGAAAAATCAGGAAGCAGCATTCACTATATGAACCTTCTTCTGCAGCGAAGCAGAAGGAGAAAAGCAGGAGCAGCTAATTTCTGGGGTCCTCCAAAAGATTCAAGGAAGACCAAGGACTTCTTCATGGAGTGCTTAGTTAAATCCTGGGAAATGTGGTGAGACCGCTAGCTTAGGGTGCAGTTCAAACCCCCTTTGCTCCAGGCTGGGGAACTGGAATTGAGTGGAGATTGGCACAGGGCACACAGTTCCAGCCACCACTAACTGGTGGGCTGAAGTGACACTGGTAGGTGTGGTGAGCACTGCTGTCAAGTGATGATGGTGGACCCAGTTCTAGTCTGAAACAGGAGGCTGGACTAGAGAGGGAAAAAGCAGAGGGTGGCTAGCATCCAAATGAGAATTCAAAAAGAGGAGGTCAAAGACCAAGATGCTGGGAAAAGGGAACTGGGACATTTGATATTGGCACAGTGCAGAAAGCGATTTGCTTGTCTTATAATCTTATAAGCTATTATCCCCTGACGAAGGCCTGTAGATAACAGGCTGAAACGCGTTGGGTTCCATCAAAAATAAAAGTTCCCACTCTCCAGCATCTTGGTCTTTGACCTCCTCTTTTTGAATGGACTAGAGAGGGGCCTTTGGTCTGATCCTGCCGGGCCCTTCTTTTGTCCATTCTGCAGGCTGGGATATAGAACAGGGCGGGAGAACACATTGCGAGACACTTTCTTCAATTTGGCCTCTGAATGATGCAGCTTCAGTTCAATTTAATCCAGTGGAAATGGCTTGAGAGTATCTAAAGAGGGTTTCATCTCTGTTTGTTTTACTCAATTAAAAACCTGCAGACAGAGCTTTGCTCCCCGCTGCTTGGAGGAGGAATTTTCTTCTATAACACGGCAATGATTTACGATGTACGAGACAGTGTTTAACTGAACGTCATCCCAGAGCTCGAAGGCAGCTTATCAAGGGATTGGTCACTCATGTTAATGAAAAATGGATCCCTCATGACAGTCTGTAGCATGGCTATATTTGGATAACAAATGACACAGTGGGCCAGAGGCTTGGCAATTAATGCCGTGGTAGAAGCATGTGTGTAACAAGAGAGCAAAGCCGGGAATTCAAATCGATACAACCTGCGTTGTTCTCATCCCAGAGCACAGAGACATCTTGCCAGACAGGATCCAGGTGATGGAGTGGATAAAACGGGAAGGGAATGCCCATCCCACATCAGCATGAACAAAAGCAAGATTAAACGAAGGACCATGGCTCAGTAGTAGAACATCGAATCATAGAATAGTAGAGTTGGAAGGGGCCTGTAAGGCCATCAAGTCCAACCCCCTGCTCAATGCAGGAATCCAAATCAAAGCATTCCCGACAGATGGCTGTCCAGCTGCCTCTTGAATGACTCGAGTGTCAGAGAGCCCACTACCTCTCTAAGTAATTGATTCCATTGTCCTATGGCTCCAACAGTTGGAACATTTTTCCTGATGTCCAGTTGAAATCTGGCTTCCTGCAACTTGAGCCCATTATCCTGTGTCCTGCACTCTGGGACGATTGAGAAGAAATCCCAGCCCTCCTCTGTGTGACAACCTTTCATGTACTTGAAAAGTGCTATCATATCTCCCCTCAGTCTTCTCTTCTCTAGGCTAAACATGCCCAGTTTTTTCAGTCTCTCCATTTGTTTCTAGTCCCCTGATCATCCTTGTTGTCCTCCTCTGAACCTGTTCCAGTTTGTCTGCATCCTTCTTGAAGTGCGGAGACCAGAACTGGATGCAGTACTCAAGATGAGGCCTAACCAGTGCTGAATAGAGGGGAACTAATACTCCACGCAATTTGGAAACTATACTTCTGTTAATGCAGCCTAATATAGCATTTCCCTTTTTTGCAGCCACATCACACTGTTAGCTCATATTCAGCTTGTGATCAATGACAATTCCAAGATCCCTCTTGCATGTCGTATTGCTGAGCCAAGTATGTTATCATACCACTCTAACAGAGGAAGTTTTTCCTGATGTTCAGTCGAAATTTGGCTTCCTGAAATTTCAGCCCATTATTCCGTGTCCTGCATTCTGGGATGATTGAAGAAGAGATGCTTTGCGTAAAGAAGATCCCAGGTTCAATCCCCAGCATCTCCAGGTAGGTCTGGAAGAGAACCCCATGTGAAATACTGGAGATCCACTGCCAGTCAGTGTAGGTAATACTGAGCTACATGGACCTTTGTTCTGACTCAATATAAGGCAAATTCCTATGTTCCTTTTCTCCTTCTTTCTGCACCTCTGTGCATTTTGGGGAAGGGCCATATCTGAGCGGAAAAACATCTGGTTTGTACTCAGAAGGTCCCAAGTTCAATTTCTGTCATCTCCAGGTAGGTCTGGGAGAGATCCCCACCTTAAACCCTAATCCATTGCCAGCTAGTGTAGACAATACCAACATAAGGCAGCCTCCTATGTTCTTTTGGGAAAGTGCCATAGCTCAATGGTAGAGCATCTGCTTGGCATGCCGAAGGTCCCAAGTTCAATCCCCAATGGCATATCCAGGTAGGTCTAAGTGAGACCCTGTCTGAAATCCTGGAATGCTGCTACCAGCCAGTGTAGACAGTACTGAACTAGACAGACCAAGGGTTTAACTCAGTATAAGACAGCTTTCTATATTGTTTTTGTTTCCACAACTTACCCAGATTTTCTGTCTCATTCATGTGTAACCTGCATCAGCCTCTTCACCAGGATCCCTTGCATTGACCCTTGGTTTGCCTCATCCCCCCTCCCTGCTTTGCCCTCTGTTATTTCAGAGCAAAAGAAACATTTATTCTCTGGTAGCAGCAGAAAGAGAAATCCCCTTCCATCTGCTGCTGTGGCATAAGCAAACAGAAAAGTTTTTTTCTCTCCCTGCTAAGATAAAATTGAATTTCTGTAATAGGAAAAGGACAAGAGGCTAATCAGCTTCCTAGTGGGGGAAAAAAAGATAAAATCCATTCCCTAGATAGGTTTTGCTGACTAGATTCTCTTTGGAAGAATAGGCAGGTTGCCTGTACCCACGGTGCTCTCCATGACCCGAAAGAAGATGAAATCCAGCCCTCACGTTGATAAGGAGGAAAAGGAAAAGCAGTCAGCGTGTCACCATTTTTTTCTAATTCAGTAGCACAGTTCCCTCAATATGGAATGAGAAAGAAGCAGGTTGACCTCTCCCAATCTGTATATGGCCAGACAAAAGGAGACATTACCACAAATTAGAGAAACTACAAAAAATAAAATAAAAGATAAAGTTGGGTGGACCCAGGCTAAGGCTGCAATCCTGTACATCACAGCTTTTGTACTCTATAGTGTTGGAATGTATGAGGTTCAACTCCAACTTGGTGGGTTGAGGCTGCATGGGGTTAAAAAGGGTAGCTAGGGAGGAGACCTCTTCGTTGCTAGGCTATACCTGTCCTTTGAACCTTGCCGTCTCTCCCCTTCCTGCTAGACTGATATCTAGATCCCAGTTCTTTCCCGCCTTCCCAGTCCTTCTTCTCTCTCGAGAGGAGAACAGACATCTTTCCTTTGTCTCTCTCTCTCAACCAGCATGAGAGCTGCACTGGGACCACTGCAGACAGCTCCAACATAGCTAGTTAGCTAGATATAGGACTCTTTCCTATCAAGCATGTATTTCCAGAATAAAGTAGTTCTTTCTTATTTTAAAGGTTAAAGTCTCTGTCTGGCTAATTTGCAGGGAAGGTAGAACCTTAGCAAAGATTCAAACACACACACATTAGGTCGTTCAAAACTCTCCACTCTGCTACGCAACTCAATAGAATTTTGACATATAGGACATCAGAAGCAGTCTCAAAGTGGTCCACGTAGCTCTGTCTGCACTGACTGCCAGCAGGTCTCCAGGACGTCAGTGGGGGAGGGTTTGAGCCCCACCTGAAAATGCTGGAGATTGAATCTGGAGCAATGTCCCTTCCCCGATATATGATAGCCTTCCTATCAGCTCTTCCCCTTCCTGGTCATCCTCTGGGCCATTGCCCACAGCTAAATATACTTTTCCTCAGTGGAGGCTGGTGCCCATTGGGACTGGTAGGGCAGAAGTCAGGGAGCCGAACAGTAGGTGGAGCCAGAGCCAAATAACAGGTGGAGCCAACTCATTCTCATTTGGTCCCCATCTTCCTTCTCCCTGCTGAGTTCTACAAAGCCAGCATTGAGACTAGGGAGGAGAAAGAGCTGACAGCCGGGGCCACCCTCTGGACTGGATGTGAGTAAGAAGGCAGGGAGGTGGGGGCTGACTGAGGGGAGACTGCAATTGGGATAGTGCTTGATTTGGACATTTTGCTCTTTTCTGGTCTTTTGCGTAATTCAATAAACACAAAAAAAAGGTCTGATGGAATTTCATGCTCGGAGATTTCATTAAGTACAATAATTACCATTTTCCAAAAAATATTTTTGCTTTATTGCATCTCTCTCTCTCTCTCTCTCTCTCTCTCTCTCTCTCTGATACGAAAATGCATAGGTTTCACAACATAAACAAAAATATGCAATGTGACATAAAATACTCAAAATCTGTATAGAAAAATGCTGATTAATAACATGCATGAGTCAAACTGGGATAAGTAGCCACTGAGGAAAATTTAGTTATATTCTTGGGGTAAAAGCAAGGACATTCTCTAAAGGAATATGAGGAGAGTGGTGTGGAAGTGAGAAGGAAAGAGGCAATCATGGTGATGTTTTCCACAGCAGTGTAAAATGGTTGGAATGACAAGCAAAGCCTTAGTGAGTGAGTGAGTGAGAGAGAGAGACAGACAGAGAGAGAGAGAGAGAGAGAGAGAGAGAGAGAGAGAGAGAGAATTGGTCTTAATTCATGCAATCGTCTCGGAATCTCCCTCACCTTGCAATTGAGCTGGATATCTAGAAATACACAAAAAATACTCTCCACAGGGAACTGCATCTCCTGCCATTCATCCTACTTCTTAATTCCCCCCCAGCAAAACTACCTGCAGAACGTGTGTGTGTGTGTTTGTGTGTGTCTGTTTTCCCCCTCTTCCTCAAAGGCATATTGCTTCCTTTGTTTTTAAGAGCTATGGAACTGGGGGAAAAAATTGATTCCGATGTGATGTTTTGCTTCATGGGGAAAGAGCTGCTGGAGTACAAGCTTTGGAGGCTGAACGTTGCCAATATACCCTGAAAGAAGACTTGAGGCATAATATAGGTGAGTAAAGGTTATACTTATTTAAGTATAACAATGGAAGATCTGCAATAAGTAGCCAATAGTATAAGGTGGAGTTAAATGAATGTCTATGAGGGAAGCATCCAGACCCTGGGTATGTAAACGGACTGTGGTTTAAGAGTATCATGCCACTTTAAATAGCCAGGGCTTCCCCCAAAAGAACCCTGGAGACTAGTTTGTTAAGGTTGCTGAGAGTTGTTAGGAGACCCCTATTCCCCTCACAGATTCTAACAATCCCCAGAGTGGTTTAACAATAAATCCCTGTTCCAGGAAACTCTGGGAATTGTAACTCTGTGAGGGAAATGGGGTCTCCTAACCAGAGCTTGGAAAGGTTACTTTTTTGAACTACAACTCCCATCAGCCCCAGACAGCATGGCCACTGGATTGGGCTGATGGGAGTTGTAGTTCAAAAAAAGTAACTTTCCCAAGCTCTGCTCCTAACAACTCTCAGGACCCTTAGCAAACTACACTTCCCAGTATGCTTTGGGGGAAGCCATGGCTTTTTAAAGTAGTATGATAATTCTTTAAATATACAGTACAGAAGGGGCTTTAATTTCATTCTTGTTCCCCATTTGCCTCTCATGTTTGCATATGTCTTAAAAAAGTAATAAAAAAGGCCCAGGCATTTTATCCTAGTCAAACACCGATAGCACTCAACTGCTCCCTTGCAAACAGATGCATTCATATTTTCTGTTTACTCTCTGGATAATATTTCCTCTGATCTTAACCTTGTAAAACTACGTTGTTTGCTTGTTATACTTCACATGCAGGAGGAAATGGCATGATTCTTCATTGTTGCCAGTACTCCAAGATACAGAAGACTGCAGGCAGCAAGCAAGCACACCACATATTAAGGACATTTGTGCCAATATATGTGTGATGCAGGAGATCCATGACTGGATCACCTGACCTAAAAATATAAATTTTAAGGTGGTTTAGAGGAAATGTTTAAAGTCCCCCCATGCTATCTAATTTGTTCCCCTCACAACCTGGTATTAACCCCATTGGAAGAAAACAGATATAGAGTGTTGTACTAGGATCTGGGAGGTCAGGGTTCAAATTCTCACTTGGTCACTAAGCTCACTGACCTTGGGCTAGCCACCAACTCTCAGCCTAACCTACCTCACAGGTTTGTTGTGAAGATGATATAGGGGGCTGGGGAGAGACCATGCATACCACCTTGATCTCCTTATTAAAAAGGTGGGATATAAATGCAACAATAAATAAATAAATAAGATTGTAAAAAAAAATGAGAAATCAAGTTGGGTGGGGAGGTAAAACACTCCAGCCTTCTGTGCCATGCTGCAAAATAATAATAATAATAATAATAATAATAATAATAATAATAATAATCAGAGCCACCAGGAGCTGCTTTAAGGGGTTTTTTAATTTAAAAAGAGGTCCAGCCAGAGATCTATGTTGGTCCCAAGATTCACAGGGAAAATACATTAGGTTGTATTCAACTTATTCAAAGCAGACTCACTGAAATTAATGAACCTCAGTTAGTCATGTCTATTAACTTCAATGGGTCTAGTCTGCATAGGACTAGCATTGAGTAGCACCCATTTGTTCCCCAAATAATAGAATTACTATTTCAGCACCGTGGACAGAGATCCTGTTCACTGGATTTCCCCATTCAAAGTTATTTTACAAGGGGGCAGTTCTTCATTGTCTTTCCATTTTCCTTCCCAAGTGGAGAACTGTGTAATTGGCAAAGTGTCACAGCCAACAGAAATCTTGGCCCCATCCTGTCTCATCTGTTAAATTCAATTGACCATGAACGATAGAAGGCTACAGGCTTTTTTTCAGTAGTTATGTTTTCTTTGCCAATGCTGTGCACTTGTCCAAGATATTATGGGGTTTCTTCATGTTGCTTTTATTGGGAAATTATCTGTAGTTCCAAACGAGCATCAGACAATAGATATGATGGTGGCATCAAGTGAAGTCACTAGAGATAGACAAGGTTCTGATCATTTGCATGTACACCCCATATTTCCTAGTTCACAAAATCCAACCAATGCTTTATGAAAAGTCTCGTGTATGCATAAAAATGTATTACATATGGGAGGGGGACCCTTTTCAGTCTGAGGGCTGCATTCTCTTCTAGGGGACCTTAGGAGAGCCATATTCTGGGGGTCTGAGGGACCAGAGGCCAAGGCTGGTGGAACAAGGGATGTGAATGTTACTAAAGTACAGTTGACTAATTCCTGCACGCCACCCTTCCACACGCCTCGCTACCCTCCATCCAGGTAAGCAAAAGTCATTATCAGAGTTCAAGGAAATATTCTAGCCACTCAAGGTGAGTGAGAAGCAAGGCTGTTGAGGTGCTTGTTATGGAGGAATGTGGCCTGGGTAAAGTCCTAAGGGCCAGACAGAGAGACCCAGAGGGTTGTTATTTAGTTTAATTTTTGTAAATTCTATTGATGGATTTTTATACTTGTGTTTATTTTTCTTTGTAAGCCACCTTGAGGGCCTTTGGCCAAAACACAGGGTATAATAATAATAATAATAATAATAATAATAATAATAATAATAATAATAATAATAATAATAATAATAATAATAATAAATTGGCCCCCGAGCTTCCCCATCCCAGTATAACATTGTTAAAAGTATATTTGCTTAGATTTCTTTCTTATTGACTTTATATGCCCCATGCCCCAGTGTTTTGGGGCAAGTGCAATATTCTTAGGGCAATCTTCTTTAAAGTCTTCTTTAAAATCATGTAGCATGATCCAGGGGTTATTTTTTTTGCATAAAACAACAACAACACTGTAAAGTCTCTTTGGTTTCAGTGGGAGATAAGTGCAGTGCAATAATGTGCAAGTTTTCTCAGAAGTAAACACAACTGAGTTCAAGGGAGATACTCCCAAGTAACCATGCATTAAAACTATAGCTCAGCGGGACAATCTTATACATGTTTACTGAGCAGTAGGTTCCATTTCGTTTAAGGGGGGTAGCTCCCAGGTAAGTGTACATAGGACAGCAGCCTATCAGTGCAATCCTGGTGTTAAACTCAGTAGTAAGCCCCACTACATTCAGTCGGGCTAATCCCCAAGTAAGTGTTCATAGAATTCCAGTGTAAGAACATAAGAAGAGCCTGCTGGATCAAGCTAGTGGCCCATTTAGTCCTTCATCCTCTTCTCACAGTGGCCAACCAGGTGCCTGTGGGAAACCTGCAAGCAGGACCTCAGCACAAAAGCACTCTCCCCTCCTGTATTTTCCAGTAACTGCCTCTGACTATGGAGGCAGGGCAAGCCATTGTGGATAGTATTAGGCATGTGCTTAACTTTCTTGTGGAATAAGTGGAACTTCAGGGCCCAAGTACTCTTGGATGGAACAGATTATCTTGACCCATCCCAGTCTGAGTTCAGGCCTGGTTATGGGACTGAATCGTCCTTGGTCGCCCTGATGGATGACCTTTATCAGGAGAAGGACAGGGGGAGTGTGACCCTGTTATTCTTACTTGATCTCTCAGTGGCTTTTGATACCATTGACCATGGTATCCTTCTGGGCCGACTTCGTGAGATGGGTATCGGAGGCACTGTTTTACAGTGGTTCCAATCCTATTTCCAGGGTCACTCTCAGAGAACAGCACTGGGTGACTGTCTTTCAGCCCCCTGGAAACTGTGCTGTGGGGTGCCGCAAGGTACCATCTTATCCCCCATGCTGTTTAACATCTATATGAAGCCCTTGGGAGCAGTCATCAGGAGCTTTGGGGCGAGGTGTCAGCAGTATGCTGATGATACCCAGCTCTATTTCTCCGTAACATCTGAATCGGGAGAGGCCATGAAAGCCCTGGACCACTGCCTGGACTCAGTGGTGGGCTGGATGAGTGCCAGTAAACTGAGTCTGAATCCTTCAAGATGGAGGTGCTGTGGGTTGGTGGTTCCCAAGTTCGGATAATTGGTCAGTTGCCCTCTTTGGATGGGGTCATACTCCCTCTGAAAGAGCAGGTCCATAGCCTGGGGGTGCTCCTGGATCCATCTTTGTCACTAGAGGCCCAGGTGACCTCACTGGCTAGAAGTGCCTTTTACCAGCTTCGGCTGGTGAGACAGCTGTGGCCATTTCTGGACCGGGATAGCCTGACCACTGTTGTCCATGCACTGGTAACCTCCAGGTTGGATTACTGTAATGTGCTCTATGTGGGGCTGCTCATGAGGTTGGTCTGGAAGCTGCAGTTGGTGCAAAATGTGGTGGCGAGACTTCTCACTGGGGCAGGGTATCGCCAACATGTCATTCCACTGCTGAAAGAATTGCACTGGCTGCCCATTTGCTACCAGGCCAAGTTCAAAGTTCTAGTTTTGGTGTACAAAGCCCTATACAGCTTGGGACTAGGATACCTGAAAGACCGTCTTATCCCTTACATACCCAGTCGATCACTGAGCTCTGCAGGTGAGGGCCTCCTGCACATACCATCTTATCAGGAGGTCCATTCTGCACAATATAGGAAACGGACCTTTAGTGTGGTGGCACCTACCCTGTGGAATTCCCTCCCTTTGAATATTAGGCAGGCACCATCTCTGCTATCTTTTCGGTGCCTTTTGAAGACTTTCCTCTTTCAACAAGCCTTTTAGTTTGAGACCTATCCCAGCATGCATCTGTGTTAGAATTGCTTAATATGTTTTTTAATAATGTTTTAACCCTTTTTAAAGTTATTTTTTTTAAAAAAAATGTTTTTAACACTGTTTTGTTTTAATGTATTTTAAGATCTGTTTTTATGATGTTTTATAGTGTTTTTAGAGCTTTGTTTGCAACCCCAGGCTCCTGCTGGGAGGAGGGGCGGGATAAAATTAAATAATAAATAAATATTTTTTAAAAAAAAGAGCTTGATTTGCTCTTTATACTGCTTCCCAAGTGCCAGCACACACAACACAGCACTCACACACCAAAGACAGCCCTTGGCGACTCTTCGGGAGAGGACCCTTCTGTGAATAGCTTACATAACATAAGCTTTTTTTAAGAATGGAAGAAAGAATGAGCTGTAGAAACTGGGAGCCGCTATCTTGTCTCCAAATCAATTTGCTTTGTACCTTCTCTCATACATTGCCGCAACTGTGAACACATCTTTTCCACAGCAATTCAGAGAGAAAGAAAAAGGATCTGGAGGGTTTTTTCTTTTCTGTTCTCAGAGTCATTAACACCTCTCCATCCTCCAGCACAGGTGACTGACAGGGAGCTCCCTTTTTATTAACAGGTAGCAATAATGATACAAAGTGAGTGGGAAGTGATGACTCTCCACCTGTTGCTCGTGCGCTCAAGATGCTGTAAGAGGGGAAACCCATGAGAAGATGTTGCCTCCAGATCTCCAGCTGGAAGCAGCCAAATGGCATGTCCCTCTCTTGCTGGGGCCCACAAGAGCCGCTGGCAAGCCCAGAGACACCTCAACAAAAGAAGCTTATTCTCTAACTTCAGTTGGCATTTTCTTTCTGAATGCTTGCCAAAGGAAAGGGAGGAAATGTATTTCCTTTCTCCTCTTGGGGAAAAAAAACACACACCACTACCACGATATCCTTGTATTTATCTCCAATCCACTTTCCCAGCTTCCTCCCTTTTTTGCAATATCCCAACTGGTCTGAATTGAATCTGGCAGCATCCTCTAAACATTTTATGATTGGCTATTTATGTTTTTATTTAAATGGTAATTGGCTAACAGGATTGGTAAGGTATTTTGTAGTAGCAAGTATGATGAAGGGTGGCTTTATAAATTGAAGGGAATTGCATTGTATTGTCAAATTCCTTTAATATTGCGGAAGTGCATGTCCTTTTAAATTCTATTCCTGTTATATGGGGATTAACAACAGCACAACAAGGATGGACTTTAAGTTCCCTAATGGTCACTAAGTGACTTATACTTCAAGCCTGGAAGGATAAATAGCCACCAACTATTATGCAATTATGCACGATGAAAATGCCGACCCAGTGTGTGGCAGCTGTGAAAAAGGCAAATTCCATGCTAGGGATAATTAGGAAAGGTATTGAAAATAAAACAGCCGATATCATAATGCTGTTGTATAAATCTATGGTGCGGCCGCATTTGGATTACTGTGTACAGTTCTGGTCGCCTCATCTCAAAAAGGATATTATAGAGTTGGAAAAGGTTCAGAAGAGGGCAACC
The DNA here is from genome assembly GCF_030035675.1 of Rhineura floridana. Classification (NCBI taxonomy): domain Eukaryota; kingdom Metazoa; phylum Chordata; class Lepidosauria; order Squamata; family Rhineuridae; genus Rhineura; species Rhineura floridana. The sequence goes on from NC_084499.1 coordinate 9,572,810, forward strand.
AGAATGATCAAGGGGATGGAGCGACTCCCTTATGAGGAAAGGTTGCAGCATTTGGGGCTTTTTAGTTTAGAGAAAAGGCGGGTCAGAGGAGACATGATAGAAGTGTATAAAATTATGCATGGCATTGAGAAAGTGGATAGAGAAAAGTTCTTCTCCCTCTCTCAGAATACTAGAACTCGTGGACATTCAAAGAAGCTGAATGTTGGAAGATTCAGGACAGACAAAAGGAAGTACTTCTTTACTCAGCGCATAGTTAAACTATGGAATTTGCTCCCACAAGATGCAGTAATGGCCACCAGCTTGGATGGCTTTCAAAGAAGATTAGACAAATTCATGGAGGACAGGGCTATCAATGGCTACTAGCTGTGATGGCTGTGCTCTGCCACCCTAGTCAGAGGCAGCATGCTTCTGAAAACCAGTTGCCGGAAGCCTCAGGAGGGGAGAGTGTTCTTGCACTCGGGTCCTGCTTGCGGGCTTCCCCCAGGCACCTGGTTGGCCACTGTGAGAACAGGATGCTGGACTAGATGGGCCACTGGCCTGATCCAGCAGGCTCTTCTTATGTTCTTATGTTCTTATGTTCTTATGTTTGATGTCCTAGACACCCTTGCTACGTTTGAGGGTACTTTCTATAAACACCAGCTTCATCTGGATACATAGCTGGACATTTGGACACAGTGTATTGATCTGTATCTGTAAACTAAAATGGATGTATAGATATTTAAATGTTAATGTAAGTTGATAGGTTTTTCTCCTTTTTCCCCCTCAAGAAATTGCAAACGTAATTTAAAATGGTTTAAAAAATCATAAATTGAAGGAAATAAATAGATATTTGGGGGCACTATTCTACTAAGGTGCCCCATCAGCACAAGGATTTTATTATTATTTATTAGATTTATATCCTGCCCTTCCTCCCAGTCTGAGTGCAGGGCGGCACATTGATGCTGACACAACAGGACTTTCCTCCTCTCCTCCCACTATGCGTGCTCCACACCCTCCCCAAGAATAGATTTAGGGGATATATGGGGAGAAGATGGGGGAAAGCCCCATTGCACTAGTGGTAATCCTTGTGCTAACTGGATCCTGACCTAGCACTATGTTGGATACAACTCTTATTTTAAAATATGTATAAGCCACCATTTAAGTCCAAAACCCTCCTAGGTGGCCTCCAACAATACATGAAACAGAATACATTTTAAAATAGAACTTGAAAAAATATCAAGACAATAAGTAACAGTACCCTCAACACAGCCTCAAGTTTTGCCCCCACAGCCTCTTGATAACTCCACACTTCAGCATTGCTCCATTAGATTTAATAACAGGAAGATATAAGGAGGCTGTAGGGACAAAACCTTGGAAGTCTGCTCATGACAGATGACCCTATGCTGTGTATAGGGTTCCCCCATCCTCTGTTTTGTGTGTGCAGCTGTCAAAAGCAGCCTGGGGTCAAAAGCAAGTTTTGCAACGCTTCCATAGTCCCAAAGAGAGAGTTGGAACTGGGAGGGGGGGTTACTGGGAAGCCAGCAACTTTGCTCTGGATCACATTTTAAGTTGGAGGAGAATCTGGGAACTTGAAAAGCTCACCTTCTCCTTTTCCATTTTCTCAATATTTGTTTTACTTACAATTATATCCCACCTTTTTCCCATCAGCAAACCCAAGGCAGCATACATGTAGTAACCACATAGCCACCCATCCAACCACTGACCAGGCCCAGATCTGCTTAACTTCAGTAAGGTGGTGGCCTCATGTGCCTGAAGACCAGAGCTTGGAAAAGTTACTTTTTTGAACTGTAACTCCCATCAGACCAATCCAGTGGCCATGCTGGCTGGGGTTGATGGGAGTTGTAGTTTAAAAAAAGTAACTTTTCCAAGCTCTGATCCAGACCAGCTATGGCTCTCTAGGACTTCAGCAGGGAGTCTATCCGAGCTCAATCTGGAGATACTGAGGATTGAACCTGGGCCTTTCTGCATGCAAGGCAGACGCTCTACCACGGAGCTATGGCCCTTCCCCTATGCTTGTCATGAAGTGCACAGGATGCCTAATCACCAACAGAGCCAAAGCTCATCTAGCATAAATAGATCTTGATCACAACTGCTGTCATGGAGCTCAGTGAGATGGCAGGAAAGGAATGGGGAATCTCAGGGCCAAATGCAGCCCCCAGGCCTCTCTCTATAGCTCTCAGGACTCCCCTGATGCCGCATCCCCTACTCAGCCACAAACTCTCTCCCCAAATGATACCTTCCTTGAGAGTTTTTGTCTGGCTGGCTGTGTTCTTGAACTCCAATGAAGTCCTCTGCTTCATAGGGAGGGGTATATGAAACCAGTTTACTGTAAAAAGGTAAAAATGTTGCATGCATGGTTCCACCCATTTTTGTCTCTAACCGCACCCACCACTGGTATGTTGCCTCCAGAAGGGAATGTGGTCCTTGCGCTGAAAAAAAGTCCTCCATCCCCATGGTGGGAGATCGGTTGGGTCAGAAGAGCTAAAATATCACAGAGTATATAATATGCATTGATGAGCAGTGCATTCATGTTAGTTTTAAAAATAGTATACTTGGGTATGGCCACCAGAATGTCTTACAAAGAATTTTGAAATGTCACAGCTGCAAAGTCTGAGCATCATTTCCTACTTCCCCTGCATCTTTTTTTAAAAAAATGCAGGAAGTCTTGGATTTTATTCATTTATTTTTACGATGATACCCCAACGAGGAACTGCATGATAGTATCTGTCAAACTATACAGCTCAGCTTTAGGTTTTGCCTGTTTCCCCTCCCTGATATGTACAGAAAGTAGTGTAGAGGACTTCTCTACATCCTCGTCTCTGGGATTCAGTGCCATTTCCTTGAGAGGGGTGATGCCCATGAGAAGCTCCACTGCGACTGATATGCACAGAAAGGATAAATTTAGCAGCTGCCCCAGATGGGCCGGGGAAGGGCCCAAAAGCAACCTCTGTCTATCAGGGCTGCAGCTCTTTCTCCAGGCCACCTGCCTGTCAGAGTGACATAACAGTCGACAAAGGCAGAACTGGAAATTACTGCTGACACATCCCTGCCGATGCTCTGCCCCTCCCTCCTCTGTTAGAGAGAGGATACAAGGAAAACTGGCTTTGAAAGCAGCCGTCATGCATGGTTTGCTGTGCTGGATTGAAAGCCTTAAAATGTTGCCGCAGCAAACTCTGAGGACCACAGAGGAAACATGCAGCAAGGAATAGCTTCGCAAGTCAATCAAGTTCCAAGGAGTTGTACAAGAAGGATGATGCAGGTTCTGTCTTTTCACCTTTCAGTCCTCTTTCTTTGTCCCTTTAGTGCAAACAGTGACAACCTGTGGCCCTCCAGATTTTGTTGACCTCCAACCAGGGCCAGCCACAGGGGTGGGTGAGCTGAGCTGAAGGGGACTCCAAGCTGAGCTCAGTGAGTGCTTGCTTTATTTTTTTAAAGTACTGTCTGCAGTGAGCTAGGGTGGCAAAAAGCAAGTATCTAGCCTTTTTTTCATGGCTACAGGTTGTTTGGGTACTAACTACAAAAATGATCTCTTTTCAATTGGCTTGAAAGTATGCTTTTTCAGTTTCTACTTTGATGTCACTTGCGCTAGGTAAAAATCAGTGGAGTGAGTGAATGCCACCAAAGATTTCCATGTAAGGTGCCAGTGGAGAGTAAGTGGTGACTACCACAGGAAAGGCATAGGAGTGGTATGAGGCCAGGTCATACAGGAGGAATGATTTCTGAGTGTGTAGTGGAGAAGGCCAGCAGCTGGATCCAACCAGAAGGCAGCATTTGCTGCCTGAGGAGTTTGCCACTCTGTCTCATTGTAGGGCTGGCCCTGATTCCAACTCCCAGTCACCCCAGCCAGCATGGCCAATGCTCAGGGTGATGGCAGTTGTAGTCCCACAATGTCTGGAAGACCATGGGTTCTCCATCACTTATTTAATGCTTTCCAGATTCATCTAGTATTACTTGGCTGCCTGCTAAAGACTTGTTTATTTATTTGTTTAACAAAATTTACATCCCTCTTGAATGTGAAGACCTTCTGGCGGTTTACAAAAAAAATGGAAGTTCCTGGACTTGGTGATTTCTACTCCTTTCCTTGTTTGAATCCACTTATAACCTTCAGCCTTACTCTTTTAAGAATCCATGATTCTTCGTCCAGTGCATACTCACCCACATCTTTCTTCTGTATGCCACACCTCTGATATGCTTCCATCTCCTAGATTAGGGATGGGGAATTTATTGTCTGCCAGATTTTTTCTCTCCATCTCTCATCAGCCTCAACCAACATAACTAATGATCAAGGGTAGTGGGGGTTGCAGCATAATAACACCTGGAAGGTTTTGGGTTCTATAAACCTGTCCAAGCTCTTTAGCCAGTCTCTAGGCTCACTTTCACTTTAGCAAATACCTGAATTCTTAAATGGATTCCCTTTCTGGATCTCTAGACCACAGATGGGGAATACCTGTGGCCCTCCAGATGTTGTTGGACTCTATCTCCCCTCAGCCCCAACAAGCATAGTCAATAATCTACGATAATGGGAGTTCTAATCTATGGACCTTGGTAGACCTGCAGAACCAGCAACCCAGTGGTGGCCAGAGCTTGGAAAAGTTACTTTTTTGAACTACAACTCCCATCAGCCCAATCCAGTGGCCATGCTGGCTGGGGCTGATGGGGGTTGTAGTTCAAAAAAGTAACTTTTCCAAGCTCTGGACTGGTGGCTGATGGCTCCATGTCAATGGGGCAATGGAATCTGCTCTGGGGTTTAGTCTAAGCTTTCAACGAGTTGTCCAAGGTGCTGAAGTGGGGTTCAGCCCCAGCTGCTGAAGCTCCTTAGACAGCTCCTTGAAGGTTCAGAATAAAACCCAGAGCAGATTCCCCTGCCCTGCTGAGAGCACACTGTAGAGCAGCCGTGATGGATCAACAGGGATGAGCTGTACTACTTTGTGTCATTTCTCTGCAAGCTGCTTGGAACTTTGTGCCAGGTTTTGCTGCCTGCCGTATGAGACCTTGGCATCCTGGGGGATGATAAGATTAGAAGGAAGGAAGGCACAGCTTTAGAGCCAAAACAAAGATGTCCCAAATGCATGGAAAACAGAAGTAACTCCAGTGTTCCAAGCAGAGAATTGCTGCTCAAAAATTGCCCCCATCCCAGAAGAATTGGTTCCAAAATGCCCTAGGCCTGGAATAAATTTCATTTTAAACACCTGGAGTTCCCACCCACCCCTGTTTTGTTTTGTTGTTTCCTGTCAGTAGTGATTTCCCAGTTTTGTGGTTTATCTGAGCACAGCATATCAAACACACAGCACAGTAAAGGAACTGAAGAGAAGAAATCCTCTTGTCCTTAATCAAACTGGGCCCTGTTGCATTCAACTAATCCAAAGACTGCAGGCTGGTTACCAACAGATTCCCCAGCTCCAATTATAGCTCGTCCTCATTTTTCTCCCCTTTTCAGCCTTCCCTTGCCCATGCAATCTGCTCTCGTCATGAACACAATTCAAGCAATATTCTGATGAAACCCAGTGTTCTCAATGAACACTCAGGGCGAACTATTCTGGACCCCAAACAAAACCTGTGATGAAAAAGAAGCATCATCTGCCCCCAGATCCATCATTCTCCTAATTAGTGTTGTTACCTCACTCTTGAACACATTTGGTTTGTTCTAGCAGACCTTTTGAGGGAGAGGCGTATAAGGAAGCACAGACTGCAGGCAGAAGACAGGCCATTGATTTCTATAAATGTCACCATTTAATATTTCCTTTCTTCCTAGACTCTACTTAACTAAAGTTGTATGGTTTATTCTGTCTTTTGACAACCTGTACTTGTTGGGAAAATGTCTCCACCTAAAATAAACTCCCCTTTGCTCTCCCCATCACCTACCTACTATACCTTCCTTCCTTCCTTCCTTCTTTCCTTCCTTTGTTCCTTTTTCTCTCTCCTCTCTCTCTCTTCGTTTCTCTCTCTCTTAGTAAAAGGTTACATGTAATTTAGAAGCTTCCATTTTAAATCCACACAAAGGGCATTATCTTGTACTTTTTATGAGTCTGGCTCACTTTCATCACTGGCTCTCCCCACAATGCCTACGACTCCTTTCCCCCTAATAAGTTAACTTTCAAAAGACATTGAACAAAGGTTTGATCACTGAGTGCCCATTGGCCATTCCAGTGAATAACTGATACCCAGCTATTGGTGTTCTGCCCTCCTTTCACTGTTTTTCCATGCTGAGAACTGGACATTTATTATTGGCTTTGTCATCCCTGCCATATAATGAGTTGTTTTTTTTAAAAAAAAAATTAATTGAGAAAGGACTTCACCTCTTGCCCCATGACAACCAACCAGGTTTTCCTTAATAGGTTCTTGGGAGGCACTTTATGAAAAGTCTACTGAAACAAAATTAAATAAATCACATCCACCGGTCTATATCCATTTTTTAAAACTTTTTCAAAAATAGTTAACTGGTTCCAGAAGCCTACCCATTTACTATGGGAGATATCCTGCTGGTTAACCCGAGTGTCTGAGGGCAACACAATTCAATGGATTCAACAATTTCCCTATTATCTTTCATGCCACTGAAGTTCAGCTTTGGCAGCTGATCTAATTCCTTGATCGTTTGCTGCAGCTTTCATAGAAAGATGGAGAGAGTGTTGCCCACCCTCCAGCCCATGGAAATCAAAGCAAGTTTTAATGAATATAGCTTCTTTTGTTAGTTGATGTACGTTGTCCTGTCATCCTGTCAAACTGTTCCAGACCCAGGGATTGATGGCCTTGTCCTAAAGTCTTAAAGCATTGAAGCAGGTCTGGTCTCCTCATTAGCTTCAAAGGGGAATGTTTATGGAACAGCACTCCATCGTGCAATGACCCATCACTTTTATGCTCTGAAATGTGATTGGTGTCCTTTCATATTGTTCCATCTGTGAGGAGCAGCCTCCTGAGATGTACACAAGCCAAGGAGGATTTTCTTTCTTTCTTTCTTTCTTTCTTTCTTTCTTTCTTTCTTTCTTTCTTTCTTTCTTTCTTTCTTTCTTTCTTTCTTTCTTTCTTTCTTGGGGGGGATTAAATATTATTTTAGGTTGAAAGTTGAAAATACAGGCAACAAAAAAGAAGACCACCATACAAGAGGACTAGAATGATTCTTTTTAACTTTTTTTCAGATTAAAACATTGGGGAAAAGTAACTAATGGATTAGTTGATGGATTGTTATATCATGGGTGGGGTTGTGGGATAGGGTAAAAACAGTTCTCGAGCCCTGCAATTCTATATTTCCTGGGATGCACTCCCAAGAACTATATGATGATTTGGATCTCCCTTTCCAAGGCTGGAATGAGAGTTCTGCCCTCAGAAAAGGTGCAACTTCATAACGTCCCCTCCCGCTGCTGTGAATCTTGGTGCTAGCCCCCACTGGTGTCAGAGCTCCAACACTGGAAGGGTGTGCAATGGCATATGGCCAGATGGATCAGGGCAAGAACAGGGGGAGGCATAGATCCAAGTTGGCCACCAGTTCCTTCCCCGGCCTTTCTTTACCCCCCAGCATATGCCGGGCACTCATTTTACCGACCACGGATGGATGGAGAGCTGAGTGGACCTCGACCCCTTTTACCGAAGATTCGACTTCCTCCTTCCATTGGAATCGAACTCCGGCCATGAGCAGAGCTTACCTCTCTGTTCCATGGAGAATTTGTATCCTGTATCTTTAGGAGAAGAGAAAGTCAGCCAAGTGCAGGTGTTCTTGCAACACAGTAATGAGAAAAACCACAAGGTGGAATTCTCCCTTCCCCCTACACAACTTTGAAAGAACTATCTATGCCTCTCCCTATCTACTCTGTATTTCTATAAATAAAGTTTTGTTGTTGTGATGTGCCTTCAAGTTGATTACAACTTATGGCAACCCTATGAATCAGTGACCTCCAAGAGCATCTGTCGTGAACAGCCCTGTTCAGATCTTGTAAGTTCATATCTGTGGCTTCCTTTATGGAATCAATCCATCTCTTGTTTGGCCTTCCTCTTTTTCTACTCCCCTCTGTTTTTCCCAGCATTATTGTCTTTTCTAGTGATGTCTTCTCATTATGTGTCCAAAGGTACGATAACCTCAGTTTCATCATTTTAGCTTCTAGTGATAGTTCTGGTTTAATTTGTTCTAACACCCAATTATTTGTCTTTTTTGTGGTCCATGGTATGCACAACGCTGTACTCCAGCACCACATTTCAAATGAGTTATTTTACTCTTATCTGCTTTCTTCACTGTCCAACTTTCACATCCATACATAGAGATCGGGAATACCATAAATAAAGTAGCTTTTCTTGTTTTACTAAGTCTTACGTTTCAGTGATTTAAATGTAGGGTAAAAGCCTTCTTCTTCGGTAAATACACACACCGTCACACACCAAGCTCAGAACACTAAATTACTCTGCATACACATAGCAGTTCTTCAGTCCTTACTTCTGTCTTGTCCCACAGTTTCTGGTTCCCTCAGACTGCTGTCGATGGCCCAGCCTTGGCATGACCCATGACCCAGAAAGACTACGAACACTGACTGTTTGGGCTGGGACTTTGCCTGGACAGCAACAATGTCCACTGTGTCTGGTGTCTGACCTTTGGCTCTTGCTCTGTGACTACCTTTCCTCTGCTGAAAGACCAGCTCTGTCAGGCGCCTCCTTAACTGTCATCTGAGAACATAAGAAGAGCCTGCTGAATCAGGCCAGTGGCCCATCTAGTCCAGTCTCCTGTTCTCACAGTGGCCAACCAGGTGCCAATGGGAAGCAGCCCACAACCAGGACCTGAGCTCAAGAGCACTCTCCTCTTCTGTGGTTTCCAGAAACTGGTTTCAGAAGCATCCTGCCTCCAACTATGGAGGCAGAGAACAGACATCATGGTTAGTGACCACTGATAGCCATATCCTCTATGAATTTGTCTATCCTCCTTTAAAGCCATCCAAGCTGATGGCCATCACTGCTTCTTGTGGGAGTGAATTCCACTGTTTAACTATGTTCTTTCTTTTGTCTTCAGCTTCATTGGATGTCCATGAATTCTAATGTTATGAGAGAGGGAGAAAACTTTTTCTCTATCCACTTTCTCAATGCCGTGCAGAATTGTATACACTTCTGTCATGGCATACATCATATCTGCAGTGGTCATTTCATCAGGCCACAAGAGAAGGCAAGAGATGGGACTGCAGGGCCTCTCTGTCGATCAGCAACCTTTGGCTTCTCTGCAAGGTTTTCTTTATTCCAACTGCTCACTGCAAGATCTCTTGCATTTTTCCTGCTCCCTCCCAGTCCCTTTTACTTTTGTGTTGTCTCTCGTAGATTGTGAACCTGCCTTTTCTATGATATTTGTAAGCTTATTAGGGAGCTTTTTCCAGCTAAAGAATGGAATAAAATGCATAATAATAACAACACATGCCAAGCAGTGACACATGTGCTGTGCACATGGAACATTAACATGTTGGGGTGAAAGGTTTTTAGCCAACTTTGAAAATGCTAGGTCTAGGGCCCCATCTCCCATAACCAGCCAAGCTTATATGGGCCAGCCCTGACCCACAAGGTGTTCTCAGCAGTTTCCTCAAGAAGGGAAGAATGCAACTTGTTTGGACTGTTGGTTCCCTGGGCTTCTCTCAGAGCCAGTCTCCAAAGCTTTCCTTTTAATAACACTTGGCTACAAATGGGACAGCTCCCTTTCATTTCCACTCTCTGGAGGGGCATGCTGTAATAATCCACCCATCCTATTGATGCTTCACTTCTACAGACATCGTCAGGGCTCCTTAGTGCACTGTTCTTCAACCTTGGGACCGCAGATATTCTTGGACTACAACTCCCATCATCGCAGCCGGCTTAGCCATTGCTCAAGGGATCATGAAAGCGGTGGCCCAACAATATCTGGGGACCCAGTGTTGAAGAATGCTGCCTAAGTGTCAAGCGTTCAAGAAGTCCATTGGAAGGGTCAGAGATGGGGTGAGGGAGATATGATTCAGTTTGCATTTAAACCCAAATCTATCAAATTTGCACTTTCTGAAACTATATGAGAACCAAAACACAGCTATCTTTTGAAATTTGCAGTTATCCTCCCCCCCCTTTTTTTTTTTGCAACAGGCAAGCAAGGCCCCTAACAGCTCCCCAGATTACCTGGTTAAGGTGGGCTGATGAGATGATGTAGCCTCCTCCCCCGTGTCCATTTTCTGGATGATAAGGCAATACACCAGGGATGAGGTCAAGGTATTTTTGAACTTGTCCTTGTTGAAAGAGAACTTCTGGAAAGATAGAATAGGTGGATAAGCAGAGACTGGATGGCCATCTGTGAAGGATGCAGTTGTTATACCTTGCATGCTGCAGTGACCATGGACTTGGAATAGATGATCTTCAAGGTACCTCCTAACCCTATGATTTCATGAAGCTGTGATTCTATGACAGACTGAACCCACATAACAAAGGAATGGAATGGGAATGACTGACTGACTCCATTGCATTGCATATTTATCCCACTTTTCTTCAAAGGAGCTCCGGTTCTGTCCCCCCACCCCTTTTACCTGACAATTACCACTTGTGGTAGGTCAGACTGAGGGTGAATGAATAAGCCAACATCACTTACTGAGCTTCGTGCTGAGTGGAGGTCTGAATGTGGTCTCCTCTGTCATAGTCCAGCACTCAAACTTGGGGAAGGGCCATAGCTCAGTGGTAGAGCCTTTGCATTGCATGCAGGCGGTTCCAGTTTCAATCCCCAGCAATCTGCAGGTAAGGCTGGCAGAGAATTCTTCCTGAAACCCTGGAAAGCTACTGCCAGTCAGTGTAGACAATACTGAAATAGATGGGCCAATGGGTCCCTATATTCCTTATCCACTATATCACACTGAAACCTGATCATCTGAAAATATGTTATGCAGGCAGCAACCACCAGAGTCACCAAGATTGCATGGGTAGTTCCCAGATGGTGTTGTAACTTGTAACCTCTGGGGAAATTGAATGAGTAGCTATACTTAACTACAGAGGCTGCAGATTATTACAGGTGCATCATGGAAAGCTTTTCAGTGGCTAGTTACAGTGTAGGCCTCATCCATCAGTGTTCACACTAGGGACGGGTAAGAAATTTGATTCACTTCACATTTCAAGCTGCATCTATCAAATTTGGACTTTCTGAAACAATAGGAGAACCGAAATGCAGCCATCTTTTGAAATTCGCACTTATCCAAGTTTTGCAATGCGGTTTGCCAACCGGTGTTTGCAAAAATGCATATGTTAGGGTAAAGTGTGCATAAAAATGAATATATAAGTGAAAATAACATACAAAAAGGCTTTATATGATGGGAAATTGCTTGCAAAAATGTGTACATCAATCAAAGACTGCGTACAACAATGTTTTTTATTAGGAGAAATGTGAGCTAAAATGCTGGAGAATTTAAAATGCTGGAGAATTTACGTGAGGATTTTTGTTTTTGAAAAGACTGCAGAAATGTGGAGAACTGAATTTAAGATTGCAAAATGAGAAACTGAGTGAACCGACATGGACAGAACATTCCTTTCCTCGTTCACACACCATCTCACGTGCAAGGTTTTCCATTGTGTTCTGATTAATAAATGCAACTCATACTTGGGTTAGAAGAAGGATATTTCTCCTTCTTCAAGAGGAACTTGAAACAGTGGTGACATTTTCTCTTTCATCCTCTACACCCCACCAACCTGTCCCAACTCCTCACAGAGCAGCAATTTATCAATTCAGCAGAAATCAATTGTGTCACCAATACAATAGCTACTTTTGAGGAGGCAAAAATGGTTTGGTATGTGTCTGTATTTTTTCTTGTGGGGGAGTGCAAAGTGATGGGGGAGGGAAAGAGATGCTCTGATGCCATCTAGTGGAGATAGAAAGAAAAAATACTTCTGTCCTAAGACAGTTGGGTGGGGAAAGAGATATGGCTTGCATTACCTTGAAAAGCATTGGAGGGGGGAGCGACATTCCTTAGGAAATGCAGTTTCAAAGACCCTTAAAAGATCAAGAAAAGAAGTGCAGAAATGCTCATGCCCCATAAAAACAGATTATGCGCACGTAACTTTCACTGAAAGGGAAAAGGTTGTTGATGCTTCATTGCATTATTACTCCATGCTGTCAAAGAGCTGATGGTTGCCGAAGGAACAGCAGCAACAGTTCTGTGCACAGACAGTCCATCTGGAATCATAAGAACTACTTGCCTTTCTGTGCCCTGACTCTAAGGAGAACAGACAAAGGCCCCTGCTGCATCAGACCAAAGGTCCATCTCATCCAGCATCCTGTTGGCCAGCCAGAGCAGAGCATTGCTATCACATTTGCTTGGGACCTGTATCATTTCATTCATTCATTCATTCATTCATTGGCAATCACTCGTGGCTGAGTAAGATTGTCTTCCAGGGTAAGGTCTTTAACAGTAAATGACTGTGGAGGCTAATTCTGGATCCACACAGCCTCCCACAGTGAGGACATAGGTTTCCAGATGGAAGATGGTCACGATGAGGATCTGCTTGATGTGCCTTCCGCTCAGCTCGTTTGTGCCTTTCACCCTGTACTCGTGCTTCTTCAAAGCCCATAGTACCTTTGATAATGGCCGACCTCCAATTGGGACACTCATGGGCCAAGACTTCCCAGTTCTCAATGCTCATGTTACATGTTTTTAGATTAGCTTTGAGAACATCTTTAAACCTCTTTTGCTGTCCACCGATATTCTGTTTTCCATCCTTAAGTTGGGAGTAAAGTAGCTGCTTTGGAAGACGGTGATCAGGCATTCGAACAACACGGCCAGTCCAGCAAAGTTGATGTTGGAGGATTATTGTTTCAACACTGGTGGTCTTTGCTTCTTCCAATACAAGTAATTTGCAGAATGCATGATTGAGCCTACTTCCATGTTAAGAACATAAGAAGATCCCTGTTGGATCAGACCAAAGGTCCATCCCAACCAGCATCCTGTTTTCACAGCGGCCAACAACATGCCTATGGGAAGCCCGCCAACAGGACATGCATGCAACAATGCACACCACACTTGCAATTATCAGAAACTGGTGTTCAAAAACATGCTGCCTCCAACAGTGAAGACAGAATATACCCATGTTTGGGGAGCAGCAACAGGTGATTGTGGAATCTCTTCCCTCTGCAGCCATAAACTCTAATCCTGCTCGTGAGCAGGTTGCAGTCCAGCTGAGCTGGCTCACGATCTAGCTCTTTTGCCAAATTAATAGGATCATAGATTCATAGAATAGTAGAGTTGGAAAGAGGCCTATAAAGACATCAAGTCCAACCCCCTGCTCAATGCAGGAATCCAGATCAAAGCATTCCCAACAGATGGCTGTCCAGCTGCCTCTTGAATGTTTCCAGTGTCGGAGGAGCACATTATGGGTAACTTAGGAACTTTGGTCTAGATAGTGGAGCACCCCCTTAAGGCCCCAGGGATGGGGAAATGGAGCCAAGCCTCCAGGATGTAACCCAGATGAAGAGTTTATTAAAAGGGAATAAGAAACAAAATCTCCTTGGTTACAGTGCATGCGTTACTGAAGGCCATCCCAGAAAGAAAAGAGGAGAGCAGACAAACAGCCGTGAATCAAAGGAGGCTGCATTGCTGTGCCTAGGAAGAGAGAGATTAAAACTAAAATTAAAAGGACTGGGTCAATAAAACAGATCTCTGCCCAGTGTCCAGAATGCATTATGTGCAATGCCAATTGGCAACACCCACTCACTCCTTCTAATTCAGCTTAGCCCCAGTATTTCATTTCATCATAGTATTGGGTCAACCTTTTAAAAGCAAAAGGGGGGGGGAAGTCCTGGGCAGAAAACTATCCCCTTATCCAAAATAAACGTAAAGGCGTGAGTGAGACATAGCCTTCTCTGCTCTGTGTATAAATACACACACATATATTGATCCTCTTTTGCTGTCACGCAGATGCTAAATAAAACTGGTTTATTTTGGATGATGGATTGTAGGACTGTGGCTCATACATCCCAAACACAGCATTTTAAAAACCACATCTTCTTTTTATTTGTATGGACTGAAAGGATTTTCATATCTTTCCTTCCCTCATGATTCATCATTCCCAGAAATTGAGTCAGTTACCCACACAAGGTTGATCTATAGCGCCTACAGCTGATAGCAGATTGTCCCCGTTTATTAAAAGTCAGGTGTTGCTCAGTCTCTGTACCCAAAAGGAGAGCAAACAGTGACTAGGATCCTGATGTAGCTGACGAAGAGCAAGCAAAGGGAACAGTAACAGAAGGTTGCTTTAGCCCTAGGTGGGCCTCTGGGACCCTTCAGTTATCTCGTACCATGAGAGTCTTGGAGTGTGTCTTTTTCTCTGTTTAAAGCATTTCTTAAGCCAGTGTGGTGTAGTGGTTAAGGTGTTGGACTACAACCTGGGAGACCAGGGTTTGAATCCCCACATAGCCGTGAAGCTCACTGGGTGACCTTGGGCCAGTCACTGGCTCTCAGCCTCATGAAAACCCAATTCATAGGGTCGCCATAAGTCGGAATCGACTTGAAGGCAGTCCATTTAAGAAAAGAAAAAAAACCTCCCCAGAGTGGCTTTCAATGGTCGCCTTCTCCAGATTACAGTGGTGTCTGGTGTCTCCATGTCAGTGGGGCAGTGGAATCTGCTCCAGGTTTGAGTCTGAACTTTCAGACGAAGCCTAGGTTCAACAACTTGGGCACCTCCTTGAAAATATGGATGAAAACCCAAAGCAGATTCCACTGTCTGACCGGCTTGGAGCCACCACTGCCAGATTATTGAATCTGGGAGGTTTGGGCAGTAAGGAAAACTGTTTCCGGTTCTTACATCACATGCCCAGAAAACCCAACACATGAGCATAAGAAGCAACCTTCTACTGAGTCAGACCATTGGCCCATCTAGGTCAGGACTGTCTATGCTGACTGGCAGCGGCTGTCCAGGGTTTTGGGAAGGGTTCTCTCCCAGCCCTGCCTGGAGAAGCTGAGGATTGAACGAGGGGCCTTCTGCATCCAAAGCAGACGCTCTGCCACTGGGCTACAGTCCTTCCCCGAGCCATTAGCCAAGCCACAGGAAGGTGCTAATGGTTTGACAGCTGCATAGTTGTCTCTCAGTGTGCTGCTTCTCGCCCCACTGTGTCGTTTCACCTGCCACAGGCGATGGGACAGCATGGCTGATTTAGGCAGGAACAACAAATGAGGAATCGCAAAGCCATCTAAGATGTCAGCATTTTTTGTGTGTTCGGTAAAGAGCTTGGAGAAGCTGTACGAGGAGAAAGTGCATGCGTGCGTGTGCACATGTGCATGTCTGTTGTCAGCGACTAAATCTCCCCTCCAGGCTAGAAAGAAAGAACGAGGCATTGCTAATACCCAGCACAGGGACTGTGGCTGGTTATTAAAGAGGGGCTGCTTTTTTTTTTGGCTCATTTCATGAGAAATGTTTGCATATGAAGAAATGCACCTGTCGGGTTCAGTTTTGCTCAAAAGTTTGGGGGATAGTTTTCTAAGTGAAGAGTGGCAGTTAGAGTTACTGACTAAGCCATCACATGGCTCTCGATTGCTTTTTGCTCACCTTTTCTGGCAGCAGAGCTGTCACTGAAAGGTAGGAAAGACAATTAAGAGACATTGCCAGTGTTCATAATCACCTCATTCAGAATTCAGAATTGGTCCAGATCATAATGCTCGGAGGTATTGCAAATTAAACATTGCTGGAGCAGAAGAACCTGCCGTATACTGAGTCTGACCATTGGTCTGTCTAGGGGTGCTTTCACACTGCACTTTATTCCATTATTCTGATGATTTCTTACCTGGTAATTTGCGCATTATAGTTGAGCTTTCACACGAGATACCGGGTAGCTCCGGAATTCTGGTGGAATGTAGTGCAAGTGTAGCACTAATTTCCGCAATGAATGATACCAGAAATAATCCGTTAGCAATGCTGGGAACCTGGAAGATCGCGGGAGTGTTTTGCTAGCTGCTGCCGCTCATGTGACAGGCATCCCAGCATGCAGTGCGTTCCCACCCTTTAGTCGTGCAGGGTTTTTTTTTCACCTGACGAACATTGTACTGGTATTCCGGCATCGGCGCAGATAGGAGCAGCATTTCCCACACCCCCCCGTCTTGATACAACTAAAACAATGTAAAAAGTCAGATCCTAAAGGGAGAGGGCTTGCGTGACGACGGGACAAGATCTTAGACCTCCTACACAGTGGGGAACAGTGTGCATGGGTGAGGGACGAAAACAAGCCGTGTGAAAGACAGTTGCGTGAAATGCCGCTATATTGGCTGAAAAAGTACTGTTTGCTACTGCACGAAAGAAGGCTCGTGACACCGCAATGGAATAATGTTATATTTATTAAAATATAACAAGTATTAAACTTCAGCCAATTACATCCAAATATCCAAACTGAACTTACTTCGGGCAGGTGAGGATAAACCTGACTGAAAGGGAGTATTCCTCCCAGTCCCCTGGGCATGTCAGTCTCAACGGACTGTGACTCCCCAGCAAAGGATGTGGGAAAACCTGTCCCTCCTTGCTAGGAGAGCCAAGTATGTGTTTCCAACCTCCGCAGCCTAGCCCCACTGTACAGGCGTTCACCATTCTGCGCAGGCTGGTCCCACAAGGACACGCCCAGATCCCCACCAGTCATTCAGCACTGGTAGTTCCCTAGGGAGTGCCCTTGAACAACATGCTTCCTTCTCCTACTTTGTCCCCACCTTCCTCACCTGCCCGAATTCCATGCAAGCCGTTAGCTAAACATCCACAACCCCCCCAAAAGCCAATCGAATCAACCCAGCAATATGGAGTAGGCAAAACCAAAGGGGTTCTGAAACCAAAATCCCTTTAAAAAAAATCCTACTCAGCCCCAACTGGTGACTAGCGAAGCCCATATTGACAAGGGAGGGGGACGGGTGCCGCAAGGCAAAATAGGCAAGGTTTTGAGGCAGGAGTGGGCTTTTAAACCCACTCCTGCCTCTCATCCCATTGGTCAGTAAACCCCAGCTGACCATCTATGGAACCCTCGAAAAAGTTCCCGAGCTTTCTAGAAGTTGGGTGGCGGCAAACACCCCCCCCACTTCAGGCGGGAACGCCATCCTTAAGAACATAAGAAGAGCCTGCTGGATCAGGCCAGTGGCCCATCTAGTCCAGCATCCTGTTCTCACAGTGGCCAACCAGGTGCCTGGGGGAAGCCCGCAAGCAGGACCCAAGTGCAAGAACACTCTCCCCTCCTGAGGCTTCCGGCAACTGGTTTTCAGAAGCATGCTGCCTCTGACTAGGGTGGCACAGCACAGCCATCATGGCTAGTAGCCATTGATAGCCCTGTCCTCCATGAATTTGTCTAATCTTCTTTTAAAGCCGTCCAAGCTGGTGGCCATTACTGCATCTTGTGGGAGCAAATTCCATAGTTTAACTATGCGCTGAGTAAAGAAGTACTTCCTTTTGTCTGTCCTGAATCTTCCAACTTTCAGCTTCTTTGAATGTCCACGAGTTCTAGTATTATGAGAGAGGGAGAAGAACTTTTCTCTATCCACTTTCTCAATGCCATGCATAATTTTATACACTTCTATCATGTCTCCTCTGACCCGCCTTTTCTCTAAACTAAAAAGCCCCAAATATTGCAACCTTTCCTCGTAAGGGAGTCGCTCCATCCCCTTGATCATTCTGGTTGCCCTCTTCTGAACCTTTTCCAACTCTATAATATCCTTTTTGAGATGAGGCGACCAGAACTGCACACAGTATTCCAAATGCGGCCGCACCATAGATTTATACAACGGCATTATGATATCGGCTGTTTTATTTTCAATACCTTTCCTAATTATCGCTAGCATGGAATTTGCCTTTTTCACAGCTGCCGCACACTGGGTCGACATTTTCATCGTGCTGTCCACTACAACCCCGAGGTCTCTCTCCTGGTCGGTCACCGCCAGTTCAGACCCCATGAGCGTATATGTGAAATTAAGATTTTTTGCTCCAATATGCATAATTTTACACTTGTTTATATTGAATTGCATTTGCCATTTTTCTGCCCATTCACTCAGTTTGGAGAGGTCTTTTTGGAGCTCTTTGCAATCCCTTTTTGTTTTAACAACCCTGAACAATTTAGTGTCATCAGCAAACTTGGCCACTTCACTGCTCACTCCTAATTCTAGGTCATTAATGAACAAGTTGAAAAGTACAGGTCCCAATACCGATCCCTGAGGGACTCCACTTTCTACAGCCCTCCATTGGGAGAACTGTCCGTTTATTCCTACTCTCTGCTTTCTGCTTCTTAACCAATTCCTTATCCACAAGAGGACCTCTCCTCTTATTCCATGACTGCTAAGCTTCCTCAGAAGCCTTTGGTGAGGTACCTTGTCAAACGCTTTTTGAAAGTCTAAGTACACTATGTCCACTGGATCACCTCTATCTATATGCTTGTTGACACTCTCAAAGTTCCTTATAGCAAGAAGTACTGCAGTGTGAAAGGGATTTTAGAAATCGGGACAGAAGCGCTACCTTTTTAATCGGTTAAACTAGCTCTATTAGCCCCATGTGTGAAAGCAGCCTAGCTCAGTATTGTCTACACGGACTGGAAGTGGCTCTCCAGGATTTCCAACAGGAGACTCTCCCAGCTCAACTGGGAGATGCTGGGGACTGAACCTGAGACTCTCACAGAGCTACAGCTCCTAGAGTGGCTTAACAACCAATCCCTCTTCCCAGAGAACTCTGGGAATTGTAATTCTGTGAGACAGATAGGGGCCTCCCCAGGCACCCTTTACAGTTCCCAGGATTGTATGACTTGTTTAAAGTGGTACAATACTCCTTTAATATGTAGTACAGTTGGGGCCTTAGTCATATTCAGAGTGCACCCAGAAATTAATGGGCATGCCTAACTTAGGTCTATTAATTTCAGTGGGTCTACTCTGAATAGAATTTAGCTGGATACAAGCCAAAGTCCTGCTGGGCTAACAGACTTGTGCAGTTGTAGGCATCAGAGCAGGTAAACCCCTTAGTTTTTTTAAAAAAAGTTGTGTTTGATAAACTATATTTAAAGATGAATAAATAGGTATTCAAACCATTTCAACATGGGTGTCACTGAGAATTAACCAGGGTTAACAATATAGAGGATTATATTCAACTAAGCTTTACTCAGAGTAGACCCATTTAAATTCAGGAACCTCAGGTAGTCATGTCCGTTCATTTCAGTGGGTCTACTCTGAGGAGCATTAACACTGAATATACCCCAAAGTATTTATTTTATGAACAATGAAGCTGCCTGGTAATGGGTGGGGAGGATGGAAAATCAGGTGAGAGGCGAATGGAACAGAGCATCCTGAACATGAGCAATCTACCCTGAAACATTTTGTTAAAGCCCCCCTTGTCCAAAACAGAATTTTCCAACTGTGGCTAATCACTCAAGATTGTATCTAGTGTTAGTCCTACTCAGACCCAGTGAAACTGATGGACATGACTAACTTAGGTTCATTAATTTCAATGGGTCTTCTTGGAGTAGAACATCACTGGAAACAACCCTTAAGAAGTCCTCTCACTGGGATTTTTATATTTCATTGCATTACACAAATCTTATTGGGAGGCACAGAAACAGGAAGTGCATGGTGCATCCACTTCCTCTTTAAGCCCATATCTCTGACCATGAAACACGTGCTACAGCAGAGGTACCAATTAATTTTTTTAAATAAAACTTTCCCTAATAGCATTTAGCTAAAAAATGTTGAAACGTGTTTTCTATGCAATCCACACACACACATACCCCAAATCCCCCATAGCCCTTCTCTTCATAGCCTGGCACTATCTGAGCCTGGAGAGTGAGAAGATGAAAGAGCTTCTCACATGAAAGTTTAACCCTCTAAAGAGAACCAAACTTAAAAGAAAGAAAGGGGGGGAGCAAATCTAAAGACGGATCAAGAATAAAGCCCAGCTCCCTGTAGTATTTTGTTTAATGTTTTTCCAATTTTGATCCATTCGTTTGGCAAATGGCCTGGACTCACCATGAATTAAAGAGACGAGTGTGCCATGCCAAACGCTTGAAGATCTCCAAGTGCTGTGTGGGAGAGAGGGCATCTAAGAAGTGGGTGTCTGCTGCAGATGAGATTGGCTGGCTCCCTAGAATTTGGGTGAAGGACATTGCCACAACACCATTCATTCCCTTTTGAAGGATCATTATCTACATTTCTTTCCAAATGCATATATTTTCAGGGAGCTGTTGTGGGTGGTGTTACCGGGCCCCATGATAAATTTAGTGCTGGGGCTGTTCTTTCATCCCCCTGATCAAAATGCTGAGGCAGATCCTAAGATGAAAAATGAAACTGAGGAAACATCCAAACTAGGAAATGTTGTAGTTATGGGTGACCTCAACTATCCTGACACAGACTGGCTATATATGTGTTCCAGTCACAACAAAGAGGTTAAATTCCTAGATACTTTAAGTGACTGTGCCCTAAGAACAGTTGGTCATAGAACCAACAGAGGAGCGGTGACACTGGACTTTATCTTAAGTGGCAATCAGGACCTGATATGAGCTTAAGCGTTGTTGAACTGATTGGGAGCAGTGACCATAGTGCCATTAAATTAAACATGCATGCAAATGGACAATTGCCAAGAAAATCCAACATGGTCACATTTGACTTCAAAAGAGGAAAGTTCCTAAAATTGATGGAATGGGTAAAAAGAAAGTTGCAAGACAGAGTTAAGAGTGTCAAACCATTCCAAAATGCTTGGAAGTTGTTTAAAAACACTATATTAGAAGCTCAATGGGAGTGTATATCGCAGATCAGGAAAGGTACTACCAGAGCCAAGACGATGTCAACATGGTTAACAAGGAGAGTTAAAGAAGGTATTAGAGGCAAGAAAGCTTCCTTCAGAAATGGAAGTTTTGTCTAAATGAGGAAAATAAAAAGAAATACAAACTCTGGCAAAAGAAATGAAAGAAGACACTAAGGGATGCTGAAACTGAGGAGCACATTGCTACAAATATGAAAACCAACAGCAACAAACTTTAAATACATTAAAAGCAGGAGACAATCTAGGAAGGCAGTTGGACCCTTGGATGACAAGGGAGTCAAATGTGTGCTAAAGTTGGATAAGGAGATTGCAGAGCGGCTAAATGAATTATTTCATCTGTCTTCAGAGTGGAGGATATAGGGCAGATCCCTGTACCTGAACTAACCTTTGCAGAAAGGGAGTCTGAAGAACTGAGGCAGATAATGGTGATGAGAGAAGAAGTTCTAGTCTTAATAGGCAAAATAAAAACTGACAAATCACTGGGCCCGGTTGGCATCCACCTGAGAGTTCTTGAAGAACTCAAATATGAGATACCTGATCTTCTAACAAAAATATGTAATTTGTCCCTCAAATCTGCTGAATGTAACTCCAGTCTTTAAAAACAGATCCAGGGGGGATCCTGAAATTACAGGTCAGTTAGCTTAACATCTGTCCTGGGAAAATTGGTAGAAAGTATAGTTAAAGATAAAATAACCAAGCATATATAAGAACAAGCCTTGCTGAAGCAGACTCAGCATGGCTGTTGCAAGGTTAAGTCTTGTCTCACCAACCTACTGGAGTTCTTTGAGAGTGTCAACAAGCATATTATTTATTTGTTTGTTTGTTTTATTTATATCCCATCCTTCCTCCCAGAAGGAGTCCATACAGATAATGGTGATCCAGTTGACATAGTGTACCTGGACTTTCCAAAAATCTTTTGACAAGGTATCTCACCAAAGACTCATGAGTAAGCTTAGTCATGGAATAAGAGGAGAGGTCCTCTTGTGGATCAGGAGCTGGTTAAGTAGCAGGAAGCTGAGAGAAGGAATAAACGAACAGTTCTCCCAATGGAGGGACATAGAAAGTGGAATCCCCCAAGGACTGATACTGGGACCTTTGCTTTTTAACTTGTTCATCAATGATCTAAAGTTAGGAGTGAGCAGTGAGGTGGCCTAGTTTGCTGATGATACTAAATTGTTCAGGGTTGTTAAAGCAAAAACAGATTGTGAATAGCTCCAGAAGGACCTTTCCAAACTGAGTGAATAGGCGGTAAAATGGAAAATACAATTTGATGTGAACATGGCTGATCTTAACATCTGAGTGGGTGTTTAGGGAAGGAGGTGGTCTCTCAGATATTTGGAGCCCAATTTGTTTAGGTCTTTAAGCACTAAAACGAAAACATATATATGATTGCATCAAGTTTACATTTGTACAGGTATACATTCCTGACATCAGTAAAAAAAAATTCACTAATAGACAAAAAAAGTCCTTGCACTTTAAGAACATTCCTATAGCCAACAGATGTTTCTATCAATCTTTAAAAAGCAGGGAAATTTGGCAGCTATAGTGAATGTACCAGGGGAACAGGAGATCTGACCTCCTCTCTGAGATATTGTACTGCTCTACAAATTTGTAAAAATGAAAACACAATTTGAGTTAATCTTTCATAGTCCAATGCACGTCTTGTGTAGCTTGGAATAATTTGTTAACATGTGCCTCTGAGCATATGGTGAGTGGTGGCAACACCTGCAATCAGCCCAAATAGCAGAAACAAGGCATGTGCTATGTTGGTCTTATTTTAGTGGGAAGAAGTAACAATGTTAAGATAGTTGATGTATGTCAGATACTTACTTTAAATATGTTTGCAATTTTAGTGATGTTTCCTATGGTAAATTATTTTCTATTGCTTCTGTTTCTGTGAATATATGAAGTATATCAAGTCTTTGCATAATTTACACTAAAAAAACACCAAGAACAATTATGGAATAATGGCACTGACTATTCTGCAGAATAGTTTCCAACATGAGGAGCGTCTTAGTTTGTACAAGATAAAACAGTGGGAGATGAAATATACTCTAGCAAATTTCTAGGTGTGCTCTATGTTTTTCATTGATCATGCCCATCCTTCCTTAAATGGAGTGGTTGAAGCATAGCAGGCTCAATACATGCATCTTGGCCTGGCCAAGTTTGCTTTTTCCAACAGCTAGATTCATTGCTTAAGTAATAACATATTGTAATCAGACTGATTTTACATCAACACTGAGGTTTCAGATTCAACTGTTAATGCACCCAAAATAAAAAGGAGAAAATAACCTACAGTTTGAAACACAAAAGGCTGTCTTCACCATGATATGACAATAATAAAAATACATTTGAGACAGATTACTAGAATGAACAATGAGTGAAATATAATTTTCTAGGTTAGATTCTCTGTAGAAACAGTAATAACACAGGAAAGAAGCAAAGTAAGAAAAACATCAACTAACATACAAAAAATGTAATTCTTGATCTTCGGAGATATAGTCCTGATTGCAGGTGTTGCCACCACTCACCATATGCTCAGAGGCACATGTTACCAAATTCTTCCAAGCTACAAAGGAAGTGGATTGGACTGTGAAAGACCAACCCAAATTGTGTTTGCATTTTGACCAATTTGTAGGGCAGTACAATATCTCAGAGAGGAGGTCAGGTCTCCTGCTCCCCTGGTGCATTCACTATAGCTGCCCAATTTCCTTGCTTTTTAAAGTTGGATAGAATATCTGCTGGCTATAGGGAAGTTCTCAAACCACAAGGGTTTTTCGTCTATTAGTGAATTTCTCTGCTTTGTAATCCAGAAGGTAAGAAATGGGATCCTATGCAAATTTGCTGAGAATGGATTGATCATTTGCATGGTGATTGAGTTCAATGAGATTTACTTGCATGCACTTATGTTAAAAGAAAGGTGAAACTGACCACAGGGAATAGGATAAGGGGAAGGGAGAGAGGGCTGGTGTGGGAAGGGAAGTTGGGGAGAGGGAGAGGGGAGGAGGAAGGGAGGGGAGTGGAAAGGGGAAGGAGGGGAAAGGGGGAATTGGACGGAGAGGGGAGGGACAGAAGGGAGGTGATAGGAGGGAGAGGAGAGGGAGGAGGGGGAGGACAGGTTTGATTATTTGTATGTTTATTCAGTTCAACAGGATTTACTCCTATGCAATCATTTTATTATTATTTATTTATTTATTTATTTATTAAATTTATATACCGCCCGACTAGCAATAGCTCTCTGGGCGGTGAACATAAAATAGCATAAAAATACAATGAATAACAAAATAATACTAAAATACAATCATCAATCCAATACAATAAACATTTTAAAAAGTAAATCAGTGTAACTTAAAACGTTTCAGAGAATAGGAAGGTTTTGACCTGGCGCCGGAAGGAGAGCAGAGTCGGTGCCAGGCGTACTTCCTCGGGGAGACTGTTCCATAATTCGGGGGGCCACATGCTTAGCAAATGTGAAACTGACCACGGGGGCAGAGGATAAGGGGTATGGAGGGAGAGGAGAAAGGAGTAGAAAGAGAGTAGGAAGGGAGGGGAGAGGAGGAAGGAAGGGGAGGAGAGGGGGAAAGAGGAGGGAAGGGTGAGAAAGAGGGAGAGCAGGAGAGAGGGAGAAGAGAAAGGGAGGAGGGAAGGGCAGGTTTGCATGCTTATTGCGTTCAATGGGATTTACTCCTGTGCAATCATACTTAGGATATGTGAAACTGATGTGGGGGAGCGGAGGGGAAGGGGAGGAGAGGAAGGGTATGGGAAGGGAAGGAGAGGAAGGGTATGGGTAGGGAGGAATGTGGAAGGGACAAGAGGAAGGGTGAGGGAGGGGAGGAGATTTGGTTGGTGGGTGGGTGGGTGGGCGGGCACTGGACAGAGTGAAAGCCTCTTTCCTTTCCAAAATGAAAACATTGTTAACAGTATCATTATTTTTCAGGATTTCCCCCACCTTTTTATTCTACAGCAGACACATGTAGTCTTCCACCTAAATTTAAACCGAAGTTGACCTTGGCCGCATCCACACCAGACATTTATTCCACTTTAAATAGTCATGGCTTCCATCAAAGTGTCCTGGGAAATGTAGTTTGTGAATGGTGCTGAGAGATGTTTAGGAGACTGTCATTCCGCTCACAGAGCTCTAATTCCCAGAATTCTCTGGGAAGAGGGACTGACTGTTAAACCACTCTGGCTATTGGAACTCTGTCAGTAAAATAGGAGTCTCCTGGTTAGCTAAACCAAACAGCTGTCACATTTTTAGAACACTGACTTACTGAGCATGCCTGTGCTTATCATTGACTCTAATGTTAATTTTCTTTAAAAAATCAGCCAGCATTTTTAAAACCTTTAAACTGCAGATGATGAAGGTCAGAGTATGGGGCAAGGTCAGTAATAGTATAGGTACTCAGTGAACATGGCTGATTTTTAATTAATGTCAACAAATTATGAGACCACTGACAGAAAAAAGTCCAACAGGGGTCTGGATTATTTTAAACTGACAATTCTCTGACTGTTTTGTGTATCACCATGCAAACTTAGAGGGTTGTTAAGTAAGCGTTTCTGAATTCAGAACTATACATTTTGTAAGATTTTGTTTTGAAATGCACTGATGTGAACCAGCAGAACGGCATGGGGGTATTTTCAATTTCATGGTGAAAAGCAAAAATTCCATGCTGGCTATAGTATACATCTACTCTCGTGGCTGTATAATACACAATAAGAATCTTGACACCAGCAAATTGCATCAAAATTAATAGTTTTTTTAAAAGGCTGGTTTTGCAAGGTTGTAGCAATCAGGACTGTAAATATGCATCAGTAACGTAAAGGATGTGGGGAAGAATAACACAAATGGAAAAGTGTAACAAATTCGTCAGGCAAGGATATAAGAAGGGCAATGTTTTCCATTCCATCCTGTATTTGTCACATGCAACATTGCTTTCATTCCACTGCAGTTTACCATATATCTTCATCTTGCTGTCCACTGTGGCAAAATTTTATAATTTATGTAATTTACATAATTAATTACATAAATTACATGATTGCTACATTATTCCACCCCATTAATTTCAATGCAAAGGGAACACTATGTGAAGGGGGGGTACATAATCAAATAGTATCATCTGTGGACTGAAAGCATCACCACCACTGAATACCGACTGTATTCACTGGATTGATTTCCATTCTGAACATGGAATTAATAAGTGAATATCAGCCCTTTCTGCTCCTGCTTCTGTTTTCATGGGAGTTCTCTGACATCCCTACTTGTTCCAACTTTAAGAAATGAAAAGGGAAACAGCAAAGGACTCTTCGTGTATTGGCACCACTTGGTATGAGGAGTGTAGTGTAGCTGGTGCCGTTCTCCACACTGCTCCTCTTCCAGCTCCACCAGAAGCCAACACTGGTGGTCTGTGGCTGGGCACTGGTAGCTGTACCTACCTGTCATTCTCTTGCCCCATGATGGCCATACGAAGAGTGGATGCAGCCAGAGGGAAACAGAAAGCAGCTCATTCAAGCAGGAAACTCTGAGGACAGTGGAAGAAGGACAGGAGTAGGGACATTAAGTTTGGGACCTGGAGAACATTACTCTCTGGAGACTAGGGATGGTGAGAAGAGCTCCATCTTGAGGAAAAACTAGGAAGGATCCCAGTGGCAGACCCAGTGGTGAGCCAGTGGGAAACCTCAGTCAGTGTTTGGAAGGTGAAATTGGGAGGAGCACACAGAGCAGAAAAGGGGAGTCACAGGAACATAGGAAACTTCCTTATGCCTGGTCAGACCATCGGTCCATCTAGCTCAGTGTTTTCTACACTGACTGGATGCTGATCTCCAGGGCTACAGACAGGGGTCTCTCCCAGCCCTATCTGGAGATGACTGGGGTTGGACCTGGAACCTTCTGCATACAGAGCAGATACTCCACCACTGAGCCATGGCTCCTTCCCAAGGATATCAGAGAACCCAGTATCCGAGAAAGTAAAGCTTATTGGTTGTGTCCAATGCTAGTCCTACTCAGAGTAGACCTATCAAAATGGATAGACATTACTAACTTATGCCCATTAATTTCCATTGGTCTGCTCTGCATAGAATTTAGTTGGATAAAACCCAATGGGTATTCAAGCTGCTTGGCTAGTCCTTGGGATGAGATGGATCCTTGACTCTGAAGGGAGAGGTTAGGGACCCACCAGCTCTATATTAAAGTTTTAAAGGGTGAGTTGGAGCTTTTCGGGCTTTTCATGCCAGTGAGGCTCCCTTTTCTTCCCCCCCCCCTTTGTAGGTAAGGCAAACCTGCAAAATTCAGAGGAAAATGTGGATGGGGAAAATCTTAGAAGCACCCCTTGCCCCCCCCCATCCTGGGCAATATCTCTCATCTGCCAATGACATCTGTGCTTGCCACGATTCCAGACTGAAGTGAACCGCCTCTTTGTCATGTTACATGTTGTGTGTGGATGATACCAAATGCACGCATAGCTCCCTCTCCCTCTGACTTTCTCCAACAATCCTAATTAGGTCATTTATTCCTAAATTAGAAACTATGGAGCTGAAGCCCTTCATAATGCAATCACTCCTGCCGTGCAAAGGAGGGGGGAAATCAGGTTTGGTGGACGAATGTGAGGCTTGCGTGCTCATTAGCTACCTGTGTATTAAGCATATTAGCCCACCACTGTTGCTTCTGCTGCCTGGTAAATGGAGGGTCTCACACATGCCACTCGCTGGGAACATTATTCTCCAGCAGCCACCTGCATTATATGATTTTTCCCTTTTCTTTCCTTCCGTCTCTACAACTCATGTATTGCAATTAACTTATGTGAACCTTCCAAACCGAAAAAACGAGAGAAGCACCTCCTGCCAGGGTTTGGGGGGAGTCATTTCACATTTTAATGCAAGCCTCCCTAATTCACATTTCCTAAATGGATATCTGAACTGAAACATAGCTATCCTTCAAAATTCACAGTTCACTAAAGAAAGCATTCCAAAAAAACCTGTATGCCAGAGAACAATGCACACACAAAAATTACTGAAAATAACATTAAAATGCCTTATATTAGGGTACGTTGTCTGCAAAATGCATATGCGAATGCAGTGGAGGCTGGCCTATTAGGGCGAATGGGAGCTCTGCCCCACCAACTTCATCCTGCCTTTGGCCAGCCCCCAATTGCCTACCTTCTTACTTATAACCACTCAAGGGATTGCCGCTCACTGTTGGCTTCCTTATTCTCAGTGTTCCCTTTGTAGAACTCAACAAGGAGGAGGATGGGGACAAAGCTAGAAGGCTTCGGCTCTG
The DNA here is from genome assembly GCF_030035675.1 of Rhineura floridana. Lineage (NCBI taxonomy): Eukaryota > Metazoa > Chordata > Lepidosauria > Squamata > Rhineuridae > Rhineura > Rhineura floridana. Next base: position 9,600,792 of record NC_084499.1, read on the forward strand.
CCTCTCATTGGCTCTGGCTCCGCCTACAGCTGGGCTCCCTGCCTTCCACCCCACCAGTCCCAATGGACACCAGCCGCTACTGTATAAATGCATATATTCAAATGCAGACACAAGTATATATTAGGTGAATTGTGCATAAAGTCGCATATGAATTTCATACAGATGTTTTTAAAAGAAGTCTGCACTGATCAGCTGAGAAGGGGACGCTCTGTTCCTGTGTGTATTCCTGAGGAGCGGTTCGCCCATTGCAGTGAAGCAGAAGAAAGAACCAGCCGGCAATAACTCTCTGCCTCTTCCAAGTGGAGGAGGTGAAAGGATGTGGCTGCTCGGGCACAAGGCGAGAAGTGCCAGGATCCACTCTGCCGGTGCTCTCCTGATAAGCCCCAGGAACTCAGCTGCCAGAAGGCAATTGCCAGGGCTTTCTTTCTTTCTTTCTTTCTTTCTTTCTTTCTTTCTTTCTTTCTTTCTTTCTTTCTTTCTTTCTTTCTTTCTTTCTTTCTTTGCTTGTTTATTTATTTATTACATTTATATACCGCCCCATAGCTGAAGCTCTCTGGGCGGTTTACAGCAATTAAAAACAATAAAAACAAATATACAAATTTTAAAACACAAAAAACAATCTAAAAACACAATTTATTTTTTTTAAAAAAACACATGCTAAAATGCCTGGGAGAAGAGGAAAGTTTTGACCTGGTGCTGAAAAGATAACAGCGTTGATGCCAGGTGAACCGCATCAAGGAGATCATTCCATAATTTGGGGGCCACCACTGAGAAGGCCCTCTTCCTTGTTGCCATCCTCTGAGCTTCCCTCGGAGTAGGCGTCCCCCTTGGAGTATGTCCCCCCACCAGGCAAGCCCCTCCTGGTATGTTTGCCTACGTGTGTGTTGGTATGTATGCAAATAAGTGGGTGCAAGAGTGTGGCATGGCCACACACCACTTTGGCTACACCCACCCCTGGAGGGTTGGCTCAGGGTGAGCCATCAACAGTTAGCCATCCCTCTCCTAAAGCCAGTACTCCAGGAGTGGGGAACCTCTGGGTTGGAGCCCAAATGTGGTTCTCCAGGCCTCTCTGTCTGGCCCTTGAAGCTCTCCCCAGGCCACCCCCTCTCTTGCCAGCCACTCCCTCCCCATTTTAGCCCTGCTTTGCCCCCTCATTGAATGTTTTTGTCTGGCTCAGATGAGTCCTTGAACTCTGATAATGCCTCTTGCTTGCAGGATAGAGAGGGATGTGTGAAGAAATTACCCTACTGTGCAAAAGGTAACCATTGCATCTGTTTCTCTGCTCACTTTTACCTCTGCCCCGCCCACCACTGGCACGTGGCCCTTGGCAGGTTGTCCAGGAGAGAATGTGGCCCTCAGGCTGAAAAATGTTCCCTATGCCAACAGTGCTTCTTTCTAAGCACTGTCTCTCCTTCCTTCCTTCCTTCCAAGAAAGAAACAAAAGGGGGTTGGTTTCAAGGACTTATTTTGGAAAATCGCCATTAGATATGACAAAGATTAGGGCTGTTTCCATGACAATCAAGGATTTTGGGCAGCGTGATCATATCTGCAAAATGGAATGCTTTTGTCTCTCGTTCCACGTCTGCTTATTTCCGAGGCTCAGACTGTAGAAAATAATAATAGGTATATCAGTGCCTCTTATATGTAATACACACAGATGCAGCAGACAAAGAGATATCTAAAAGAGGGCCAAACAGCAAAACCTTGCAATGCACAAATGAAAAGAACGTGGAAACGTAGCAGCGTGGAGAGAGTTCATAGTGTTCTCTTGGCAACTGGAGTCAAAGTGGGAAACAAATATTTATTCCCATCTATCTTTTTTGCCTACATCTAAAAGGCCATTCTGCTCCACATGTAATAGGTGGCTAGCAGGGTTTCTGAAACGTCTTGAAGGACCACATCAAAAACAACCTTCCCTTGCCCCACACCAAATATTGCGGGAGAAACTGAAATGCACTATGGGTAGTATTTAACACTAGTCCTACTCAGAACAGACCCGTTGAAGTAATGACTAACTTAGGGTCATTAATTTCAATGGGTCTACTCTGAGTAGGCCTTCATTTAATGTAATCCTATGTCCATATATACCAGGGGATATGGAGCCTGTGGCCCTTTGGATGTTGTTGGATTGCAACTCCAAACACCCTCCCCACCCAGCCAGAGGATCATGGGAAATGTAGTCCAACAGCATCAGAAGGGCTACAGGTTTCCCCAGTTCTGATATTACATACTCTTCAATCTTTCACTGATGAAAGTAGGGACATTAATATCCTTAATCTCATATCACAGATCACTGCCCAAGGTCTTTCTCCACAGTCATCATTTATTTATTTGTTCACATTATTTATAAACCACCCAAATAGTGAAGATTTCCTGAGATGTTTGCAAGAAAGAAAAAATAAAGTTCTTTGTTGGGCCGTCTCCGAGGCTGGGCACAGAAGCTGAATCTAGTGTAAAATGCAGCAGCTCAACTGGGCCGAAATATTGCCATCATGTTACTCTGCTGCTGAAAGAATTGTAGTGTCTGCCAATAGGAACTGTTGATCACAAGCTGAATATGAATGAACAGTGCAACATGGCTGCAAAAAAAGGGAAATGCTATTTAAGGCTACATTAGCAGAAGTATAGTTTCCAAATTGCGTGAAGTACTAGTTCCCCTCTGTTTGGCACTGGTTAGACCTCATCATGAGTACTGCATCCAGTTCCAGACACCACCCTTTAAGAAGGATGCAGACAAACTGGAACAGGTTCAGAGGAGGGCATCAAGGATGATCAGGGGACTGGAAACAAAGCCCTATGAGGAGAGATTGAAAGAACTGGGCATGTTGAGCCATGAGAAGACGGAGGGGAGGTATGATCGCACTCTTCAACTACTTGAAAGGTTGTCACATAGAGGAGGGCCGGGATCTCTTCTCGATCGTCCCAGAGTGCAGGACATGGAATAATGGGCTCAAGTTGCAGGAAGCCAGATTTCAGCTGAACATCAGGAAAAACTTCCTCACTATTAGAGTGGTACGACAATGGAACCAATGTCCTAGGGAGGTGGAGGGCTCTCCAACCCTGGAGGCCTTCAAGAGGCAACTGGACAGCTATCTGTCAGGTATGCTTTAAACTGGGGCTCATCTACACAGGATTTTACTGTGTATCTGACACTTCTAATTCACATGGTTCATATGACGTTACTGTAAAGCCATACTAACCCAATCCTCTGATAATCTGAAAAGGGAAGGAAAAAACATCTTCACTCTGAATCTCTAGGCTTGCAGCAAAGCTTATCTGGTCCTTGTTACCCATCTGGCCGCAGCATTTTGCACAAGCTTTAATTTCATTTTAAATTGTTGTAACCCACCCTGGACCTGCTGGTGAAGGGTGGGTAATACATACATTTAATAGTAGCAGTGGTGGCAGTAGTAGTGATAATGCCCCTGGAAGGGAATGTGGCTCGCCCTGGTCAAAAATCACTCACTGTGCCGCTGCCTGACACGCTGAAGACAAAGGGTGGGGCAGTTTCACGTGGAGAGGAGGGGGCAGTGATGTAATAGGCAGCTCTATCCACCCGCCTTGACACTTTAAAAATAAAGCGACACCCACAGGGGAAAAACAAGGGTTCAAAAGGGATCACAATTTAGCAGTAATATGGGTCAAATATAGGTCTTGCTCCTGGTAAATATAAACAGTTCATTGAAAGTTCAGTAACTCTCAATCTCCTCCCCACCCACCCCGCTCCTCCCCATAGATTTTGGCCTCCCCTTATAACAACTGCAGATGTTGCCCATAAAGATGAGGGTTCATCTTCGGCCAGTTTTCCCATTTGTTGTTCTATTGCTGCTTTACTGCCTATTAAAAAAGGGACAGTGAAATTCTCCTTGCTGCTCCCGCTTGCATAAAACATGATGGCGTGCACTGAACAATGCAAGAATGCATGACACTACTACCCCCCCTTTGATATCCAGCATGTTTCCTACTTAGAATGGGATGTGACCAGAATACAACCTCTCCTCAACGAGGACAATAACTCACTCTGCCCATTCCCAGTTAGGATGCACATCGTCAGACCTTTGAGCAGAGTCGAGTGCCGGGGGGGGGGGGAAGCTTATGATGCTTTTTACTTTCAGAGAAATGTATTAAGGCCCCCAATCAAAGTTTGTGGCAAGGGCGTCTGCAGGGGGTGCAAGGGAGGTCACTTCCCCTTCCCCTGAGTTCTAAATGTAATGTACGGATGAACAGGAAAGTTGATTCAGTTTGCATTTCAAGGCGAATCTATCATAATCCATACTTTCTGAAACAGCCATCCTTCGAAAATTGCACTTATTTGAATTTTGCGATGCAGTTTGCCAACCAAACAATGTTTACAAAAGTGCATATATTGGGGGAAAGCGAGCATAAAAATGAAACTATGCGTGACAACAACATGCAAAAATGCATTATATGACAAGAAATAGCTTGCAAAAATGACTAAACGTAGCCTACAAAACTGTGTTTATTAGGAAAATTTTGCACTTAAAATGCTGGAGAATTTTCCTCAGGATTTTTTTTTTTTTTTAAAAATGCAAATTGATGCAGAAATGTGGAGAACTGAATTTAAGATGGGACAATGAGAAACTGAGAGAACCAAAATTGACAGATCTTTCCATCCCTAATGTAATGGTAGGTGGAGTGGGTTGCCAGTGACCTGTGATGCCACCCTGGGCTCCTGCCAGGAGGAAGGATGAGATATAAATCAAATAATAAATAATTAAATAAATAGTAACAATTCATAAACCTTGCCCCCACCCTAAAAATATTGCTCCACATACTCTTGGCTTGAAGCAATCCCTTTTTGGACAATGGGGCCCCCAGAAAGCTGTTCTACCTCTTAACAAAATAATGAAAATGAGCCATGTAAGGGTTGCAAGAGGTCACCAGCTCATCAGTGAAGATGAGAACTTGCAAGGAAGGTGCACCAGATAACTCTTTCATTTAGTCCATTGAGGCTTCTCCCTCTACCTGCAATGTTGTGAAACTGAAGATCCGTCCCTTAGCTTTTGCTAAAATTCTCATTCATACTGTGTGTGTCCTTCTCTTATCTTTAGTACTGCAAACCCTCTTCAGCTCTCCGGTATCATTCCACAGTCCCCCTACCTCTGTCTACTGCCCAAACAGGAACATAAGAAACTATCTTACACCAAGTCAGACCATTGATGCACCTCGAGCAGTATTGTTAACAACAGGGCTGAGGAACCTCTGGCCTGTGGGACAAGTGTGGCCTGATTTGGCCCAAGAGCCTGTGTCCCCTAAAACGTGCCACCCTGCCCCACATCAGATGGCATATGTGATGTCAGATATGGAGCAGGTAGAGATGCAGCTGGAATGGCTTTGTGACCACATTCCCCATGGGAAACTTGATCATGCCACCCATCCTTGCAGAAAGCTGCTTTTCCAGCTCTGTCCTTGGTTCTTCTCAAGCAGGACCAAATGCAGCCTTATATTGAGTCAAAACCATTGGACCATACACCTTTCCAGGATTCAGAGAGGGGGTCTCTCCCAGCCTTATCTGGAGATGCCAGTGATTGAAACTGGGATGTTCTGCATGCAAGGCAGATGCTGTATTATTATTGTTGTTGTTGTTGCTGCTGCTGCTGCTGTTGTTGTTTTATCATTACCATTATCATTATCAGTCTGCCCTTCACCAGTAGGTCCCAGGGTGGGTTACAAAATCTAAGATACAATAAAATGCGATTCAAATGCAATATTAAAAAGAATTGAAACACATTCCCATCACAAGAATAGGACGCGTTCTGAAGACATACATCTCAAGAGCCAAAGGTCGGGGTAAAGAGGTGTGACTTCAATGTTGCGTAGCGAAACGGCAGACACCTCTGTAGGGAGGGAATTCCACAAATTGAGCAGCTGCCACAGGGAAAGCTAACTCCTGAGTGACCATCCCCCAAACTTCTGAACTACCAAGAACTACTTGGCTGAACTACCAAGAAGCCGCCCTCTGCTGCTCTTAACGCCCTAGAGGGTCTGTAGGGAAGGAGATGGTCTCTGAATTATTTGGGGCCTAAGTTGTTTATTGGTTTAAACTCTAACGTGAGCTCTTTAAATTAGGTCCAGAAATGAACTGTCAACCAATGTAACTGTTTTAGAACAGGGGCTCCAGTGTATGACTCCTAAAAGGAACCCTAGCCAGTAATCTGGCCATTGCATTTTGGACCAGTTGAAGTTTCTGAGTTGTCTTCAAGGGCAGCCCCATATAGAGCGCATTGCAATGATCCAGTCTCAAAGTTATCAGTGCATGGAGCATTGTTGCCAAGTCGTCTCTGTCCAAAAGGGGCTATAGCTTGTGAAGCAGCTGGACAAAGGCACTCCTGAGCCTCCAGTGACAATGCTGGACCCAGGAGTAACCCCAAGCTATGAACCTTCTCTTTCCAAGGGAGTACAACCCCATCCAGAACAGGCCCTCCTCCCATCTCCTGGACTCAAGAACTTGGAACATGTAACACTACTGTCTTTACAAGATTCAGTTTCAGTTTGTTGATCCACATCCAGCCTATCACTGCCTTCAGAGAGTCCAGACACCTGTCTAGCACTTCAACTGCCTCTCCTGATTCAGATGGCATAGAGAGTTAGAGCTGACACTTAACTCCAAAACTCCTGATGACCACTCCCAGCAGCTTCATATAGATGGAACCTTGCAAGATACCACAGGAAAGTTCCCACGGTGCTGAACAAAAGCCTCCCACAACTACTTTCTGGAAACATCCCTGGAGGTAACAGCAGAACCACTGAAGTACAGAGACCCCAGCCCCCACCTCCCTGATCCACTCCAGAAGGTCAAAAGCCACCAAGGGGTCAAGAAGAATGAGCAGGGTTGTTTTCTCTCTCTTGACAAATGTCATTGACCAGAGTGACCAAGGCAGTTTCAGTGCCATGACTGGGCCTAAAGCTAGTCTGAAATGGATCCAGATCTGAAGTTGGACCGCCACTACCTTATTTATTTATTTATTATTGCATTTGCATACTGCCCCATAGCCAAAGCTCTCTAGGTGGTTTACAAAAATTAAAAACATTAAAAACAAATATACAAATTTAAAAACACATTTTTAAAAAGCAATTTAAAAAGCAGTTTAAAATGCCTGCGAGAAGAGGAAAGTCTTGACCTGGCGCTGAAAAGATAACAGTGTTGGCGCCAGGCACACCTCGTCAGGGAGATCATTCCATAATTTGGAGGCCAACACTGACAAGGCCCTCTCCCTTGTTGCCAGACTCCCAGCTTCCCTAGGAGGAGGCACCCGGAGGAGGGCCTTGGATATTGAGCATAGTGTACTGGTGGGTTCGTGTCAGGAGAGGCGTTCCATCAGGTATTGTGGTATAAGCCATGTAAGGCTTTATAGGTTAGAACCAGCACCTTGAATTGAGCTTGGAAACATACAGGCAGCCAATGCAAGCAGGCCAGAATCGGTTTTATATGTTCAAACTGTCTGGTCCCTGTTTTGCCCAAGCTGCAGTTTCCAAACCATCTTCAAAGGCAGCCCCACATAGAGCACATTGCAGTAATCTAACTTGGAGTTTACCAGAGCATGGACACTGAAGCCAGGTTATCCCTGTCCAGATAAGGATGTAGCTGGGCCACCAACCGAAGTTGGTAGAAGACACTCCATGCTCCTGAGGCTACCTGAGCCTCAAGTGACAGAGATGGTTCTAGGAGAACCCCTAAGCTACGAGCCTGCTCCTTCAGGGGGAGTGCAACCCCATCCAGGACAGGTTGGACATCCATCATCCGGTCAGAAGAACCACTCACTAGCAGCATCTCAGTCTTGTCTGAATTAAGCCTCAGTTTATTAGCCCTCATCCAGTCCATTGTCGCAGCCAGGCACTGGTTCCGCACATTGACAGCCTCACCTGAAGAGATGAAAAGGAGAAATAGAGCTGCATGTCATCAGCATACTGATGGCAATGAACTCCAAAGCTCTGGATGAGTGCACCCAGTGGTTTCATGTAGATGTTGAGCAGCATGGGGGACAGAACTGACCCCTGTGGAACCCCATACTGGAGAGTCCAAGGAGCTGAACAATGTTCCCCAAACACCACCTTCTGGAGGCGACCCACCAAGTAGGAGAGGAACCACCGCCATGCAGTCCCTCCCACTCCCAACTCACCCAGTCTTCCCAGAAGGATACCATGGTCGATGGTACCAAAAGCCCCTGAGAGATCAAGGAGAATCAACTGAGTCACACTCCCCTTGTCTCTCTCCCGACAGAGGTCATCATACAGGGCGACCAAGGCTGTTTCCGTGCCAAAACCAGGCCTGAAACCTGACTGAAATAGATCCAGATTATAGGTCTCATCCAAGAGTGTCTGGAGCCGGCCTGCCACCACTCGTTCAAGGACCTTACCAAAACAGGGATATTTGCCACTGGGCAATAGTTATTTAGCACTTCTGGGTCCAAGGAGGGCTGCTTAAGGAGAGGACGCATCACAGCCTCCTTTAAGGTAGATGGTACTCTCCTCTCCTCCAATGCAGAATTAGTAACTCCCTGGACCCACCCACCCAACCCCTCATGGCTAGATCTAAGAAGGGTCAAGGGGGCAGGTGGTCGGCCACACTTCTTCAAGAAGCTTTTCCACTTCCTCAGGCTGCAATAATTTAAACTGATCCAGTACAGAAGGAACAAACAATGCTCTGGATGCCTCTACCGTGGCATCTAACTCAGCCTGAATCTGAGCAATTATGTCCCTGAAGTGCCTCCCAAAGTTCTTACAGCTGGCTTCTGGGGATATCAGAGCAAAGCTCTCTTTGCCTGATGACAAGAGCCCATTCACTACTAGGAAGAGCTGTCAGGAGGCTCCTTGAAGATGCAATGGAAATGGAGAAGTAGGCTTCCTTCGCTGCCCCACTGCAACATGGTAGGTATGATAACGTGACTTCACATGTGCTCGGGCAGATTCAAACCAAGATTTACGCCACCTGCACTCTAGCCGTCTACCCTCCTGTTTCATCGCATGCAGGTCACTCTCTAGGGCAGCCTTTCCCAACCAGTGTGCCTCCAGATGTTGTTGGACCACAACTCCCATATTTCCTGACCATTGGCAATGCTGGCTGAGGCTGATGGGAGTTGTGGTCCAACAACATCTGGAGGCACACTGGTTGGGAAAGGCTGCCCTAGGGCAACTCCCCAATCAGATCTTCAATGGGAGTCCAGATGTTTCCCAGACTATTATGCTGGATTCCATCCATCCACCAACCCTGAGGGACCACTTTTTTGTGCTGCGTAGCAAGATAACCTTAACTTGCTCCATCGATCAGGCAACAATACAGTTTCGGGGCTGGCACAGAAGCTACAGGTATGTGCCGGGTTCACCGTTTAAACAAACACAATCAGTTTGCCAGATCCTAAGAAACGGTTTCTGAGCGTTGTGTGGGTAAATGTGTTTATAAAGCAGGAAAGGCCAATCCATCAGCCCTCAAAGAGCCTAATCAATATATTCCAATTTGATCTCAGAGTCATTTTGCCTTTGGGAAGTTTAATTTATTTCAACTCATGACCAGGAAAAGAAGAAAAGAATAGCTGAAGTGGACAGAAAGGTAGGCAGGGGAAAGGAGAGCAGAAAAGGTACCCATATTGCTGCTCCATTTCAATTTCCTACTTTACCCTGAACAAATCACCCTTATGACTTCAATGGCCATTAAACAAACTGATGAAGAGCTCACAAGGGACTGTGAGGCAAGGAGAAAGCAGAAGGGAATAAAAAATGAATGGGCAGCTGGGTGAGAGCCTGGGAACTAACAGCAAACACAACTTAAACCAAGGAAATAAATTTGCTTCTAATAGGGTTTGCATCTGTCTCTATGAGCCACTCAAATTGTTTCTGGAATAGCTGTGCCACTTTTATGCTTATAGAACCACAGAATGAGAGAGTTGGAATGGGCCTGTAAGGCCATCGAGTCCAACCCCCAGCTCAATTCAGGAATCCAAATTAAAGCATTCCTGACAGGTGGCTGTCCAGCTGCCTTTTGAATGCCTGCAGTGTTGGAGAGCCCACTACCATTCGAGGTAATTGGTTCCATTGTTGTCCCACTCCCACAGTTAGCAAGTTGTTCCTGATATTCAGCTGAAATCTAGCTTCGTGTAACTTGAGCCCATTATTCCGTCCCCTGCACTTTGGGAAGATTGAGAAGAGATCCTGGCCCTCCTGTGTGTGACAACTTTTCAAGTATTTGAAGAGTGCTATCATATCTCCCCTCAGTCTTCACTTCTCAAGGCTTAACATGCCCAGTTCTTTCAGTCTTTCCTCATAGGGCTTTGTTTCCAGTCCCCTGGTCATCCTCATTTCCCTCCTCCGAACCCGTTCCAGTTTGTCTGCATCCTTCTTGAAGTGTGGACACCAGAACTGGACGCAGTACTCAAGATGAGGTATTCCTTGACCAGTTGTCTATCAAGCTGCAATCCTGCTCCTTCATGTTTCCCAGGAGGGTCATAATTCCTCTTTCGGAAGAAGACTGAGCCAAAGTAGGAATTGAGCACTTCTGCCTTTTCTTTGTCATCTCATCTGTTATTATTTTGCCATCCTCATTGAGTAGCTGTACTAACATTTTCTTTCTTTGTCTTTTGCTATGGATGTACCTGAAGAAAGCTTTTTTGTTGCTTTAGCATCCCTCACCAACCTCAGCTCACTCTCAGCTTTAGCCTGCCTGATGCCATCCCTGCAATTCTGTACTACATGTCTGTACTCTTCCTTTGTGGCCTGGCCTTCCTTCCACTTCCTGTATGTGTCCTTTTTTTGTTTTCAGGTCATCTCTAAGCTTTCTCTGAAACCACATTGGCTTCTTGTGCTGTTTTCCACCTTTTTTCCTTGATGGAATTGTTTGCCATTGTGCGTTTAGTATTTCCTCTTTTAGAAACTCCCACCCATCTTGGACTCCTTTTCTCATTAGGGTCGCTTGCTATGGAACCTTACTTACCATTGTTCTGAGTTTATTATAATCAGCTTTCCTGAAGTCCAGGGTGTGCGTATGGCTGCTCTCAGGTTTTGCTTCCGTTAAAATCAAGAATTCAAGTATGGTGTGGTCACTTTCCCCCAGAGTTCCCATAACTGCCACTTCATCCATCAAGTCATCTCTGTTTGTTAGAATCAAGTCAAGTACAGCTGATCCTCTAGTTGTTTCCTCCACATTCTGTAGGAGAAAGTTATCTCCAACACAAGTGAGAAATTTCTTGGAGGGGCCGTGTTTGGCAGAATTTGTCAGGTAATTGAAGTCCCCCATTACCACTACATCATGCCTCCTCGAAACATTGGAAATTTGCTTTGCAAAAGTTCCATCTTTTGTTGGAAGTTGAAAACATCTTTTGTTTCGCTTTGCAGAAGTTTCATCTTTTGTTAACATATATCCCACCTTTCATCAAAAAGCAGAATACATGGTTCTTTCCACCCACTCAGTTTTATCCCCGCAACGACCCTGTGAGTAGATTAGGCAGAGGTAGTGGCTGAAGATCTTAAAAGTCGATCAGGTTCATTTCCCAAGCCATTTAAGGCAAGGATGAGGAACCTGTGGTCCTCCTGTTGTGGGGAAGGCCATAGCTCAGTGGTGAAGCATCTGCTTTGCATGCAGAAGGTCCCAGGTTCAATCCCCAGCATCTACAGGCAGGCTGGGAGACATCCTATCTGAAATCCTGGTGAGCTGCTATCAGTCAGTGTAGGTAATAAAATGGACCAAAGATCTGACTTGGTATAAGGTGGCTTCCTATGTTCTTTTGGGGAAGAGCCACAGCTCAGTAGTAGGACATCTGCATATAGAAGGTCTCAGGTTCAATCCCCAGCATTCCCAGGTAGGGCTGGGAATATCTGCAGTCTGGAGCTGCTGCTGGTCAACATAGACAATAGTGAACTGGATGTACCAATCATCTGACTCAATATAAGGCAGCTTCCTATGTTCCTGTGTTGTTGGGCTTCAACTCCCATTACCCCCAGCCACTATGGCCAATGGACAGGGATGATGGGAGCTGTAGTCCAGCAACATCTAAATTGCTGCCGGTTGCCTTGGGATTAGAATCAAGGAGACCTTGGTCCAAATTTTCATTCATTTCCAATCAGCAGGTGACCTGAGACTAATCACTACCTTTCAGTCTAACCTACTCCACAAAGTTGTGGTGAGAAAAGCAAGTGCTATGGAACACCCAGTTCTAGGGGAGAAATTTCACATAAGAAGAATTCTGGAAACAGTTCCAGCTGACATCTCTTTTCCCCATCATCCGGATTTTACGTGATGATGCTTGCCAAATTCTTTCACAGAGAAGAATTCTTTCACAGAGTCTCTCTTGTTAGATCGCGGCAGATGGAATCCAAAACACACTGCAAAATTTATTTAACTAAACTGCCTTGTAAGATTAACGAAGCATGCCTCTAACTAACCCACCAAGGAATCTCACCAACTGCTCTCTTTTCCACTCCTTGTCTGCTGATGGTCTTTAAAGCAAACAATTACCTTTCTCGGCTGAGATCTAGATGAAAGCAGGAAAAGGAAGCAGGGACAAAGAATTGTACTGCCAGAAGGGACCCAAAGGACTGTGCAGCACAATCCGCTCCTCCAGTGACACAGTATAAAGTTGCTTATCCAGACTTTCCTAAATCACCTGCAGGACGGGGCACTGCCCAACAGCCATTCTTATACTGCTGACGTTTTCTAGCATGCACCTGGTGAATACTTTGTTTTTATTTCAGCAAGCATTTTATATAAGTTATTTTTTTAAAAAAAGTTTATTTTTAATTGATTTTATCTTAATTGTCTATTTGAACCTTCCTGTACACAGCGTAGAGTGGGGATGGGGAACCTTGGGCCCAAGGGTCGAATGTGGCCTTCCAGACCCCTCTATCTGGCACGGATGTAGTTGTCCAGGGTCTTGGGGGGTCTTAGAGCCTTTACTTTTTTGGAAGCAGGGTCCCAACAGAGTCCCTATGACTCCAACATCCTACGAGCCAATTAGCATGAAAGGAGAATGTTAGCCACTGAGAAGAGTCTTCTAACTTGCTTCCTTGTCCTTTCCTGGTGATTGGAGCCAACTAGAGTGAAAGGAGGTGAGTCAGCCACGGAGATGACTCTTCTCAGTAGCTAACACTCTCCCCTTTCATGCTTATTGGTTCCTAGGGATGTATGTTGTTGTGGGAGAAGCCATTAACAAGGATCTCACTCTCAACCTAGCAGCAAAAGAAAAAAAGGGAAGGGGTGTGCTGTGACTATCATGAAGGGACCCTGCACTTCTGAATATGCCACTACGCTACTGCTGTCTGGCCCTCAAAACTCACCCCAGGCCACACCCTTTTTTTGCAACCCAAGTATTTTTGCCTGCCAGCAATGCCTCTTTAATAAAGCCTCTCACTTGTGACTTTGTATGCAGAAATAGCCTATTGTACAAAGGTAAGATTTACATTAATTGCCCCACCCACTTTGCCTCTGGCCTCACCAGAAGGTTACCCAGAAGAGAATGTGGCTCTTGTACTAAAAGAGTTTCCTCATTTCTGGCTTAGCAGTTGTGGTGTTAACTGGCATATCAGTGCCAGTGTGATGTAGTGGTTAGAGCATCAGACTGGGACCTGGGAGGCCAGGGTTCAAATCCCTGCATAGCCATGCAGCTCACTGAGTGATCTTGGACCAGTCGCTGTCTCTCAGCCTACCCTACCTCACAGGGTTGTTGTGAGGAGAAAATAGGGAGGGGAAGAACTACATTTGTATACTACCTTGAGCTCCTTGGGGGAAAGATGGGATAGAAACATAACAACAACAACAACTTGTTGAAATAAATATAACACAAAGTGGCCAAGTTGAAGGTCAGTGCCTATTAGGGATGGCGGAGAAATTTATTTAGGTTACATTTCAATGGAAATCTCGCAAATTCACACCTCCTGAACCAATGTGGGTACCAAAACATAGCTCTCCTTTGAAATTTGTACTTCTCTGAATTCTGCAGTTCAGCCCTCCAACCAAAGATTGTGTACAAAAATGTGTATATTAGTGAAAGCAACATTCTTATTAGGGAGAATTGCTTGCCAAAATGTTTTCACTCAGCAAAATTTATTTATTTATTTATGCATACCCCACCTTTCTTTTCATGATTGAAATCCAAGGTGGCTTACATATGGCTCCCAGGCAGTCTCCCATCCAGGCACTGACCAGCCCTGACCCTGCTTAGTTTCAGCAGGGAGCTGGCCTAAATTGTAAATAAAAATATGCATATTAAGGAAAATGCTTATGAAAATGCATGCACATTTTCATGTGGTCTTTAAAAAAGAAAAACCACAGTGGGTCAAACCAAAGTCTGGAAAAACGAGAAACAGGGAGAAACTGAAATAAAGAGATTCATCCATCCCTGGTGCCAGTTAGCGATAGAGAAGTGAAGTGGAAGAGATATCCTGAGCCATGCATGATATGTAGAGTGGACTGCTCCCAATTTAGTGAAAGGCTGATCTGGGAATTATTGCAGAAGAAGTGACGTCACTCAGCTGCATTAATGTGCCCTAATTCCCCACCTGGGACCAGAAGTGAGAGCATTTCTAATGTTTGTGTGCACCATTTAAGGGTTTGGGTTTTTTTCTTCCTGAAAAGAAATCTCAGAGGCTGCGATCCAATGTTGACTCCCATTTTCAGCAAGGGCTTGAGAAAGTTGACTTCAGTGGGTCCCCTTTCTGTCCTCCATCCAGGAAAGCAAGATACATTATCAGAATTCAGAGACACATTAGCCAGCCCCCCCCCAAATTTGAGGATGTGAAGCAAGGCCAGTGAGGTAGTGAGGCTGGTCCCTTAGGGTGACTGGGTCACTGTCCCACAAACCTCAATTTGCTCTCAGCCAACTCCCACCTGTCTGCCTTGTTACTGACAAGCAGTCCAGGGAACTGCACAGGCTGTTAGCTTCCTCCTCCTCTGTAATGCATTTGTACAACTCAGCAGGGAGGAGGATAGGGTCAAAATGAGAGTTAGTTGGATATGCTTGTCATTGGCTCTGGTGCCACCTGCTGTTGGCCTCCTGCCTTATACTTTCCCAGTCCCAATGAACACCAGCCACCGTTACAGTGCGGGCTGTGGTAGCGGAGGGAGTGCCTTGGGAAAGTCCCGAGGTCCAGTCAGAGAGGCCTGGAGGGCCACATTTGGCCTGAGGTTCTCCATTCCTGCTTGATTGGCTTCCATGTTATAGCACAGGAGTGCCTCCAGGTTAAATATTGCATTTAGTATAGTATTGGGAATAGTATAGTATAAGGAACTCACTAGTGCAGGCAAGGAGGCTCTCTTTTGAATTGGTTTGCATTGAGAATGCTTGCTAAAACAGAGCTTCTTTTTTCCCCTCTGCAAGCGACAAAAAGGCTCAATTTCAGCAAGCAGTTGCAATGCAAACTGCTTTGCACTAATGGAGTGTGATTCTTTGAAGGCAGGCTGCCACCCCCAATCAGCTGATTGACCATGGGGGCACACCTTCAAAGGGGCATGCTCCATTCTCACAAAGCAGTTAAAAAAGGGGTGGGAAGGAAGCTCCATTTTAACAAGCTGTTTTGATGCAAACTGCTTTGCCAGCCCCTTTGAAGATGCACTCTCATCACCAATAAAATGACTGGTGCAAGAGATCTTGCCTTCAAAGAACGTTGCTGTTAACAATCCTTCAGCCGATGGGCTGCTACAATGATTCCCCTTTGAACTTTGACAGGTGTCAATCACCCAATCTCATCATAATATATGGTGGGTGGTCCCACCCACCTGTCAAAATTGGCCTGAAGGGGTTGGGAGACTTAGGGATCTGGCCTGCCAAGCAAATCCAGTTTCCCAACTCTGTTGTAATGGCACACAATTACTGAACTCCCTCCTATAGGAAATATGATTGCCCTCTCATTATTGCCTTCCCAGCACCATTTGAAGGTATATGTATTTATTCAGGCTTTTTGGTTGAACTATAACAGCACGTTTCCTTGTTATGTCCCTTCAAGTCACTTACGACTAATGGCGACCCTATGAATCAGCGATCTCTAACAGCATCTGTCATGAACCACCCTGTTCAGATCTTGTAAGTTCAGGTCTGTGGCTTCCTAAATGGAATCAATCCATCTCTTGTTTGGCATTCCTCTTTTTCTACTCCCTTCTATTTTCCCCAGCACTGTTGTCTTTTCTAGTGAATCAGGTCTTCTCATGATGTGTCCAAAGTATGATAACCTCCGTTTCATCATTTTAGCTTCTAGTGACAGTTCTGGTTTAATTTGTTCTAACACCCAATTATTTGTCTTTTTCACAGTCCATAGTATGCACAAAACTCTCCTCCAACATTACATTTCAAATGAGTTTATTTTTCTCTTATCCGTTTTTTTCACTGTCCAACTTTCACATCCATACATAGAGATCGGGAATAAGATTGTCTGAATGATCCTGACTTTAGCATTCATTTGAGGACCTTTTCTAGTTCTCTCATAGCTGCCCTCCCCAGTCCTAGCCTTCTTCTAATTTCTTGACTATTGTTTCCATTTTGGTTAATGACTGTGCCAAGGTATTGATAATCCTTGACAAGTTCAATGTCCTCATTGTCAACTTTAAAATCTTTTAGTCTTTTAGACTAAATCTTTTAGTCTTCTTGATGTTCAGCTGTAGTCCTGCTTTTGTGCTTTCCTCTTTAACTTTCAACAGCATGTATTTCAAATCATTTCTGCTAGTAGTATGGTATTGTCTGCATATCTTCAATTATTTATATTTCTCCCTCCAATTTTCACACCACCTTCATCTTGGTCCAATCCCACTTGCCGTATGATATGTTCTGCATATAGGGTGATAAAATACACCCCTGTCTCACACCCTTTCTGATTGCGAACCAATCGGTTTCTCCATATCCTGTCCTTACAGTAGTCTCTTGTATAGGTTGAGCATCAGGACAATCAGATGCTGTGGCACCCCCATTTCTTTTAAAGCATTCCATAATTTTTCATGATCCACAGAATCAAAGGCTTTGCTGTAATCTGTACAGCACAAGGTGATTTTCTTCTGAAATTCCTTGGTCCATTCCATTATCCAACATATGTTTGCGATATGATCTCTGGAACCTCTTCCTTTTCTAAATCCAGCTTGGCATAAAAACATGTTTCAGAGAAAAAAGATGTGTGTATGATACTTAAGAGCCTTATGCCATAGATTACCTTTTCTATCTTTTATCATTTGTACGTTTTTATATGCGGATGAATACCTCCCTGTGATTATCAGAAATAACGATTATGATACAGAGGAAATGTAGCTCAGTCGAAGAGCAACTGCCTTGCTTATTTATTATTTATTTAGACAATTTATATACCTCTTATATTTAAATGAAACTCTTAAACTCTTTTAACGACATAAGTTAAAACTTCATAAACATCAAATACAAAAAGCACTACAGTCTACAATCTACAGTATAAAACACAACTAATAACTGAATAGTACATCCTCTTTTGTATTAACGGTTAGTGTAAACATTGCAAAACAATTAAAACTTCCAGCCCCTTTTATAACAGCAAACATAATTTCATCCAACAGCAGCTGGAAAAAGATATCATTCCATTCGCTCAAGCACACCATTACAAGATCAGCATGCTCACATTAATCAAACATACCCACATTCTAAACCAATGCACTCAAACGTACTATTTTAGCACACCCAATGACACATTTTACCATGTGTTTTAACTGGCTTTTAAATAATGTGTTTTTGAAATCTGCATCTTTGTTTTTAATGTTTTAATTGTTGTGAACCGCCCAGAGAGCTTCGGCTATGGGGCGGTATACAAATGCAATAAATAAATAAATACCTCAAATCACACTCTGCAAGTGCTCACATAATTCAGTCTCACATCCTAAAAACGACACCCTCACATGTCCACACCATGAGAACCAGTCAAATCTAAATACATGCAAACAAGCAACAACACAACACACAGACACACGCACGCACGCACACACTCTAAGACATTCATACCAAGCACTCCCTCTTATCTCGCACCCAAGGGGGCAGAAACTATCCCCAACAGGCTCTCCCCTAGGTATACAGAAACCACATTTTCCAACATAGGAGACAGCGACACTTCCCTTGTCTCTCACCCGAGGAACCAAAAAATTAGTCAAGTATCAAACTTTCAACCTAAAAAAGGGGAGGTTTTCAATCACAACAACCTGTCAGTTTCCCATCTTTCTCCATCACTAACAGGGTGCAGCGATGATTTCTCTTGTAGGAGAATGGATTCCAAACTTACTCCCAGTGTGACGCTAAGTGCGCGCTTAGCGTCACACTTTACATAACACTGAGGCCCTGCCTCAAGAACCCCCCTCCCCTTTATGTACATGGAGCAGAAAGAAGATATGGCAAGGTTGTAGGCAAATGGCAAGTCACTGCAGCAGCACGCCAAGTCCTTCCAAACACACGCATGGTTGCAGAAGGTTCCAGGTTCGATCCCTGGCATCTCCAGGTAGCCCTGGGAGCGTTCTCTGCCTGAAACCCTCCAGAGCCGCTGCCAGTCAGTGTAGACAATACTGAGCTAGATGGACCAATGGGTCTGACTCAGTATAAGGCAGCTTCTTATGATCAGATGATGATCATGATGTTCTTTGGGGCTGGAAAGGCATCTTTGGGCCAAACCTGCTGTCTAATATAGTCTTTGCCTAGCCACTGGTTCTTGCCATCCATACATACACATGTGCATATACACACCTCAGATGGCAGGGACTGGCACATTTAGACCACATCTGGGAGGCTGCAGGCTCACAGTAGGATGTACTTATAGGACTAGCTCCTTCAGGAGGGGTGTGGCCTGCACAGAGCTTTGCTTTTGGGTCCTGGAAACCCACTGGGTATTAGGTAGCAATGGTCACTCTATGCCACAGAATCTTATCCCATGGCAGCTAATGTATAACATGTATCTTTCATCTTGCAGTTTCCTTTGGAGAAACAACTTGGCTTGGTTTGGTTTTTCTGAACTTGAGTCTGAAATTCTGCCTCCATCACATGGCTGATAATAGTACCTGGTCCTTCAAAATTTGGACTAAAACCCAGAGTAGATCCTGCTCAGAGCTTGGCAAAGTTACTTTTTAAAACTACAGCTCCCATCAGCCCCAGCCAGCATGGCCACTGGATTGGGCTGATGGGAGTTGTAGTTCAAAAAAGTAACTTTTCCAAGCTCTGCTCTGGGGATCTCTTAAGTGCAGAGCTTGGAAAAGTTACTTTTTAAAACTACAGCTCCCATCAGCCCCAGCCAGCATGGCCACTGGATTGGGCTGATGGGAGTTGTAGTTCAAAAAAGTAACTTTGCCAAGCTCTGATCCTGCTGCCCCACTGACATGGAGCCACCAGTTCCAACTGATTACAAGTCTGAAAAGACCTGAACATCTTCACCAGCAAACTGTATTCTCAGGCCTCCTTGTGCCTGGAATGCTATTGTGAACTTGTGTAGGAGTGTAGGACACTGCCCTATGCTGAGTCACACCACTGGTCCATCTAGACCAGTACAGTCTACACTGAATGGCAGAGGCTCTCTAGGGTTTCAGACAAAGGAAACTCCCAGCCTTACCTGAAGAAGTCAATGATTGAACCTGGGACCTTCTGCATGCAAAGCAGATGCTCCGTCTCTGAGCTCCAGCCCTTCCTCAAGATGTTCTTAGCTGCAAGAACTCCTGGGACTTGAAATCTCCAGAGAACTTTATCTCCATAGGACATAGCAGGTGCTATGTTTCACAGTGTTTGGGGAATATGAGATGTTACCATTCTCGATTGCATGGAGTTAGGGAGGATGATGCAATAGAATATAATGAGATGAGCAATTTTGTATTCCAACCAAGTTAATACACACTCCCATAACATCATAAGCTCCATGGCTCTGCTCTGCTGAAGTTTGAAAAATCAGACCAAGGGTTTATCTAATCCAGTATGCTGTTTCCCACAGTGGCTGGCAAGATCATAAAATCATAGAGTAGCAGAGTTGGAAGGGGCCTATAAGGCCATCGAGTCCAACCCCCTGCTCAATGCAGGAATCCAAATTAAAGCATCCTCGGCAGCTGCCTCTTGAATGCCTCCAGTGCTGGAGAGCCCATCACCTCCCTAATTCATTGGTTCCATTGTCGTACTGATCTAACAGTTAGGAAGTTTTTCCTGATGTTCAGCTGAAATCTGGCTCCTGTAACTTGAGCCCATTATCCCATGTCCTGCCCTCTGGGATGATCAGGAAGAGATCCTGACCGTCCTCTGTGTGGCAACCTTTCAAGTACTTTCAAGAGTGCTATCTTATCTCCCTTCAGTTTTCTCTTCTCAAAGATAAACATGCCCAGGTCTTTCACTTTCTCTTCGTAGGGCTTTGTTTCCAGTCCCCAGATTGTGAAATGTGTTGCACAACAAGTTTCTACTAGCATTGCTCTTGCATTGAATTCCTTAGTTGTGGAACATTAAAACTACCTGTCCACTAGTGCAAGGGGCCTTGTCCTGATGGACAGATACAGCTTGGGATGGAAGGATCTGTCACCTTTGGTTTTCTCACTTTTTCATGTTTCCAAACTCAAATTCAGTTCTCTACCTCTCTACGATTACTGCGAATTTTTTTTAAAAATCCTCATGGAAATTCTTCAGTATTTTAGTGTGAATTTATCCTAATAAACACATTATCCAGTTTGACTAGCGTACACATTTCTGCAAGCAATTTCTCCTAATCTAAGGCATTTTTATGTTATTTTCACCAATATATTTTGTGCACGCTTTCCCCTAATACATGCATTTTTTTTTTTTGTCAACATTGTTTGGTTGGAGAACGGCATTGCAAAATGCAGATACGTGAGTATTTCAAAGGATGGCTGTGTTTCAGTTCTCCTGTTGTTCTGGAAAGCGCGGGTTTGGCTTTAAACGTGAACTGAATCTAATTTCTCCCCCATCCCTAGATACAGCCTGGACAGCCCAAGTCGCCTGGGCATCCTTTACGTATGCCAAACTATCCCACAAAGTTTGTGACACCTGCAGAAGGTCTGTGAGAGAGGTGGCTACATTCCATGCCAATTTGCAGAAGTCACAAACCCAGCCTCCAAAGCACATGCAAATTGCTTGTTTATACCAATGCCAGGGAATGTTGAAAAATAAAAATCAGAACCAAACTGTGTTGATTTTCTTCTGCTACCTCTACATTTCATCCTAATGCTTTCTGCTTTAATGCATCCTCCCCCAATCATATTTGATATGGCAATGGGGCCCATCTCTATCCCTCTCACTCTTCCCCCCCCCATGTGAAGCATTTACTTGAAAACCCCGTGCTGCTTGTCAAAAAAGTTGAAGGGAACACGCTTTTTTTAAGTATTCGCCGCTCATCCTGCCAAAAAGCAAACCACTCTTTCTAATGAGCGTTCGAGAGTGTAGCGTGAAGCAGAAACTGTTTTCTAAGATCTGTCACAAATGATTTAGTTTTATTAGTTTTAATAGCCTTTAGCTACAGGCAAGCAATATAAGTGAAAATTAAGATATTTTTCACATGACGAAAACGTGGATTTGGTCAGACAGAGAAAGAGAGAGAGAAGGTGGGCTTTCTGTCCTCCTCTCACACTTTCTCTCTTTTCTTGGTTTTGTTCTTGATGACAGATAATCCTTGTACAAGAAAATTGCTGTGTGATGCTGTATAGAGGAGTCACCCCCCCTTTTTTTTTTTTGGCAAAGCACGAGGCGGGCTGACATCATAAGCCATTTTCGCTTCTGCACATAATATCATTTTGATGACATTGTTACCATCATCCCTCTTGAAAGGGCCCCATGTATGTTTTATAGGAATTTGGTTTGAGAGACAGAAAATGCTAACATAGATTCCTAGTGGAACGTTTGTCTCCTCTGGGAAGGAATAAACTCTAAACTAATGCTTATTAGTTCCTGTTCATCAGCTTGTTGTCTGGGCATATTTTCCTGCCGCTCTGTTTTCGCAGACACTCTGTCTGCAGTGTCAGAGTCAAATTAACCTGTATGATTGCTACCCTGTACTTTGGAGAACCACACTTAAAAGATAAACGTCCAAGTCTTAAGATGGACAAATCAGGTCTGAGCTGAAACGGTCAACCAAACTTCTCCATTCTATTTGCAGGTGAAAGGGTGTGCATGGGTGGAAAGGTTGACGGATAATCTCTGGGGGAGCTGAAATCGTCCAGCACTTTTGGGAGGACCCAAAGAACATACTTTCTCAGAACTGTCTTTTCTGAGCAATGTCTGCCAAGCTGTAGAACAAAGTCCTTACCTGCCTATCAACATACTTACATGGAAACCCTATGGCAAGAATGAAGAATCTATGGCCAGCCAGGCGTTGCTATGGGCCTGGGGGCCTTGCAGAGGAGGCTGGTCCATTTGGGCAGATGGGGCAGTGCCCCACCAACCTCAGTCTGCCCTTAGCCAACCCCCACTTGCCTAGCTTCTTATTAACATCCAGTCCAGAGGGTGCCCCTCCCTGTCAGCTTCCTCCTTCGTAGTCTCCGTGTTGCACTTTGTTGAACTCAGTAGGGAGGAGAGATGGGGACAAAACTAGAATGTATTGGCTCCACCTGTCATTGGCTCTGGCTCCACCTACTGTTGGCCTCCCTGCCTTCTGCCCTCCCAGTCCCAATGGGCACCAGCCACCACTGTGGCCTAGTTCGGACCCCTGGGGGCCCATTTGCCTTTTATACCTCTACCCTCAAAAAGACTGCATTGAGGCCCTTTTCCTGGTCACCCCAACATCACCACCTCTTCTTGTTAGAAGCCAAGGAATTGGGAGAAGGGTCTCCAAGAATGATCCAAGATTAGAACTTGGGCTGGTTTTTGCCAGGGAAGGTAGTCTTTCAGGTACCATGTTCTAAGAGAGCAATCCAAATCCACTATGCTGGGTGTGTGTGATGTGGTGGGTATCCCTCCACCAGCTTTGCTTGGCTTCACTAATGGGGGGTCTCCACCATCACAGAAGTCCCTGCTGCAATTTTAGGCAGGCAGAAGCTATTGCCACCAATAGCCCCATCAGAGGTAGCAAGGGGAATCCTCAAAAAAGGGGAGGGGGTTTCAGGAACGAGCTGGGTTGGGCTAGCTAAGGTTCCATTGGATGCTACTGGTGATGGATCCAATCCCAGCCTCTCCACTGTGCCGATATGGAACTGGCTCAATGGAAAAATGGCATTTTCACTCCCTCTGCCACCCTTCCACTCTGGCTGGCATGGGTGGCAGACACGGCAGCCTATTCAGCTCTGCTGCTCCCAGGAGGAAGATTGGGTTGCTCTCCAAACCATTTAGGTGTTGTGGAGAGGGAATACAAACTCATCTTGTTTGTACTAGATGGACATTAGGGAAGATTGGGGGAGATAGGATGAGAGAGAATGGAAGGGGACTTAAGCCAGACTTTTTGAGTTTTCTGGAAGGTCCACAGGAGGACAAGCAAATACAGGAAGAGGCAGGAAGTGAGCTGTTCAAACACTTTTTACACACCTCAAAAAAGACATTTATTTATTTAGCATCTGCACAAGTGCAGGGCTAACTGCAGAGCCTGTTTTCTTTCTCTCATGCATCCGTATTGATGTTTCATACCGGGTCAAACACATCAGGATCTTACTTATTTGCCTGCATGATTACAAATCCCCCCCCCAAATGTGCTGTGTATAGGCCAGCCTGTCCCAACTAGTGGGCCACCAGGTGTTGTTGGACCACAACTCCCATCAGCCTCAGCCAGCATTGCCAATGGTCAGGAAAGATGGGAATTGTGGTCCAACAACATCTGGTGGCCCACTAGTTGGGAAAGGCTGGTATAGGCAGTACTAGTGGTTTATTTAGATCCCACATCTGCACTCTGCCAGTGCTACAATTAAGTAATGTTAGACTCTGGACTCAGTGGGTTGTATCCAACTTAAATTCTACTCAGAGTAGACCCACTGAACTTAATGTACCAAGTTAATAATGTCCATCATTTTCAATGGGTCAACTCCAAATGGGACTACCATTGGATACTTCTTAAAAGACCTAAGTTAGTCACAACCATGAATTTCGCACTGTTGTATTCAGTGTTATTCCTGCTCTTAGTAAACCTATTGAAATTTATTGGCATAACTAACTTAGGCCCACTGTTTAATGGGTCTACTAGGATTTAGTTGGATACACCCCAGTAAGTCTACTCTGAGTATGACCACTATTGGATCCAACATGTTTGTTGTTTGTTTTAGGAAGGGGCCATGCTTTAGATAGTTATGTATCTTTAGATAGTTATGCTGGTGCCCATTGGAACTGGTGGGGCAGAAAGCAGGGAGCCCAACATTAGGTGAAGTCAGAGCCAATGGCAAGCAGAAACCAACTAATTCTAGTTTTGTCCTCATCCTCTTCCCTGCTGACTTCTACAATGGCAACACTGAGACTAAGGAGGAGGGGAAAAATGAAAGCCAGTGTTATCCCCTGGATTGTTTGTAAGTAAGAAGCCAGGTATGTGTGGGCTGGCAGGTGAGGACAGACTGAGATTGGTGGGGCAGTGCTTCCACAGTATGCATACGACTTCACGTCAAAATGTGGGAAACCAGCCCTGCTTCATTGGAGGGCCCTGCTGCTCTTTCTGCTGAGTGAGGCCTTGAACATCTGCTTTGAAGCCCTACCATGTTCCTAGAAGAGGAAGTCTGATTGAAGAGGGAATTAGTGGCTCCTATTTTCACGTTTATGTCACACTTTAAGAGCTTGTGACAGTCTCTTGCTCTTCTTGTTTCCTATATCAGCATCTGCTAGAACACGCAAAAGCACTCTAGGTCAATGTCATATGGCGTTATTAAAATGCATCTAGTGTTAACAAAGATTTCAAAAGCTCACTGGGATGGAGATGGAAGGGCAACTCATATTGTTGTAAGTACCTGGCCATTTATTTTGTTAAGCAGGTAACTGCCCAATGGCCTGGCATTGAGCTCTTCACAGGACCACAATCCCTCAGAGCAAGGGAAGCCAACATGGTGCCTTCCAGATGTGGTGGACTACAACTCCAATCAGCCTAGCTAGTATGGCCAAAAATCAGGGGTGGGTGTTGTTGGCTACAATGTCTGGAGGACACTATGGATTGTAGCTAATACTAATCTCCTCAGAGAACTGAAATTAATAGATGTGGCTAACTTAGATCTAATTTCAGGACTGGACATGGAACTGAAACAGCCTTGGTCGCTCTGGTGGATGATATGAGGAGGGCGTTGGATAGGGGAGAATATACCTTCCTCGTCCTCCTAGATCTCTCAGCGGCTTTCGATACCGTTGACCACGGTATCCTGTTGGATCGCCTAGGGGGATTAGGAATAGGGGGCACTGTTTTACAGTGGTTCCATTCCTATCTCTCAGATAGGCACCAACGGGTAGCTTTGGGAAATGAGGTATCAGACCCTTGGCCTCTTAATTGTGGGGTGCCACAGGGCTCTATCCTCTCTCCCATGCTGTTTAACATCTATGTGAAACCGCTGGGGGCCATCATCAGGAGTTTTGGGCTGAAGTGTCACCAATATGCGGATGACACTCAGCTCTATCTCTCATTTAAGTCCTCACCAGAGTTGGCTGTGGATACCATGTCCAAGTTCCTGGAATCCGTAAGTGGATGGATGGGAGAGAACAGGCTGAAGCTGAAACCCGACAAGACCGAGGTGTTGCTTGTGGGAGACAGAGGAAGGCTGGGTATTATGGACCTGATGCTTGATGGGGTGAGATTACCCCTGAAGGACCAGGTCTACAGCCTCGGGGTCAATCTTGACTCCAGGCTGTCCATGGAGGCTCAGGTCTTGGCGGTGAGTCGGGCAGCTTGGTATCAGTTACATCTGATACGGAGGCTGCGACCCTACCTTCCTGTTCATCTGCTCCCACGGGTGATACATGCCCTGGTCTTCTCTCGCTTAGACTACTGTAATGCGCTCTACGTGGGGTTACCCTTGAACACGGTCCGGAAGTTACAGCTGGTACAGAATGCGGCGGCACGCTTGATTCAGCACAGCCGTCGCCGTGACCATATCACGCCAGTGTTAATAGATCTTCACTGGTTACCAGCTGTTTACCGGGCCCAATTCAAGGTGTTGGTGCTGACCTTTAAAACCCTATACGGTTTCGGCCCAGTCTATCTGAAGGAGCGCCTACAGAATCACCAATCATGCCGCCTGACAAGATCAGCCTCACAAGACCTTCTCTCGGTCCCACCGGTTAAAACAGCTAGGCTGGTGCGGACCAGAGAGAGGGCCTTCTCGGTCGTGGCCCCCACCCTCTGGAATTCCCTTCCTTTTGATCTCCGACATGCTCCCTCCCTGATGGGTTTTCGCCAAGCCTTAAAAACCTGGCTATTCAGGCGGGCCTATGGGATTGGGGAGGATTAATTTTATAAGGTTTTAAATAGAAATTGGTTTTAAATTGATTATGATTGTGTTTGCTTGTATTTTATTTTGTATTATGTACTGCTTTCTATTATTGTAAGTCGCCTAGGGTGTCCACTAACCTGGACAGATAGGCGACCAACAAATAAGATTTATTATTATTATTATAATTTCAGTGGGTCTACTCTGAGTAAAACCTAGATGGCTACAACCCCATATTAGCTACTCCTGTCTTCGCAATCTCAACCTCCTCTTGCATCAGAGAACAATGTATGAGGATGCTTTTGGTCTCTGCTCTTGGACCTATGAGCCTCAGATCATCATAGGGGTGGGCTAAAGACTGGCCTCTTCCTCTCTCCTGCAGACGAACAACCATTCTTAAAAGGCTTCTTTCATCATAATCTGTTAATTTGCATGCCACTTTCCTTCGAAATTGAGCTCAAAGAGGCTCTCAACATATCAATGCAACAACAAGCCTAACAAATCATGTCAGCAACATTTTACGAAATCAATCCATGCAGCATTATACAAAACAATATATATAAGCTGACATAAGTTAACATAGGAACATAAGTAGCTGCTTTCTACCAAGTGGCCTATCTAACTCTCAGTATTGTCTACACTGACTGGCAGTGGCTTTCCAGGGTCTCCAAAAGGGAGTTTCTCCCAGCCCTACCTGGAGATGCCAGGGATTGAACCTGGGACCTTCTGCATGCAAAGCAGATGCTCTGCCACGGAGCTCTGCTCTTTCCCCCAACAGCTTAACTAAACTGAACAGGTGAGAGAATAATACCAAACACTGAAATAGGATAGTAGCATTCAAAACTGCCTGAATCCAACAGATTGGATCTTCAAACAGCCAGGGCCTGAGAGCTGCATTCCATTCTGGGCAACCTTCCAGAGGCCATATGCCAGCGGCGGGCACGACCAGAGGCAAAAGCAGGCAAAACAATGAATGTAAAAGTTATCTTTGCACTGCAGACTAGTTTCTGCACACACCTCTCTCTATCCTCCATCCAGACAACCAAGAGACATTATCAGAGTTCAAGGACACATTCCAGCAACACAAAAGCATTCAGTGACGGTACAAAACAGCGGTAACTTAGGCATATGGTCTGGAGATTGTCCTGAAGGCCAGTTATGGAGGCCTGCAGGGCCACATTGGGTGCCCTGGGGCCGGAGATTTCCCATCCCTGTGTTAGCACATCCATTCGGTTAGTTGTTCTGCTTTGAATACCTTCCACATTGTTATGCTTAAGCAGCAACATTGTTATGTTCCTATTTGAAGAAGTATTATGTGAGATGTTCCTTGAGCAGACTTGAAATAATAGCAATGCACAGTGCTGTCTGTGAGTGCCTGCGCAACTGCTGCTGCATCCTTGGTGGTGGCGGTCGCACTTCGTCCAGATCCTCCTCTGACACCACCTCTGGTTGAGCCTCTGATTTTTTCTCCTTGAGGGGAGGTGCGAATGGAGACTCTGGCAACAAGGCAATGCTGAGGGGCCGGACAAGGGCCAGCTCATTGTCAGACAGTGCTTCTTCCATTTAACCAAAACTGGGGGGGGGGGAAGCTGCCATTGTCTAAACTGCTGAAACCTTCTCCTGTTTCACCCCCCTCCCTCCACAGTCCACTGGGCCCCTCCCCAGGTTTCCATGCTTCCTCTCCCTCCTCCTCCTCACTACGCCAGGAGTCTTCCACGGGGCCCATGACACATGGGATGGAAGCAAACCCTCCCTTGCTGGTAGCTGCCAGGCAACAACTCCCACGGATGTTTAGCAATCCACAATCACCCAACGTCTGTCAATTAGCCATGCATCATCAATAATTTGCAACGAAAGATCTGTTCAATAAATAACTTCAGCACAGAAGGATCCCATGCCATTGCTTTGCATGATACCTCCTTTGTGACCAATAAAAAAGAATAACGTAAGAATATCAGAAGAGTCCTGCCGGATCAGGTCAATGGCTCATTTGGTCCAGCATTCTGTTCTCACAGTGGCCAACCAAATGCCCTAATGGGAAGTCCTCAAGAAGGTCTTGAGTGCAACAGCATTCTCCCCTCCTGCAGCTTCCAGCAGCTGGTATCCAGAGGGATACTGTCTCCAACAATGGGGGCAGAACAAATTCTTCCATGAATTTGTCTAATCCTCTTTTAAAGCCATCCAGCTTGGTGGTCATCACTGCCTCTTGTGGAAGTGCATTCCATTGCTGAACTCTGTGTGATGTGTGAAGAAGGACTTTCATTGCTGCAAGATGTGGCAGTGGCACTTAGCTTCGACAGCACTATATGTGAGAAAGTCTTGAAGGAGACGACATTGTAATTGGCTACCCATGGAACCTCTGTATTCATGGACAGTCTACCTTTGAATATCAGGGGGCTGGGAGGAGTCAACCAACAGGGAAAGGACATCACCTACATGTCCTGCTTGCTAATGCCAAGAGGTGCCTGGTTAGCAAATTTTGGAATGGAACTCTGCACTAAATGGACCTTAATCTGATCCAGCAAAGCAATTATTCTGTGCTCCGTCTTACACCCACTACAAGTTCCAATTCGGCTCCTTTTATGTATTGTAAACAACATTTTGTGCAGCCTTTATCTGGAACCTTCTAATCGAATCAGGCTCCCTCTTATATATCATCCTTGGCAATAAAGATTCAGCAATTAGAAGCTAATTGATGGTTTTATTGATGACGCAGAAGCAGGCAGCCCCACCACCACTCTCCACCCCCTCAACTTTATTAGCTCCTCTTGAGATAAAAGTGTTTACTGTTTTACTCTAACCAGCAAAAACTAAAAGAAAAAGTGTGTGTGTGTGTGAGAGAGAGAGAGAGACAGAGAGAGACAGAGAGACAGAGAGAGAGAGGAATTGTGACTTTCGTTTGTTTGAGTGAAAATAAATCAACTATAACCTCATCAACCCAATGAGGGTTACTTTGGATTTACAACCCCATGAAGCACCTGCCAGTGCACAGGGGAAAACAAGAGCAAATTGCTCGTGTTCAGCAGTCCTTTTCCAAGGCACTCCATTCCATTCCCCTCCCCCAAAGTCAGTGTTCATTCTGTGTGCCCATTGAGATGCTCGGTCCTTGTTAGGCTATCCTGGGGTTCTCCCTTCCCCTAGTGTGATTCCTAAAGGTGGTTTTTTAAAAACTTCTTTTTGTAGTTCTGAAAACCTTGGGATCCCCTGAGCCTACTGATACCTCTCTCCTAAGCATGGATGGCGCTACTTTGGCTAGGTAAGGACTGAGTTCCCAAAGGGGCTTGCAGCACAGTCTGACATGTCCCTGTTCAGCTAGTTCCAACTAGTCAGCTATGCCCTCTCCCAGGATACTACATTCCATCCCTCATCTCCCCAGTTTCTCTTCTCCCCAACTGACAGCAAGCATTCTGAGTTCACTGATCATGCTCAGGTCTTATGGAGGTTTTTGTTGGGGGGGGGGTCTCCCCTTAGGATTTTTTTCTAAATTATCTCTGTACTTCTGCAAAGTTGGGGTTCCCCTGAAGCTGCTGATATCCCCCTCAATCAGGGCAAATTGAGCACTGCCCCACCAATCTCACTCTGCCTTCAGCCAGCCCCCAGCTTCCTGCTTTCTTACTTACAACCAGCCAAAGGGTGGCCCTGGCTGTCAGTTTCCTTCCTCTCCTTAGTTGGGCTCATGATAAGAGCATAAGAAGAGCCCTGTTGGATTAGGCCACTGGCCCATCTAGTCCAACATCCTGTTCTCACAGTGGCCAACCAGATGTCCTTGGGAATTCTGCAGGTGGAACCTGAGTGCAGCAGCACCCTCCCACCTGCAGTTACCCAGCAGCTGGTATTCAGAAACATACTGCCTCTGCAGTCAAGGTAGAATGTAGCCATTGTGACCAGTATGATAAATGACGAAAGCAGTGGAACAGACCTGTTTGTAGTTCTTTTCCATCCATCATGAAGCAAATGTTCACCTCTATAACAGATCTGGGATAACAGATGCAGTTAGTTTCAATGTTGCCACCTGTAGAACTCAGCAGGGAGGAGGAGGAGGAGGGCGAACATAGAATTGGCTGCCATTGGCTCTGGTGCCACCTACTGTTGGCCTCACTGCCTTGAGCCCCACCAGTCCCAGTGGGCACCGGCCACCATTGCTCCCTCTTGTGTGCGGATGCTGCTGTTTTGCCTACCTAAGGATTCACACTTGGAGAATGAGTTCCCTGTTAGTTTATAACAATACAAGGTTAGGTACTGGTAAGACCCATATCCTCTCTCTGATGACGATTGCCTGAGCCCACAGTCTCCCCCTGCCACTGTTACAGATTGCAGAAGGCTATTCTCTGCCTGCCATGTGCTGGATTCATTTAATCTACAATAACCTGTTCTGCACACATTTGCTTCTGAAGGCAGATAGTAAACAGACCGTGACCATTTTCCTTTCCTTTTTAAAACTTAAGACTGCTTAATACGGTGTTTAATCTTCCCATGAATTGGGTAGTAGTTCTTATGGGATGACAGTATATCAGACACATTCAACAACATTAACTAGCTCCACAGGCGGTTATCGGATAGGTAGGTAAAAAGACAGTCGGTGTATCTAGCACATTTTGTGTCCTTGCACTAGCACGTAGATGCAAATGCAGTAAAGTCAAAATACGACTCAAACAAGTATAGGATTTTAGAATTGGAAGGTATCTTCAAGGTCATCGTCCCCTATCCCCTACTCGAGGGGTGGGGAACTGATTCCAGCTGGCAGGCTAGATTTTCACTCCCCTTCAAAGTGCGCAGGGCCGCAACAATGAACCAGATGGTTCTCAGTGGATCAGATGAATCAAAATATGCATTTGCATATGCACTGGGAGAAAACATACATTGCCATTAGTGATGAGGGGGAGAAAGTCAATTCACTTCTCATTTAAAGCCATCCTTTGAAATGCACACATCCAAATTTTACGGTTCAGTTCTCCAAACAAACCATGTCTATAAAAAAAAGCATTCTGTCAGGTGAAATTGCTTTCAGAAATGTGTACTTTAGTCAAAACTACATGCAAAGGCATGTTTCTTAGGGGAAACGCGCACTAGAATGCTCAAGAATTTTCGTGAGGGTTTTTTTTAAATAAATAAAACTCAAAAATTGCCGCAGAAATGTGGAGGACTGAGTTTAAGATTGTGAGAGTGAGAAACTGAGAGAACCAAAATTGATAGATTATACTTATTGTTATTATTAGCCAGCCAAAGCTTGTGGGTATATTAGTCAGAATTACTACTACTACTACTGCTACTACTATTATTACTACTACTACTGTTGTTGTTATTATTATTACTATTACTATTACTACTATTACTACTACTATTACTACTATTACTACTACTACTACTACTGTTGTTATTATTATTACTATTACTATTACTACTATTACTACTACTATTACTACTATTACTACTACTATTACTACTACTACTACTGTTGTTGTTATTATTATTACTATTACTATTACTACTATTACTACTATTACTACTACTATTACTACTATTACTACTACTACTACTACTGTTGTTGTTATTATTATTACTATTACTATTACTATTACTACTATTACTACTACTATTACTACTATTACTACTACTGTTGCTGTTATTATTATTACTACTACTATTACTACTATTACTACTACTATTACTACTATTACTACTACTACTACTACTGTTGTTGTTGTTATTATTATTATTACTATTGCTATTACTACTACTACTACTACTGTTATTATTATTATTACTATTATTACTACTACTACTGTTTATTATTATTATTATTATTATTATTATTTCCAGTTGCTAACCACAGAGACTATTATTAATGTTAAACAGTATTTTTATTTTTCCCTCACACACTACTGCTGTTGGCAGTCTGTCCCCTATATGACAGGGTCTTTTTTAAAAAATAAATCCTTCTTGGAAAAAACAAATTTAAAAGGTGGCTAGCATGAAAACCTCTGGAGCTCCCCACCTGAAATTTGGCAGGTTAATTCCCTCTATAGGGGCTACCATGTCCCGAGATTTCATGTCCCTGTGTGCCTATTATTTCCGTGATGCTGCCAGCTCGTGTCTGCCTGATGCTACCTACACGTGTGTAGAATCGCAAACCTAATTTTTTTAAAACTATCAAATTGTGTTCAATATCTTGAAGGAAGGAACAGGGGAAACACAAGAGCATGAGAACTGGGATAACTGAGGACTCAGTCTTTTTTAAAAAAAAAAAAAGTTTTGGAAAAAGCAAACTTTAAAGGTGGCTAACATGAAAAGCCCTGGAGCTATCCACCTGAAAACTGACAGGGTTAATTCATTCCCTGTATAGGGGCTACAATGTCACCAAATGCCATGTCCCTTTGTGAAAAAAAACAAAACCTTTATGTCAGTTTAATTTTAAAATATTTTAAACTTTAAAGGTGGCTAGCATGAAAACCTGGCAGGTTTAATCCACAATATATAACAGCTACCATGTCTCCAAAACGCATGCCCCTAGGTAAAAAAACAAGGAAGTTATGGCTGTTTTGGTTTTGCAACAAAAGTTAATCGGATTTCCAGAGATTGGTAATATCTGGATTTCTATTTAGATCAGGTCAGATCAGGTTCAAATCTGTCCAGACTGAAATCAGTCTGATCTGTATTTACAAAACATAGCGACAAATCCATGCACAGGCCTAAATACACTTTGCCTTTATCCACAATGGACCCCCCCCCAAAAAAAAATATCAGAAGGGACAATGCTGTTTACATCCTGCAAGCAAGATGCATGTTAGGGGGACAGCCTGACACCCCAAATTCCTAACAAGCTGCACTGAGATTCGAACCTGTCTTTAAAAAAATGCACATTATTTCCTTGAGCTTTGAAAGGATCAGTAAGTGACACTGCTGCAAGGTTGGCAACAGGTAATTAAAACCCACTCTGTTCCCGAGTAAGAATCTACCTTTCCTGCCTTCATCTCATTTCTCTTTATGATCACCATCTTCTTGTTGTTTTTAATTCCTTGCACTTTTGGCCTCTCTTTTTCTTCTCCTTAATTTGTTTTCTCAGTTCCCTGCTTTTATCTCCCTATGTCTGAGTCTATATCCATCCTTTAATTTCTGCCTAGTGTCTGTTTGAACTTGGTCAGCTCTCTCCACATATTAATACTGGCTGTTTATATTCTGCACACACAGACACACAGACACACACACCACACATTTTTTCTTTCATTCCCAAGGTTTGTTTCCTCATCTTTTATCTGTGTGTTTTTGCCTTCTGTGGCTGAGAAATTATCCTCTTCCTGAAGCCTGCTCTTCCCCCCGCCCTCTGCTTCCCTTTTTCTTGTTGACTTTTTTGTTATTCTGGTCTCATTCATTTTATTGAGTTATTTTCTTTGCCACAATCAGTTTCTAAATACCACCTCGTAAAAGATACGATGTGATTTTTGACAAGCTGACCATCCTTGGCTTCCTTGGACATCTTTAATTAGGTCCTGCGTTGAGCCGCAACTTGAACTATGCAGGGTTTTTATTTTCCCCCCTCATCTTTCCTAGCATCTGTCCACCAGTGCAAATTAAAATAAAAACCGCATTTAAAAAATAAGGGGGGTATCAAAAGAAGGTCATTTTTGGCAGGTTGGCTGGCAGCTTCAGCAACTGACATTGGAAGATTGGGTTAAGGGATTCTTAGTTAATTGCAATATTACAGAGACACTTTTACTTTTGAAAGCCAAGGAAGAAAAGATTAATAAAAGCTGCTAAGGCACTGAACTAATGTTTTCATTAATGAACAAGTTTGTTAATGAACAAATTTTCAGAAGTGCGCTTAGATTCCATCCCTACCTCAAAGAATCATAGAATAGTAGAGTTGGAAGGGGCCTATAAAGCCGTTGAGTCCAACCCCCTGCTCAATGCAGGAAACCAAATTAAAGCAGACCTGACAGGTTGCTGCCTTTTTCGCCTTGCTGCACCCGCCGTCCCTCCCTTCTCAGTATGGGCTCTGCTAGTTGCCAGTTGGGGCTGAGTAGGAATTTGGGGGGGGGGATTCTGATTTCAGAATCCCTTTCATTTTGCCTACTCCATACTGCTTGGGTTGATTCAATTGGCCTTGCAGGGGGGTGAGGTTGTCTAGCTTTGGCTGGCATGGAATTCGGGCAGGTGAGGAAGCAGGGGGTAAAAAACAGGAGACTGAGGCATTTTGGTAAAGGTCACTCGCTAGGGAACCATCAGTGCTGAAGCTCTGGTGGGGATCAGGTGGTTGTCCTTGTGGGACCAACTTGCGCAGTGGGGTGAACGCCTGTACGGCGGGGCCACGCTGCGGAGGTTGGAACCACACACTTGGCTCTACTAGCAAAGGGAGGACTAGTTCTCCCACATCTTTGACTGGTGGGTTACAGTCCGTGGTGACTGACATGCCCAGAGGACTGGAGGGAATAGTTAGGTTTGTCCTCACCTGCCCGAAGTGGTTTGAATCTGGTTAACTGGATTAATTTGGCTAAGGTTTTCATCATTTGTTATATTTTAATAAATATAACATTATTCCATCTCTGTGTCACGAGTCTTCTTTGGTGTGGTGGCAATAGGATGCTGCACTAGATGGTCCTTTGGGTTGATCCAACGGGGCTCCCAATGGCATTCATGACCTCTCACACCCCAGGGATTCCAACACAAAAGGATGTCCTATATTAGGCTGCAACGTATGCTGTGTGGGTCAGGCCCCCAGCATTTCTTCCACGCTGCCAACTTTCTTATGGCTTGCAGGAATACACAATACCAATTTTACACCCAGGTGACTGAATTACTCACGTTTGGTTATGGGTATTATTTAAGCAGAAGGGACGTGACAAAGTATCCAGCAAACTTGATTAATGCATGCCCCCAGGGAAAAGGCAGGCATGAGGTGATGTTAAATACCTCCATTGAACATTAATCAACACCACAACACCGGAATTGTCTCATTGTGGGTAAAAAATTGATTCCCTTTTTCCAAGTAGCATTTTTAATGTTTCACATTAATTTTTTCTCATGGAGCGTCATACCATCGGGGGGCTTTCCCTCCTCCCTTTATCTTGTATGAAGTCCTATTGCTCATTTTAAGCATTCCTCTCACCCAGCTCTTGAAAGGGGCTGCTAAAATTTTGACAGGGTGACAAATTTTGCCAGAGGTGTGACTTTTTAAAGGCTTTAATGCTCCCTTCCCTTTCTTTTGGTATATTCTCTGAAACAATTGTCATGTGATGTGCTGGATGCTATATGATTTTTAATCACATTGTTCTTGCTTATTTTATTTCTTATATATTGTGTTTTATTGAATTACAATTTGAATTCCATGAATCACACTTTGGGAATCTATTCGGCACTAGCTAGGCCTCATCTTGAGTACTACGTCCAGTTCTGGACGCCGCACTTTAAGAAGGATGCAGACAAACTAGAATTGGTTCAGAGGAGGGCAACAGGGATGATCAGGGGACTGGAAACAAATCCCTATGAGGAGAGGTGGAAAGAACTGGGCATGTTTAGCCTTGAGAAGAGAAAACTGAAGGGAGGTTTTATAGCACTTTTCAAGGACCTTAAAGGTTGCCACACAGAGGAGGGCCGAGATCTCTCCTCAAACATCCCAGAGTGCAGAACACAAAATAATGGGCTCAAGTTACAGAAAGCCAGATTTTGACTGAATATCAGGCAAAACCTCCTAACCGTATGACAATGGAACCAATTCCCTAGGGAGGTGGTGGGCTCTTTAACACTGGAGGCCATCAAGAGGCAGCAGGACAGCCCCCTGACAGGTATGCTTTAATTTGGATTCCTTTGTTGAGCGGGGGGTTGGCCTTATAGGGTCCTTCCAACTCTATAATTCTATAATTCTAACCCCTGATCTAGAACAGTGTTCTTGGCTCCCCAGATGTTTTTTTGAACTACAACTGCCAGCATTTCCTTGCCAGCTTAGCCAAGAGTCAAAGATCTGCCAGTTTTCGTTCTCTCAGGTCCTCATTGCTGCAGTCTTAAATTCAGTTCTCCATATTTCTGCAACAATTTGCAATACACACACACACACACACCCATGAAAATTATCCAGCATTTTAGTGCAAATTTCTCCTAATAAACAATTTTTGCAGGCAGTCATGACTAATGTACACATTTTCGCAAGCAATTTCTTGTCATATTAATGCATTTTGTATGCTGTTTTCACTCATATATTCACTTTTATGCACACTTCACCCTACCATTTGCATTTTCATAAACCTTGTTTGGCTGGCGAACTGCATCACAAATTCAAACAAGTATGAATTTCAAAGGATGGCTGTGTTTCATTCTCACATTGTTTTGGAAAGTGATAGATTTGGGTAGATTTGCCCATCCCTAGTTATAGCCCGACAACATTTGAGGACCCAAGGTTGAAAAATACTGCTGTAGAAAGTATCTTCTCATTGGTATTTCATTACAGGACTTTTTTTTAAAAAAATCCTGTCTCATTGTAGGTCAGGAAGTCCAATGTAGGCCTTAAAATGAAAACGAAATGGTTTGTATCTAATAAAAACCCATGCATTCCCCCCAAAAATATAAATTTCAAAATTAATTTTTTAATTTGTGCAAAAATTTTACTTTAATTGTGATTTTAAATTATTATAAGCTAACCAGAGTTGTGTATGGGCATCAGAAGGACAGGGCAGAATTCTACATATACACATCAGGGTGGCTTACAAATTATTGATTGATTGATTGATTGATTGATTGATTGATATCCTGGTCTTCCTTCCAGCAGGATTAAAACCACAATTTTAAAAACCCTGAATAAAACAATACAGAATACATCAAATACACAACTGAAAGAACATTATTGATTTTTAGGGATGTGGGAGAAACTTGATGCAGTTCTCATTTAAAGTTGTATCTATCAAATCCACACTTTCCAAAATATTATGAGAACCAAAACACAGCTATCTTTCTAATTTGTCTGTTTATTTTATTTTATTTGTATCCCACCCTTCCTCCCAGAAGGAGCCCAGGGCAGTAAAAAACAAAACAAAACACTAAAAACACTTTAAAACATCTTACAAACAAAAGTATTTAGAACATATTAAAACAAAACATCTTTATTTTTTAAAAATAAATAAACAACTTTAAAAAGATCTTAAAAAGCAATTCCAGCACCGACACAGGCTGGGATAAGGTCTCTACTTAAAAGGCTTGTTGAAAGAGGAAGATCTTCAAAAGTCTCCAAAAAGATAACAGAGATGGTGCCTGTCTAATATTTAAGAGGAGGGGGTTCTAAAGTGTTGGTGCCACAGTGCTAAAGGTCTTCTTCCTATGTTGTGCAGAACAGACCTACTGATAAGGTGGTATCTGCAGAAGGACCTCACCTGCACAGCGCAGTGATCGACTGGGTATATAAGGGATAAGACAATCTTTTAGGTATCCTAGTCCCAAGTTGCATAGGGATCTGTACATCAAAACTAGAACTTTGAATTTGGCCTGGTAGCAAATGGGCAGCCGGTGCAATTCTTTCAGCAGTGGGGTAACATATTGGCGATACCCTGCCCTAGTGGGCAGTTGTGCTGCCACATTTTGCACCAGCTGCAGCTTCTGGACAGACCTCAAGAGCAGCCCCAGATAGAGCACATTACAGTAATCCAGTCTGGAGGTTACCAGTGCGTGGATAACAGTGGTCAGGCTATCCTGGTCCAGAAATGGCCACTGTTTTACCAGCTGAAACTGGTAAAAGGCACTCCAAGCCACTGAGGTCATCTGGGCCTCTAGCAACAAAGATGGATATAGGAGCATCCCCAGACTACAAACTTGCTCTTTCAGAGGGAGTATGACCCCATCCAAAGCAGGCAATTGGCCAGTTATCAAAACTGAGACACCACCAACCCTCAGCGTCTTCACCTTGCTCAGAGCTTGGAAAAGTTACTTTTTTGAACTACAACTCCCATCAGCCCAATCCAGTGGCCATGCTGGCTGGGGCTGATGGCAGTTGTAGTTTTAAAAAGTAACTTTTCTAAGCTCTGATCCTTGCTAGGATTCAGATTCAGTTTATTGGCCCTCATCCAGCCCACCACTGAGTCCAGGCACTGGTCCAAGGCTTGCATGGCCTCTCCTGATTCAGATGTTACAGAGAAATAGAGCTGGGTATCGTCAGTGTACTGCTGACACCTCAACTCAAATCTTCTGAAGACCATTCCCAAGGGCTTCATTCAAACGTTAAACAGCATTGAGGACAAGATGGTGCCCTGTGGCACCCACAGCACAACTGCCAGGGGGCTGAAAGACAACCACCCAATGTTATTCTCTGAAAACTACCCTGGAGATACTATCAGAACCACTGTAAAACAGTGCTGCCAATACCCATCTCACCAAGTTGGCCCAGAAGGATACCATGGTCAATAGTATCAAAAGCCACTGAGACATCAAGTAAGAATAGCAGGGTCACATTCCCCTGTCCTCCTCCAGATAAAAGGTAATCCATCATCACACCACACCAACTGAAACTGATCCCATGAAGTTGCGGCAGACATTGCATTGGACACTTCACTGGGGACTACAGAAGATGTAGATGGGGCATCAAGATTGCTACAGAGGCATGTAACTTTACCCTCAAAGTGCCTTGCAAACAATTCAGTGTTCTTTGGAAGGGTCCAAAACTCCATTTCCTGGAGCTGATGTCAACAGACCCCTGATAATACAAAAAAAGCTCCACCAGATGGCTACTTGAGGATGCAATGGAGGCAGAGAAGTGGGCCTTTTTTGCCGCCCTCACTGCCACACAGTAGGCAGTTATGATGTTTTACTCATGCCCGGTCAGCCTCACAGCACGTCTTTTGCCACTTGCACTCTAGCCGTCGTCTAGCCTGTTTCATTGCCCTTAGTTCACTGATGTACTGTGTTAGGATTGCCATATTCCAGTTCCACAATTCTGGGCATGCTAAGTTGCATGTTATTCAAATTATTTGCTAATTATGCAAATTAAGCATATTAATTGTTGCATTGTCCGGTGGTTTTGTTTTTGTGCCTCATAATTACCACCAAAAACTGAGGGAGGATGTGAGGGGAAAAAAATTAACTTACATTTTCAGTCTTAAATGCTAGACTCTAGTTTCCACCAGTATGGAATATTTATTTATTTATTAGAGGATTTATATCTCACCTTTCCACTGTTAAAAACAGAGCTTATGGCAGCTTACAAACATAATAAAAGCAATAAAAATATACAATCAATATACAATCAATATAAAAACACCAAATAGAAACGAACATAAAACAAGCCAGTGCAGCAGTATAAAGATCCAGCACAAAAAAAGCCATCAAAACATTAATTAAAACCACTACAACCTGCAACACAGATAGAAACATGCAGAGGTGAAACACAGCATTCTATCATAAAGGCTGGAACCTGACGGAGAGTGGAGTGGTGGCACCTCTTCTTTAAACAAACGAACATGCAAACAAATGATAAAGAAAGGCAGGGTACAAATGTAATAAATAAATAAATAAAGTGAATTCTAGAGACCTGGCAAGCTGTGCTAGCATTAGACAGGGTAGCTGTTCTATTCCTATTGGTTTTAAGGGGGGGAAAGGTTGCATTAGACAGACAGACAGACAGACAGACAGACAGACAGACAGACAGATAGATAGATAGATAGATAGATAGATAGATAGATAGATAGATAGATTCCATCCTCAAAGCTCTATAACTGCCACCTTGGTAACAGCATTTTTATGTTTGCAGCTGATGAAGGCGGAAGCTGAAACATTTTGGCAGAACAATAAAAACCTCTGTTTTATTAATCACAATTGCTGCATATATTTTTAGATGATTAATGGAATCGTTATAGGGATCAGAGCAAGCTTGGGTGAAGTTATGTTTGTTGCTTTAAGCCAGATTTCAGCTGAACATCAGGAAAAACTTCCCAACTGTTAGAGTTGATACAACAATGGGACCAATGACCTAGGAGGTGGGGGGGCTCTCAAACACTGGAGGCATTTAAAAGGCAACTGAGCAGCCACCTGTTGGGTATGCTTTAATTTGGATTCCTGCATTATTCAGGGGGTTGGACTTGATGGCCTTATAGGCCCCTTCCAACTCTACTATTCTATGATTCTACGAATGGGCATAGTTTATTTATTTATTTATTTATTGAATTTCTTAGTCGCCCATCTGGCTGGCTATCCAGCCACTCTGGGTGACGTATAAAATAAGCATACAAATACAATAAACATTAAAAATCTGGACACAAGATAATAAAATCTAGCCCACCCCAAAAGCCTGCCTGAAGAGCCAGGTCTTCACGGCCCGGCGGAAATTCATTATAGAGGGGGCATGGCGGAGATCATTTGGGAGGGAGTTCCACAGGCCTTCTCTCTAGTCCTCACCGGTCTGGCTGTTTTGACTGATGGGATAGAGAGAAGGTCTTTTGAGGCTGATCTTGTTGGGCAGCATAGCTGCTGATGCTGGAGGCGCTCCTTCAGATAGACTGGGCTGAAACCGTATAGGGATTTAAAGGTCAAAACCAACACCTTGAATTGGGCCTGGCAAGCAACTGGTAGCCAGTGCAACTCTTTTAGCACTGGAGTTATGTGATCTCACCGGCGGTTGCCTTTAATCAGGCGCGCCGCCGTGTTCTGTACCAGTTGCAACTTCCAGACGATTTTCAAGGGTAGCCCCACATAAAGCGCATTACAGTAGTCTAGGCGAGAGGAGACCAGGGCATGTACCACCGATGGGAGCAGGTGATTGGGAAGGTAGGGGCGCAGCCTCCGTATCAGATGGTGTTTGTACAGTGCTAACCTCTGTGTAGGCTTTGTGCAAGCAAATCAGGATGAATGTTCAAAGAGGTAATCTGGGGAGCTCTTTGGGCGGGGGGATAGATGTGGCCTCTTTTGTTTTCTCAATAGCTCATAGTATTGTTTCTCCAGCTCTCAGATCTGGCTTTAAATATACAAACAGCAGTCAAGTCTTAGTTGTACCACATTCAATATCTGCATAATAAAAAAATGTTTAAAAAGCTTTGTGAAGCTTTGTTAGACAAATGGCACCCAAACAGCAGACCATCTTTCTTCTCCTTCTAATTTTATTTTTATAAAGATTTATGGAGACAAAAAAGATCAAAGATTTAATACATGGAAATAAAACCACCTCCCTAGTGGTTGTGTTCTCAGCAGATGCCAGATATGACAATTGCCCCATTCATTCTCTCTGCACCAAGATCCATACATCGATAACAAACAGCACAGCCATTCATAACAAACTGGCCCTCCAAACGCCAGGGGAGATAAATATAGGGAGCAACTATTTTCAAAAGGAAATGTCTCCTTTTGAAATTTATCCCCTGAAAGTACTTGAGGAGGAGGATGAAGAAAATGAAATTGAGTTATAGATGCATGGGGTACGGAGAAGACTTCATCAGTGTGGAAGCTGTTTTCCATCATGAATGCTGAGTCCCAAGAGATGTTCGATGTTAAGCATGACCAACAGAGAACTTGACACACATAGTGAAAGGGAGCTTGATGGAACAGTGCTGACAATAGGATCAGCAAGACTTGAAAGTAGACAGCCTACAGTAAGTGAACAGTAGGTGATGTGTTTTATGCGATGATGCCCTATCAATATCCTGTGCTCTTTGAGAATTGTGAGATAATTGACATGGCAAGTACAAGAGAGGGGAACCTCCAGCCTGTGAACCAATCTTGGCCCACCAGAAGGTCCAAGTTGGTCTGCGAGGCCATTCCTTTCCAACCACGCAAGTTGTGCAATTTTGCCACAGCAGACAGCAAGATGAAGGCAAACTGCAGTGGAACAGAAATGGTGCTTGTATGCAATGAATATAGGGTGGAAGGGGAAACGATGCCTTCTTACATCTCTACTCTCAAACCAGGAAGAGGATTTGCCTTTCGGAAAGCATTTCAATGTGCCCAGCTTCTCAGAACACCATCAGCTGAAAAGACTATGAGGTTAGCCCCTCTTCAGCCTACAGCAGTAAATTACCATCCTTAGACTGCAAGGTTTCCAATTATGAAACCTCCACCATTCTGCAGTCATCTCTGTGTCGCTGGAATCAAAGGCTCCTAAAGCAAGGAGGTCCCCTTTAAAGCAGAGGCCTCATTCATTGGGAGGTTGGAGCAAACCGCCTTAAGGAAGCCAAAACCATAATCAGAGTGTGCTCCTCACTGAAGCAACATTCAAGTGACTCTTGTCTGGCTGCCAGCTCCTCTTGGAGGATAAGGCTATCATTAGCTTCAAGCCATGATGGCTATTTCTACCTCCACTATTGGAGGCACTAAGCCTCTGGCTATCAGTTGCTGGGAATCACAAAGGGGAGAATGCTGTTTTGCGCATGTCCTGCTCGTGGGCTTCCCATGGCCACTGTGAGAACAGAGTGCTGGACTAGATAAGCCTTTGGCAGGGTCTCCTTGGGTGCTTGTGAGTAAGGGAAGAGTGTCACTTTCATGCCCTGCCTGTGAGATTCCCAGAGCCATCTGACAGGCCACCATGAGAACAGATGATTGGGTTCTGGCCTGATCAAACAGGGCTCTTCTTATG
Organism: Rhineura floridana; assembly: GCF_030035675.1. Classification (NCBI taxonomy): domain Eukaryota; kingdom Metazoa; phylum Chordata; class Lepidosauria; order Squamata; family Rhineuridae; genus Rhineura; species Rhineura floridana. Next base: position 9,643,613 of record NC_084499.1, read on the forward strand.
TTCTTATTGAGCTCCCCATTGTACTCTCCACTTCCTTGCTTCTCCTTATCCGAGGCTTGATTCCACTTTGCCTGACCATGGCCACATTCACACCATGCATTTATCCCACCATTATTCCACTTTAAACAGTCATGGCTCCCCCAAAGAATCCTGGGAAGTGTAGTTTCTCAAGGGTAATGAGAGTTGTTAGGAGACCCCACTTCCCTCACAGAGGTACAATTCCCCAAGTGGTTTACTAGTCAGTCCCTGTTCCCAGAGAACTCTCGGAAATGCAGTTCTCAGCACCCTTCACAAGCTACCCTTCCCAGGATTCTATGGGGGAAATCAATGACTGTTTAAAGTGAAATAATAGAAGTATGGCATGAATATGCTCCTAGTTTCTGGAACCTCCTTCTTGCTGGCCAACATTCTGTTGCATATGGCCATGCATATTGGAACCTAACTCTTATTTGCTGACCCAGCTTTCTAGAATCTTACTCTGAATTGGTCTGACTCTTCACTGGACTATGGATGTGCTCTTGATTAGTGGTTTGCACCTTTGGAACCAGAGCCCAGATGTTATCACCACCACCACTACCATCACAAACTAGAGCTCTTTCCCCAGCAGAAACGGCATCCTGAAACAGAACATCTCCACAACTTGGCATTATGTCCAGACATGATAACTGTGTAAGTGTATGGAAGAGTGAACTTGAAGACACACACCCCTTTCCAAACCAAAACACCTCTCTTAGGTTGACAGGCCATCAGGGACACTCTCACTTGAGCACCTAATTAATTCTGGAAGGTTGGGGGGGGTTCTGTGCGGCTGGGAAGAGGCACGGTAGCTTTGTAACACTATTATATCACGATCGAATGCTCACAGGCGGGTCTTCAAGGTCTGCCAGCACCAGAACGACATATCTGAAAATGATTAAGTTACTCCAGTAATTATTAAATTGGATAGCACTTGGATCTGTTCTGCTCTTTATTACACACAATGATTCACCGTTTATAGGGTCGTAAATCCGTTCAGAAAAGGAGTAGCAACTCCCTGCAGAGAACAGGCTGTGACCATTTGGAAATAGAGCCAAACCTCTGATGTTTCATGTTTCTTGTTGTGGGGGGGGTTATGAAAAAAGGGCGGCTCTTGACCTGTTGATGGGGATAGCCAATGCTTTGTAATGCAACAAGCCCATTTGGTAGAGGCAGGTGCCGCAGCTGGCAAATGTGCCTGAAGGCAGGGAGACGTTAAGTAAAGGGAAAGGAAGCAGCTTCCGTCTGAGGCTGGAGCAGCCACTTAGCATGCACACAATGCTGCAGATGCATGTGGTGTAGAGCGTACCTTGCAGCAGCATAGCTGCAGCTGCTTCCAATATTGCTGTGCCATTCCCCCCCCTCGCACACACTTCTCCACCCTGTTTGTAGGGGGCATTCCAAAGATTTGGGGAAAACAAATAGCAATGACGAGTCAGATGTCCTCCTAGATGCCAGAGGCTGACAATACTCTAGAGCAGGGCTGGGGATCTCCAGCTTGTGGGCCTAATTAGGCTCTCCTGGAGTTCCCATTTGGCTCTCAGGCCAGTTCAGCCAAGCCATGCCCAGCCCTGCAGATAAAAACCTGGCTCAGACTTAAGAGGGTTTGCAGGCACCACTGATCAGTCGATTGTCAGGTCTAGTGAAAGCAAAGCAGTCTGCAAGGCCCAGTTATCAATGGGTTGCCAAGTCTTGTGGGTCGCTTCGAAATGGGCTTTGCACAGAGCTTGGAAAAGTTACTTTTTGGAACTACAACTCATATCAGCCCAATCCAATGGCCATGCTGGCTGGGGCTGATGGGAGTTGTAGTTCAAAAAAGTAACTTTTCCAAGCTCTGGCCTTTGCAAGATATGACAAGCAATTGATTTGTCGGGTCTTGCGAAGCCCCTTGCCAACCACTCTGGAAGGGTTCCACAAGACTTGGAAATCACAGCTGATGGCTGGATCTTGTAGAGGCACTTTGAAATGGGCTTTGCAGGCTGTGCATTTTCCGACACGGTTTGACAACTGTGGGAGCAAAAAGGCTCACCGGCCATCAATGTTGCATCAGGTGTTTCCCAGGTGAGTACCCCCCCAGCTGGCGGGGGGGGGCGGGAAACAATAATCTAGCCCACTGGCCAGATCCAGTTTCCCATCCCTGCTCTAGAGTTAGGGCAATGAACATGGCTAGGTGAAGACAGGAAGCATGCTGACCTGGCATCGTCATGAAGTCAAATCAGAGTGAGGGTGATGCTTCAGACCTTCACTCTCCAGCTATCGCGTCCCAAGGAAGTAGCTTCCACAGGAAGCAAATGATACAGTCAGCACTCCTAAACAGATGAACAGGAACTGGCAGAGCAGGCAGAGTCCAAGCAATTTTCCAGGCTCCAGAGCATGGATGCTGAAGAAGACATGCCATAATCCACATGCAAGGATGGTCAGATGCAATGCTTTCTGGGCCCTAGGCAGCCCTCCTCACCGCTGTCTCTTTGCAAAAGGGAGAGGTGCTGTTTGGAGGCACGGGAACCACACTGCGAAGTCAGCAGCCCTTTACAAACAGAAGGGGTGCTTTTTGCAGTGGAGCCATTGCAAACCTAGTTCAGAGGGAACCAAGCTGCGGTTACTCCCCCCCCCTTTGCAATAGAAGAAGCTTTGTTTGCAAAAGGCAGGGAAGGGGGAGTGGGTATGGGTAAATTATATTGCTTGAGTATTAGGCAAGAATGCCTGCAAAACCTATATAGTCTTTTGAGGCAAGATGGGCTTCGGTGTGTGTTTGCACATCATGAATACAAAGCAATTCCTCACATCTTGCCGGTGGGGCGACGTGAATCAGAAGCTTGTTTTCCCCCGGATTTCTCCGGAGGTATTCAGAGTGGCTGGTATTGGTTAGGGCATGAACTCCAGTTCAGCAATAAACCTTACATCCACAGAAGGCCAGTTGGCATTCCCCTCCCTTTTTTTGACAGGTAACTCTCACTGCTTCCCATCTTCCGAGCGCTGCATATTGAGAGCGTTGCTGCCACCCCTGTAGACAAGCCACCCCAAAACACTTCATTTTTTAAAAAAAAAAAAAACCCTACTTTGAATGAAAGCAATTTACCTTTCATCACAAGAATAAATTAGGAGCTGGCTATTATGCCCACATTTTAAATAGCTCACTTCCTGTGAATGGGTTGGGCCCATAGCAATGCTGTGGGCAAAGCTCTTCTGAGTCATGCTTTTAAGCCACCTGTTTTTGTTCCACCTGCCCACAAGCTCCATCTTCCCACTAATTGAACAAAGTGGACTTAATTTGAATTAAACTGTCAAGAAATCTTCCACTTAAATTGATTTATCTGCTTCCTCGGCTGAAATGGATTCATTTCTGCACAATGTATAAGAAGCCCTTGTTGATGGATTACGTCTCGCGGAATGGAAACCTTTTTTAATGCAACTCCATTAAATTCTACTCAGGTATGAAAAGGAATGAGAAGAAAGGGAGAAGATGAAAATAGAGGGAGCAGAACATTTTGGGGGGTGGTGGGGGAAAACAAGACAGCATATGAAAAACCGTCTGATGTAGATTCTGGCTGTCAAAAAAATCATACTTTTTAGATTAGGAAATTCAAGACATGCAGCGTTTCCTAAAATTATGCCCTTCATTTCTAGCATCTCATATGCTGCTAATAAACAAATCTCCTCATGATGACACTCCAAAGCACCTTTCCTCATAATGGCCCTGCACTATTCTGCTTTGACCAGACCTCTGGGCACCACAGTTTACAAAGGATATTGGCAAACTGTCCAGAAGAGGGCGACAAACACAGCAACATATGAAGCTCGTAGTGAGTTGGACCATTGGTTCATCTAGCTCAGTATTGTCTACACTGACTGGCAGCAACTCTCCAGGGTGTCAAACAGGATTCCCTCCTAGGCCTACCTGGAGATGCCAGGGGTTGAGCCTGGGACCTTCTACATGCAAGGCAGATGCTCTACCACTGAGCTGCAGCCCTTCCCCAAATACTGTGAGTGGCCAGGAGCACAAGTTGAAAGACTGAAGAAGTTGGTTGTATTTAGCCTGGAGATGAACCCAATGAAAGATGATATAATAGCCATCTTCAAAAATTTGAAGGGCTGTTGAATAGCTGATGGTCGCTCCAGAATATAGGACCCCAATCAATGCTTTCGAATTACAAAAATTGGATTTCTGACTATATATTAGGATAAACTCCCTGGCAGTATGAGATATGTGCACCAGTGGGACAGACTGAGGAGTTTTGAGGCAGAGTCTGAATGGTCACCTATCAGGGATGCAATAGCAGTAGATTTCCTGCTTCAGCAGAAGGTTGGATTAGATCAGAACAATCCATTAGCCATTTTGGCTGGACTGATGGGAGTCCAACAACATCTGGAGGGCCATAGGTTCTCCATCCCTGGACCAGATGGCATTTGAGGTCCCACTCCACTTTCTTTGCTAGATGGGTGGGCAGGGGAGGGCCCTGACTGAAGCGGGTAATCATTGGTACTACAGAACCAGTCTGGTAGTCACAGTGTTGGACTTACACTACAGTGAAGAAGGTTCAAATTAATGCTATCCTGGTGGGTTTAAACTAGGGACATGTGCTAAAATTTGACCCAATTTGGATTTGGTACCATCATTGCAGATCGGATTTTTATGTGGTGATATTCCACGGCTATTTTCAGAAATTGATTTTTTTAAAAAACAAAAAAATCCACATCTAATATTTCCTTTAATATTGATATTAACAGAAATAGGATAAATTGAAAAAGTTTTATCAATATTTCCTTCAATTTATTGATATTTCCTTTAATATCAATATTTGTTCAAAGGGGAAAAAACGATTGGTAAAAGCAGCTGCTTGTGGACAAACAACAAACTCAAATCGATACCAGCCTGTGAGGTTATTATTATTATTATTTAATTGCACTTTTAAACCGCCCTATAGCAACAAGCTCTCAGGGCGGTGTACAACAAGGTTGCCAGAATGCTTTTGAGCTAGCACTGGCCAACGGATCCCATTCCTAGTTTAAACACTGGCCTCTAAACTGGTTGCCTTGGTTGCTGGGTGCCTCTTACTCCCCCATCACTCCCAGAGCCACAGGAGTCAAGGAGATGGCGTGACAGGCAGGAACTTTAGGGCTGCCAATGAAGTACCTGGTTAATTGCCTGAACATGACTCTGCTCAGGAGGAGGAAGGATTTCGTGTAAGCGTCTGTCCAGATCCGGAACAGCAGGGAGAACTTGATAGAGGTAGTGAGCAGTAGTGGGGCAGAGCTGCTATGCTAGCTTCCTGGTAGATAGGGTGCAGTTGCTTACCAGGATGGAGAGGGATGAGGTGGTAGGGAGGTTGGTGTGGTGAAAACCGACTGAAGGGAGCCTTGGCTTGGCTCTCCCTCCCCACCACATTGCCTCTTTCCCTCCCGGTAAGCAACAGCAACCCACTTGCTGGACAACTAGCGTAGCGGCCCTTCCCTGACAAGCTGCTTCTGCAGAAGAGGCCCCCATCTCCCATATAACTCTCAATCTGAAATGAATCACAGCCCCCTTGATAACCCAAGATCTAGTAAATAGCTTTTTAAAGCCCTGAGTCAAGTTTTTTATTTGTAGCAGGGGAGGGGATTGAGTCCGAGGCACCATGAGATGCATCTGGGGGCTCCTACTTTGACTCGGGATGTCTTGTATGGATCCCACTTCATTTGGGACAAGCCCAGAATCCCTCCAAAGCTGCCTACTTCAGCTCAAATCACAGAACCCATTTTCCATCCCTACTTCTGAATGTTCCATCATCCCATGACAAAGTTATCCTCCTGCTGTGCCACTCAGGGCCTTTTGTTGTTATATGCCTCCAAGTCAATTCCGACTTACAGCAACCCTATGAATCAGCGACCTCCAATAGCATCTATCATTAACCAGTTCAGGTTAATGTAAGTTCAGGTCTGTGGCTTCCTTTAAGGAATCAATCCATCTCTTGTTTGGCCTTCCTCTTTTTCTACTCCCTTATGTTTTTCCCAGCATCATCTTTTCTAGTGAATCAGGTCTTCTCATGATGTGTCCAGTATATGATAACCTCAGTTTCATCATTTTAGCTTCTAGAGATAGTTCTGGTTTAATTTGTTTTAACACCCAATTATTTGTCTTTTTTGCGGTCCATGGTATCCACCAAGCTCTCCTCCAGCACCACATTTCAAATGAATTTATTTTTCTCTTATCCACTTTTTTCACTGTCCAGCTTTCACATCCATACATAGAGGTCAGGAGACTCAGGGGCTAGCTTCCAGCATCTCAGCACAGTATCTCTCTCTCCGTGCCCCACCTTTGCTAAATGATTAACTCACAGCTTTCCCCAATTAAAAGTCTCCTGCAGGTTCATAATTCATGGGTTCTTGACAGAGGCTGTTGTCTAGCTGTGAGCAGGGGGGTTGGCTATGACAGAAAAACAAAGGGTGGTTAAAATAAGGGAGCAATCAATACCATTGCCATGGTTGTTTGCATCTCAGAGACAGTTGCAGCCGACAACTCATTTCTTGGACAACTGCTATTGTGTCCTTTATATTTATTTCCATATCACTTGTCCATCCTGAGACTTACAATGTGCCATTAAGGGTGATGCAGGCTAAAAAGTTAAGTGACTGGTGCATAGGGTGCAACAGAGGACAAATTAATGGGTTTTCAATATGGGTTTTCCTCTTTAAATAAGTGCATTTCCATCAGGAGCAAGTCAGACAGTGTGGTTAGAATACTGGATTAAGATGGCAGAGACTGGGATTCAAATATTCACTCTGCCACAAAGCATATGTTCTTATGTTCTTATGCTGGGTCATCTTGGCCCATTCACTATCTACAAGCCTGACCTACCTTGCAGAGCTGTTGGGAGGAGAAAAGAATGTGGGCCATGCAAACTGTCTTGAGCTCTTTTTAAAAGACTGGGATACAGGGATGGGAAGGAACTTAATGAAGAGAAGGAATCTAATTATTGTAGGGCAAGTATTGATCCTCTTGCTTTTTTACATCCTGTTGCCATGAAATGTTGACACTAGGCATTCTGCTACTACTCCAAGTGATCATCCTCACCAAATTTCAGAGAGATAAGACAAAGATTCCTTGTTCTGTAGGAAGTTAAAAAGAAGTGCACTTGCTGAAAGCTTCTTGTTGCTTTCAGTGTGAAATTCTGCTTCTCTAGTCTTGCTTGTAGCTTCTGTGTCTTCCATGCAATCTGCACATTTTCAGGTGTCCTGTTACTTCTCCCCAAAGGGATCAGACTTGCCTAATTTTAGTTATTTGGGACAAAAGTTCCCCATTTTATAGGCCATTAAAAGGGCACTGGCAAATCCTAACAGCCCTCATCCCCCCTCCATGCAACCTTTCTCTGACCTGTATAGCCTGTTCCAGCAAGGTTCCAACTGAAACAAATGAGAAACATATTTTCTATTAAATCCAAATAGCAACAATAATATAATTTTAATTCGGAACTCATTTATTTGAATTCCCATTCATTTCTATCACTCAAGCAAAGGAAGCAAATGGAGTTCATTAATTTCCTTTGGAGAACCAAATGAATGCACTCCCTTAATGTTGAACACACCATGACTGACTCTTCCCCTCACCAGCTGGAATATTTGTTAACGTGCTGTTTGTGATACTGTTCAACTGATACCTGAAGTAGGAATGGCAAGAAAATGACAACCAATCTTTAACCATTATATTGTATGATCATGTCACACAGTAAACTGCATCATGGCCTAGGCTGCTTTGGAATTTCTACCAACGCTCCAAAACCTTCATCAGAAAATGGAGGAAGATATGGCAATGTGCAGTGAGTGGTTTGGAAATTTAGAAGAAGCCATTCTATCGCTACAGATACCTGATTTCTCCGTTAACTGTGGAGATGTTTTACTTTGCATGTCTACATAACAAAGCCATCTGTGGCAAGTGAAGGAGAAACAGATAAAAAGATGAGAGAGAGAGAGAGAGAGAGAGAGAGACTGACACCCATGGTTAGCAATGCACAAACACCGAACAGAAAGATGAGAGGCAACTTTGAAGATTTGACAACCATGAGCAAAATTATTATAAAAACCAGCCAGTTCACACCTGGAATACTAACATACAAAAATATACTGAGCAATTACTTAGAAGCTTTGGCTCAGATCATATCATATAAGCTTAAAAAGAAATGCCCTGGTTTCCTGACCCCAGTAAAATTCTTTGAAGGATGCTCTTATGAAACCAAGCAGGACTGGACTAAGAATACATTTCACTCCCACCCCCCCATGTTCCAATAATTAATGAGAAAATAAATTGCATTCAAAAACTATCAAAGGGGAGAGAGAAATTTGGCAAAATTCTCTTGGGTGGGATGTGGACTCTTCTTCTTTTCTTCTCTTTGCCTTCTTCTTCCCTTGCCTTTGAGGTGGCTGAAGCTTTTTTGTGAATGCCATTTCTTTTGTTCTATAAGTTATCACTCCAGCATTCTTTCAGCTCCGCAAGTGCCTGCACTTCGTGAAAACCCCATATTATCCCTGGCCAAGCTTTCCTGCAAGTGTGGGAAAGTGTGGAGGCTGCCTCCTGAGCAGCAGCTCTGTAGCTGGGGGAGGGGGGCTGTGCTTCAAAAAAACCCAATTGGGGGGGGAATAATTGTTTCCTTTTTAATTTGTGACATGAAAGAAAATAGCAGTCTAAAGAATGATAGCTTGTTTTAAGAAGAGGAGGGATTTAAGACTAGGACCCTCTGAAAAACTAAGTGAATAAGGCAGGGCGAGTGCCTAACAAAAAGCCTTATCTGGAAGACACCCCCCAAAAAAGTCAGCTCATTCAAGACTTTTCTTGACTGAGGGTGGATTTTTCATTATCACAATCACCCTATAATTTCTTAAGTGGACCCTGAAAAAAACCTGCCTGTATAGCAACATAACCCTTAAAGAGCTAAATATTAGAACTGTGCATTATGGGCTGGAGTTAGACTCCAGTCCAGCCTTTCCCAAGTAGTGGGCCACCAGATGTTGTTGGACCACAACTCCCATCACCCTCAGCCAGCATTGCCAATGGTCAGGAAAGATGGGAATTGTGGTCCAACAACATCTGGTGGCCCACTACTTGGGAAAGGCTGATCCAGTCCTTGGACTTTCCTTTGCTCTGCTTTTCAGTTTCAGTTGTGTTCTCTGCCCAGCCAGCAATAAAGAAGCATGTCTGTTTGTCTGTGGTAAGAAGTAAGAATTTGTTTATTCTACAGTTATTATAATAAGTACAGCAGGACTGGGTGCTTATTGCTAAACGGTGAAATAAACTGATAAAGTGGTCTGAAACAATGGCTACCATAAGTTACCCTTTGCTCTTTTAAAATGTGCACTATACTCATAATCATAGCGGCTATTTTTCTTCTTATACTTGAGGGCAAAGGATCAAAACAGCCCTAGAGGACTGAAAATATTGCTGTGTACACTACAGCTAGCTAGCTGGCTGGCTGCCCACCTAGGCCTAATTTCTGATTATACAGCCACAAAAGTGGCTGTATACTATAGCCAGCATGGATTTTTCACATTCCGCAATGTTAAATTGAAAATACCCCCTTCCCATTCTGATGCTTCCCATAAGCTCATTTCAAAACAAAACTTTACAAAATGTATAGTCCTGAAGTCAGAAACGCTTGCTTAACAACCCTGTAATTTTTCATGGCGATAAAACAGTCAGAAAGAATAGAGAGTTCAAAGTCTAAAGAGAAGGGGGGGAACCCAGACCCCTTTTGGACTTTTTCTGTCAGAGTTCTCATAATCTGTTGAAATTCATTAAAAATCAGCCATGTTCACAGAGCACCTGTAATCCTGTTACTGACCTTGCCCCATACGCTGACCTTCATCTTCTGCAGTTTAAAGGTTAAAAAAATGTCTGTCTGATTTTTAATAAATTTAATACATTTTGGCTTGAACTCAATGATAATGTCAGGCATGCTCAATAAGAACCAACTGTCATTGTTCTATGCTCAGAGGCACATGTTACCAAATTCTCCCAAGCTACACAGCAAGTGGATTGGACTGTGAAAGACCAACCCAAATTGTGTTTGCATTTTGACAAATTTGTAGGGCAGTACAATATCTGAGAGAGGAGGTCAGGTCTCCTGCTCCCCTGGTGCATTCACTATAGCTGCCCAATTTCCCTGCTTTTTAAAGTTTGATAGAAATATCTGTGGGCTATAGGTACGTTCTTAAACCGCAAAGTTTTTTGCCTATTAGTGTATTTTCTCATTATGTGCAGCTCAGCATGAAGACAAGTAGGTGGGACTCACAAGGAGGAGTTAAACACACCATAAAGTGTTTATTTTCTCTCTGCCCTTTGTTAAATTTGTAGCATGGATAAGTTTGTTTTTCAAGTGGAATTTAAAACTGAGATATCTAATTCAGCATCAAAGCCAAGCTCAGGAGCTCACCATCGTTATCAAAGTAGTTCAGAACACTGGAACAGACCACAGGTGAAAGTGCTATAAGCAGTCAAGCTTTGAGTCTGATATTCCTGGGGATCTCTCAAAAAAGGGTAAGACAATTCAACAGATTAAACTTCATTCATGTAAGTAAACGCACACACTGGATGGAGGAGGAGTGACAGGGGAAGGTCCCTGCCTTTCTCTCCCCCTGGCCCAGCCCTCACATCCTCTCCATCAGTGAGGGGGTAGGTGCAATGGGCCTCCCCTCAATGCCCCACTTAGGAATCTGGCTGCTCCACGCTGGCTAGAGGGCCGTTGTGCAGTTGACAACTGTTCATTGTCACTATTTTGTTTTACTTTTAAAGAAATAAGGGGCCAATCCAAATGGCTCCCCCATGCACCCACCCACTGGCTGGACTTTACAGAACAGTCCTACTTCCCCTGTGAAGGGCTTAGAGATGAGGTGGTTTGTGTCTTATTTTTATCTGCTGGTGAGTGGGTGGGAGAATTATAGAACTGTAAACTGCCTTGGGTGCCTTGGCAAAAAAGCTCCATATAAATCCAACAAATAAATAAAATGAAACAGTGGGGCCACTCCCAGACCCATTGCCCCGCTGCTCATGGCAGCCATGGTGAAAGATGTGGGGGAAGGGGCAGGACGAGAGGGCCCCAATTCGGGCCAATGCTGCCATGCAACAGCAATGAGACTGGCTCAGGATCCAGTGATCTTGCCCTGTTTGGGGACATTCTGCTGTCTCTCGCTTACAGCCAGTGACTACACCAGTGTGTTTCCAGCCCGTCAGCACAGCTGGCACTGGGCATTGCTCCATTGGTGGTGGGAGGCCAGCTGAGCCAGGGGAGTTGAGCAGAGGGACTGGTGGCTAATCCAACCCCAGCCCAACAAAGGGAGGTGGTGGATATCTCTGAGAGTGTGGAAAAATCATGATGATGATGAAGATGTAAGAGGGAAGGGCTTCCCTTAAAAACAACAATGGGGTGCATCAGCCCCCCAGAGCATTTGGGAGGAAGGGTGAGATATTAATGAATTCACTGATTGATTCATATCAACTTAGGTGTTTGGTGGCCTTCCTCCCCAGCTTTCTGGAGAAGACATGATGAGGCAAGTCCTCCTCTGGGGCTTTTTCAGATCAGGAACTAGGGAGGCTGCAGATTGCTGGATAAATGTTTAATGGGAAGGGAAGGGAAAGCACATACCTCTTGGCCACCTCACAATGGTAAGACAAACTCAACCCCACACCCACTGAAATGGTTGAATTCAATAGGAAATGTGCCTGATTCTGAGTACTCAATAGGATTGTGTTGTTATTAATACACTTAAGCTCCTCTTTGATTTGCTTTCTACTCGTTTGGATTTCCTTCCTTTCTTCCGTCTTTCTTTTTGTATAAATGTCTGCAATGCCTTCTCTGGCGCTTGTTCTTTCCTGCTAATAAATGTCAGAACACAGACCTCACCAATGTTTTTTTTCCCAAGCTGCTTCTGATCTGTCATTCAGTGCAGAAGCTTTTCCTTAGCCGCCTATGCAAATATTTCTTCAAAATTACAAATATTCAAAATGTCAGAAACGTACAAGAGCCTTTGTTAAAGCACCTTGTTTTACGGGATTAACAACAGCCTAGGATGCGTGGAGATGTTGACATGTTATTTGTACAAGGCTAAGGGAAAACAAGGTGCAGAGAGAGAGGAAGATTGCAATAATAATGTAACAAAGCTTCAGAACAAGACGTAAATACAATATAAGGCCCTAAATATATAGATAGGGATATTTAAGTCTAACAGTGAAAATGGAAAAAAGCAACCGTGCTTCAGGAAGGGAGTGCCTGCTTCTAGCTGTCTCCTGCACAGGTGAGCAGGAAGATGCAAAATTAATTCCAAGGTGCGGGCTCTGGATCAGCACATTTGGAAACAAAATGTACCTTTGCATCTAAAAATCAGAGCGCTGTGAATATTTAATAGGAGAGAGAAAAGGATGATTTTTGTCATCTGGTAAAGAGTCTCTGAGAAAGGCTTACACCCTGCCTGCCTTCTATCAGCTTTCTTCCTTTGTAAACAATGTGCCAGAGACGAGATTGCAGCCTTTAATTTGGAGCCAGGGAGCGACAGCATCAGGACCCCAGATGCTGCTGCTTCAGAAATGAGTGCAAAGCTCCAGATTTCGCATTATCACGTCTCTGGCTATTTTATATATGATAGAATCACGGAAGGTATCATGGAGGTCATCCAGTCCAACCCCCCCAATCAAGACAGGATTTGCTATGTCAGACACAGCTACAGCATCCCTGGCATATGGCTGTACAGCAAGGGTGGGGCATCTCAGGCCCAGGGGCTGAAAGCCTCAATCAGGCATATCTATCCAGTCTCTATGCAGCCTTTGGAACTCTGCCCAGGCTACACACCGCTCATTGGCCCTGTTCGGTGCCCTCCTGTAGTGATTTTACCTGGCTGGAAGGGGCCCCCTGAACTCTGAAAATACCTCTGGCTTCCCTCGATGAAGGATGGGGAATGGTGTGTGTCTGTTAGGGACAGGGGAGAAATTCAAGTTTTTGTAGGGAGTTTTGACTCATGCCCACATTTTTGCAAGCCTTCTCTCATCATATGATGCGTTTATGCATGTTATCTTCACTCATATATTTATTTTATGCATATTTCCCCCTAATACATGTATTTTTGTAAGCATAGTTTGGTTGGTGAACTGCATCGTAAAATTCAAATAAGAGCAAACTTTGAAGGATGGCTGTGTTTCAGTTCCTCATATTGTTTCAGAAAGTGCAAATTTGACAAATTCAGCTTGAAATGCAAACTGAGTCAAAATTCTCACCCATCCCTATTAAACAGTCATGGCTTCCCTCAAAGCATCCTGGGAACTGTAGTTTGTTAAGGGTGCTGAGAGTTGTTAAGAGGCCCCTATTTCCCTCACAGAATTGCAATTCCCAGAGTTCCCTGGAAAGAGTGAATAACTGTTAAACCATTCTGGGAAATTGTAGGTCTGTGAGGGGAACAGGGGTCTCCTCTGAGCACCCAAACGATAGTGCAGATGGAGCCTAGAAGAATTTGAACAAAGATCCATTCTGTCTAATCTAACCTAAATCCATTCTAGTGCGTGCTCGCGCATGCTTTAGTAGCCAGCCTCTTTAGTCTTTGTGAAAGAGAGGCCTGCATGCAAGCTAATATATTCTGGGCAGACCCTGTCCTTCCCCTCTGCAAAGAGAGCTGAATTAAAATGAACAAACAGTTCTTCTCAGAGGCCAAGTTCTCTTCTGCTTCAAAGAGGTTGAGACCCTAAGTCTTTGGGGTGTGAAATCCTGAGAGGGGGGTTTGAAGCCTCCAGAGGAAATATCATTTTGAAAGCTATTTTCCTGGCTGTGATTTCCACAGATTTCCATGGGGAAACTGGCCAGCCCATTACCAGCGTCTGATGCCTTCTTTAAATATTAACACATGTTCTCCGTTACTGTTACATGCCCTGAATGAGTTTATGCATGCATTCCTTAGTCACAGTCGCACCGCATCTGGGCTTGAGAACCTGAGGACTACTTAAGCGGTAGCTCTTCACAGGCACATTTCATTGAAGACTGGATTAATGCATTGCCAAGGAGAAACTGATCTGAGAGCCCTAGTTGTATATAAATGATTTTATAAATAGATAAATTAACAAATAATTTAATTAAATAATTGTAAACATATATAACTGCCTCTATTTCGATCACTGGCCATTCTGCATTGATTCCACTCCAGCCATTTGTATCCTTAGCTTCAAAAGCACAAATTTCCAGAGCTTGGAAAAGTTATTTTTTTTAACAACAACTTCCATCAGCCCAATCCAGTGGCCATGCTGGCTGGGGCTGATGGGAGTTGTAGTTTAAAAAAGTAACTTTTCCAAGCTCTGCAAATTTCAAACTGCAGTCTTATATAACAGCCAATGAAACTTCCGTTCACCAAAACAGAGTCAATACATAGAATAAGGGTTGGGAACAATTTTTGAGTTGCTCCTAGGATGTGGGTGGCAGTTCCACAGGTTAGGAAGGAGTGATGGAAAGCTCATCTGCTTTTGAAGGGAGAATAATCTGTATGTGCACACACAGATTCCCCCCCCAAAAAAATATTAATAGACCAGAGCAGCTCTGAAGTAGCACTTGCTAGTTATCAGGGGAAATTGATGAATAATAGGGATAGAAATTGGCTAAGAGAGGACAGATGATTGCTGAGGGGGGAAATGCATGCAGCTTAAGAATGTAAGAACAGGTTGTCATTGTCCTGCAGTAGCCATTCCATCAGGCTGCAGCAAGGGAGAAAAGGAAAGCAGGGCCACTCTGTCAGGTCTGCTGAGGAGCCATCACCACTAGACTTTCCCGCTTCCTTAACTGTCATGCAGCAATGGCCATCCCATCAAGCGTCAGCAGGTGGAGAGAAGGAAAGCAGGGCCACTCCATCGGCTCTTTAGAGTGACCAGCATCTTTTAATTGCATCTCTCCTCAAATTGCTTTCATCCCAGCTGGTCTTTATAAGAACTTTGTAACTAAGAACTAGTGCCTGGGTTTGCTTTCTCCCTTCTTCCCTCCCAATCACCTTTCCTTTCATGTCACTTTTTTTTTTAAGTCTGACCTTCATAAGCCACTCTGGAGGCCTTTTTAGCTGAACAGCAGAGTAGAATGGCTTCAAATAACAGGAGCACTTTTGATGCAGGGTTTCTCTAGTCCAGCATCGTGTCTCCTACAACGCTTGCTTATGTGAAACCACTTTGGTCACCCTGGTTGATGACATTTGTTGAGAGAAAGATAGTGGGAATGCAACCCTGCTTGCTCTCCTCGATCTCACAGCACCTTTTGATACTATTGACCACATTATCCTTCTGGAGCATCTCAGAGAGGTGGGGGTTGGGACCACTGTGCTTCAGCGGTTCTGCTTATACCTCCAGAGCCACTTCCAAAAAGTAGTTGTGGGAGGCTATTGTTTGGCACCATGGCAACTGTCCTGTAGTTATGAGAAGCTGTTGTTCAGTGCCATGGGAACTGTCCTGTGGTGTTCTACAGGGTTCCATGTTGTCCCCCATGCTATTTAATATCTATAAGGAGCCACTGGGAGTGGTCATCAGAAGATCTGGAGTGAGGTACCATCAGTATGCAGATGATACTCAGCTCTGCCTTTCTGTTCCATCGGAATAGAGAGGTGGTTGAAGTGCAGAACTGGTACTTAGCGGCAGTGGTGAGCTGGATGTGAGGCAATAAATTGAGACTAAATCCTGAGAAGACAGAGGTGTTATGTGTTCAGAGTTTTCATTTCTGAGAGGTGGGAAGACAGCCTCTTCTGGATGGGATTGACTTTCCCTGGAAGGAGAAAGTCCACAGATTGGAGGTAATCCTGGATCCAACATTGTCGCTGGAGCCTCAGGTGGCCTCAGTTGCTAGGAATGCCTTTTTCCAGCTCTGGCTGGTTCATGAGCTCTGCCTCCTTTTTGACAGAGATTACTTGTCCACAGCACTTCATGACTTGTCCATGGTAACTTCCAGACTGGATTCTTGCAGTGCGCTCTTTGTGGGGCTGCCCTTGAAGATAGCTCACAAACTTCAACTGGTCCAAAATGCAGTGTCAACATTACAAAACGGCTGCATTGGTTGCCAGCTTATTTCTGGACCCGACTAAAGGTGCTCATGTTAGTGTTTAAAACCCTTCACAACTTAGGTCTCAAATATCTGAAAGACCACCTCCATCCCTACAGACCCTCTCTGGTGCTAAGATCAGCAGAGGGGGCCCTTTTGGTAGCTCAGAAGCGCAGGTGGTGGCGGCCCGGGAGAGTGCATTCTCTTTGGTGGCCCCTATGTTGTGAAGTCCCTTCCCACAGAGGTGTGACTGGCAACCTCACTATACAGTTTTGGTTAATGCATTACTGCCTGTAGCAGCGTGTTGAAGCAGGCTGCTTTGGAGAGATCTGAGGCTTGTCCAAAGGGAATTGGGATCTGTCCATAGTGTCCCAAACTGAAAGGGGGCCTCCAAAGTGATTTGGGCTGCTTCGGAGTTTTGGAGGTAAAAATAATGCACCTCTGGTGAAAAGAATCGCCTAACAGGAGCAGGCTCTTTTCACCTGCCTCTCTTGCTATTGTAGTGCTCATCTCCAGCCTTCTTACCTATGGGAAGTGTTGTAACTCAGAAGTAGATCGGTATGGAAAGATCTGCCCATTATTGTTCTCTCCGTTTCTCTTTTTTTCCAATCTTGAATCCAATTAGTTCTCCACATTTCTGCAGCAAGTTGAGATCTAAAAAAAATCCTCGTGAAAATTCTCCAGCAATTTTAGTGCAAATTTCTCCCAATAAGCACATTTCTGTAGGCAGTTTTGACTAGCGGACACATTTTTTGCAAACAATTTCTTGTCATATAATACATTTTTGCACATTGTTTTCACTCATATTGGATTTTTGTATGCATTGGTTAGCAAACTGCATCACAGAATTCAAACAAATAGAAATTTCAAAGGAAGGCTATGTTTTGGGTCTCGTATTGTTTCTGGAAATGCAAATTTGATAGATTCAGTTTCAAATGCAAACTGAATTGAAAGTATCCACCATCCCTAGAGGTAGAACATCTGCTTTAAATGCAAAAGGTTTCAGGGTCAATCCCTGGCATCTCCTTGAAGGACCAGCAATGTCCCGTTTCTGCAATCCTGAAGAGCCCCTGACAGTCACCACAGACAGTACTGAGTTAGATGGACCGATGATCTGATGTGGCATAAGGGTGCTTTCTATGTACCTTTCCCAGTTTGGTCTACACAAAGTAGACTGTCCCCCTCCCCATTGGGGGAGAGGGTTACAGAGTTATTGCGTCCCAAACTTTCTTGCACATTGCTGACATTGACACTTGATATGTGCGCAGCAGCAGCAGCTTATTCATAACCCATTGGTCGTGTTTTCAGGAGGCTGTTATTTTCCCGGTGGCACTTTGCCAGAAAACAAAGGCGGGCAAAGGTCCAGCACAACGGTTCAAGAGCAGCACCAAGGAACGAGAGGGGAGATAGCTGAAAAGTGAGACAGGAGCTTTGGGGTGTGCTAAGCCAAATAAAAGGTGCATCGGTCTTCTGAGCTGCTGCATATGGAAAGGGGTGTTATGCAGGAGTATGTGGCATCTCCCCCCCCTCTGCCTGTTAATTAACCTCCTTCATCTTTGTGCTATTAGAGGCACATGCTGTCCTTGGTCCTGAAACAAGGACACAATCAGCACAGGCTAAGCAAGCCTTGCAAGCTGAGTGCTTTCACAATGGCCAAGAGCTAGAGGTGAGACTAAAGAAAAGACCATGAGGACCCCACAGATTTAGGGAACTTTAGACTAGGGGTGAGGAAACTTTGTTCAGTTTCCCTTCAAGGTAACCTTCTGAGGGCCAGTGGTGAAGCCAGAAGCAAAACTGGACAGAGCAACAAATGTGAATTTTACCTTTGGATAGCAGGCTAGTTTCTATACCGCACATACACTTCTCCATCCAAACAAGGAAGAGGCATATTCAGAGCTCAATGACGCATTGCTGACAGGCCAAAACACTCAAGGAAAGTGTAGAGCAGGGCCAGTGAGGGGTGTGGCCTGTGGAAAGGCATTCAAGAGGCAGCTGGACAGCCATCCTTCCGTCGGCAAGTAAAGACTTTTTTATTCCGACAGGCCTTTGGGATAGAAGGTGTTTAGAATTGGGCTTTACAAGGCTTGTTTTATTGTTTTACATTATTATCTGTATTATTTTAAATTGTTTTTAGATTTTTAAGTGCCTTTTACGGTTTTAAGGTTGTGCACAGTTTAATTGTATTTTAATTGTATGTTTTTCTATGTTTTTAATTACATGTAGTTTTATTTGTAAGCTGCCCTGAGTTCCAGTTTGGAAAAAGGGTGGGGTAAAAATAAAGTTTCATTCATTCATTCATTCATCTGTCGGGAATGCTTTGATTTGGATTCCTGCATTGAGCAGGGGGTTGGACTTGATGGCCTTATAGGCCCAACTCTACTATTCTATGATTCTATGAAAGAGGCATGTGCCCAGGGAGAATTTTGAGGGCCAGATAGAGTGTGGAGGGCCACATTTGCCCCAGGGCCTGAGGTTCCCCATTTCTGGTCGGCAATGGTTTATCAACAACAAAGAGGTGGGCTGGCCTGAATTCCTTTACTGCTACCTTTTGCCCATCGTCCCAAATGGCTGTATCCAACTAAATTTTACTCAGAGTAAATCCACTGAAATGAATGGACCCAAGTGAGTCATGTCCATAGCTTTCACTGTGTCTACTCTGAGCAAGGCTAGCACTGCATATAACCCAAAGTCTCTTTGGAACTATAAACAAAGATGAAATCCAATCAAATGTTGGACTTCTGGTTGGTTTGTCCAATGTCCCAGAGCAGCCAGTGACTGCTTTTAGTCTCCAGAGAGAGAGAGAGACTGGAGGTGCATTGACATATCTTTCCAATGCCATATCTGCTTTGGCCCTATGATTCTCACTTTTCCTTCTGATAAACATTCGCAAACTGTCAGCATCCCTCCCCATCTCTAGGAGAAACATATTTACTTCTGATTAGCCTTCTGCATCTTTTCATAACTCTTCCAGATTTCTTAGCATCCTTCTTGGACCACAGTGAATAGAACCGAGCTCCGTAATCCAGATGTGGCCTTACCTGTGCAATGTATCCGTTCCTCACAGATTTAACAGCTGGGGTCTAATTTATGATCAAGTTATTTTATGATTATTATTCGTAACTGCATTGGCTTTTATGTAATCTTGAAGCTATCTTGTGGAGTCCAGTGAACAGGAAGATGGATGGAATAGTTTAAATAAATAAATAAATGGCATCTACTGCCTGCAAGCCCTAACCCCCATCAGTGCCTGCCTCCAATCTCTCCCCCCTCCCACTTATATATATTGCACTTTTTTAAATGCTGCTGTTTCAGAGAAAATGCTGTGGCCACTCCAGCTGCAAGCAGTAAATCATCCTGTTCTTTCTCCTGGACGTGTGCTGAAGAAGGGAAGCCGGTGATGAATGGGGCTGTCCGCATTTACATGGAGAGTGGAACAGCTGTGAGAATCTCCCAGCGCCACGAGTATCCCTTGCAAATGCCTCCCATTCTCTTTTTCCGCTACTGCTCCCTGACAGTGATAGATTGCCTACTTCTGCACAGAACTACCCACTGGTGTAAACTCCCTACCAGTGCTTGGCATGGCTGGGAACAAATCTCATTCCTTCTGGCAGTCTTGGACCTCTTTTAGGAGATTGTGGTACCTACAGTGGCTTGGCAAAACTGGAAGCCATTTGGGCTAAAAAGGGTAGGACATAGGAAGCTATTATATACCAAGTCAGACCATTGGCCCATCTAGTTCAGAATCATCTACACTGACTGGCAGCAGCTCTCCAGAGATTCAGGGATTGAACTTGTGACCTGTTGGATGCAAAGCCAATGTTCTACCTACTGGGAGGAAGGGCGGGATATAAATCTAATAAATAAATAAATACCATGACGTACAGCCCTTCACCAAAAGAACACAGGAAGCTGCTTTCAGACCATTGGTCCACCTAATTGGTTGGGGAAGAGTCGTAGCTCAGTGGTAGAACATCGGCCTTGCATTCAGAAGGCCCAGAGTTCAATCCCTGGTATCTCCAGGCATGGCTGAGGGAGACTTCCTGCCTGAAGCCCTGCAGAGCCATGGCCAATCAGTGTAGACACGACTGAGGGGGTTTGACTCAGTATAAGACGTCTTCCTCTGTTCCTTGTTCAGTATTGTATACACGGACTGGCAGCAGCTCTCCAAGGTTTCAGGCAGAGGACATTCCCAGTTCTACCTGTAGATGCAGGGATTGAACCTGGGATCTTCCGCATGCAAAGCAGATGCTCTACCACTGAGATAAGGCCCTTCCCTGTCATACATGTGCATAAAAATCTACACATTCACAAGGATGCATAAAAATGCATATATTGTGTGGGGGGAAACTAGGGGAAATTGTTTTGCACAAATGTGTGCATCAGGTCAAATTGCATATCAAATTCTGTATATTAGGAGGAATGCACACTAAAATGCTGGATTTTTTTTTAAAGGAAATCATTAATTAATACAGAAATGTGGTAATTTGAACTTAAGAGTGGAAAAACATTGGAGAAACCAAGAGGAACTGAAACTGATAGAATAGTCCACCCCTACTTACAACCTCAGAAGTCCCACAACTCTTGGTACATTAGCCAGGTTAGCCTCAAAGGGATTCCAGCATCCTCTCGGTCCCAAAGCCTTTGGGGGCAGTAGAAATTTTTAATTTATTTCATTTATACCCACCTTTCTTTCTTCATAGAATCCAAGATAGCATACGTGTGATCCCCAGTTGGTCTCCCATCCAGGCACTTACCAGACCCAGGCCTGCTTCGCTTTAGTAAGGTGATGTCCTGATGTGTCTTCAGACCATACCCTGAAATTCCTATTCATCATCCTGATACCTTCAAGTGTTCACTAGGGATGGCAAATTTGATTCAGGTCACATATAAAGGCAAACCTACCTAACCCACACTTTGCAAAAGAACACAAGAACTGAAACACAGCTATTCCTCAAAATTTGCATTCTCTGAATTTTGCAATGCAGTTCTACACCTAAACAAGGTTTACAAAAATGCATACATTAGGGGAACGAGTGCATAAAAATGAATATACGACTGAAAATAGCATACAAAAATGCATTATATTAGGGAAATTTGCTTCTAAAATGTGTGCATTAGTCAAAATTGCATACAAAAATGTGTTTATTCTGGGAAATTTGCACTAAAATGCTGGCAAATTTTCATGAGGACTTAAAAAATACACACCACAAATGGTCGCAAAGATGTGGAAAACCAAATTTAAGACTGGGAAAAAAATAGAAACTGACAGTTCCTTCCATCTCTAGCATTCATTCACTTACCACATCAAGGCAAAACACCTCCTTCTCCTCAAATTGCTGATGCTGTTGCAAAAGTGATCATCGCCAGTAGGGATCCACACTGATCCATCACTAAGAGAACACCTGGTGCTAAACAGGACATGGGATTAGTCCCTCCTGTGTTCATATTTGTATCTGTTACATTCCCACACAGCCCTTCTAACCACTTAACACTATTTGTTTTACACTTTCTTGCACAAACAAATCATTATTTCCCATACAAAGTGAGCAGTGCAGAATTGGGGGGGGGAGCTCCCTCTACCAATATGGTTGAAGACAAAAGATTCCTTCTTGGCCTTTACACAACTGGCTGCTTCTATGCTGTCACTCAATAGGAAAGTGGGTGGGCTCTGAGACTGCTGTCACAAAAGGTCAGTTAAGCAGAATCAGGTTATAATTCAGCGATTCCCAACCTTGGGTCCCCAGATGTTGCTGGACTACAACAACCATAATCCCCAGCTAGCATGGCCAATCATAGAACCATAGAGTTGGAAGGGGCCTATAAGGGCATCAAGTCCAACCCCCTGCTCAATGCAGGAATCCAAGTTGAAGCATACCAGACAGGTGACTGTCCAGCTGCCTCTTGAATGCTACCAGTGTTGGAGAGCCCACCACCTCCCTAGGTAAGGGTCAGGAATTATGGGAGTTGTAGTCCAACAACATCTGGGGACCCAAGGTTGGGGAGCTTGGCAAATAGTGCCCTGCAGTCCCCCCCCACCTAGCATCTCTTGACATTGCATAGATCTGCACATGCCTGCATGTCCCACTCCCATCTGAAGCTGGATGCAACACAGTTCCCTCCATAACCTGGCTGGTGTTGGGCAGCTGGAGCAGAATTCTGACAGAATTCCGAAGGGCCAGCCAATCGGTACTGTGCAGGCAGAAGGAATCTGTTTTCTATAGGCTTAAGAGAAGGTTGAACCTTTGATCAAAAAAAACCAAGGGTCCAGTATGCCTGAATGCAATATTGTCATTAGCGTTATTGCTCTTACTATATTTCATATCCAGCCTTCACCATAAGGCCCGAGGGCAGGTATAAGAATATGAAAACACAAGATTAAAATTACTTAAAATAAGTTACAATCAAAAGAATAGGGTGGGATACACACACAGAGAGAGGAAACTGCCTTATACTGGGTCATTGGCCCACCTAGCTGAGTATTGCCTGCACTGACTGGCAACAGATTTCAGTCAGGGATCTTTCCCAAGTCCTATGTGGAGATGCCAAGGATTGAATCTGGGACCTTCTGCATGCAAAGCAGATGCTATGCCAGTAAGCTACAGCCATTCCTCAAACATCTATCTATCTATCTATCTATCTATCTATCTATCTATCTATCTATCTATCTATCTATCTATCTATCTATCTATCTATCTATCTATCTATCTATCTATCTGTCTGTCTGTCTGTCTGTCTGTCTGTCATCAAAGGCCAGGGCAAAGAGGTAGGTTTTCAGCATATGATGAAAGCTGTATAATGAAGGTGCCAGACAAACCTCTGTGGGTGAGAACTCCACACCTTAGGGGTTGCCACAGAAAATGACCTCTCCTAGGCCACTACCCCTCGAAATTCTGAGGGTGTTGGATTTACAAGTGGGCCCCCTCTACTGATCTTAACACCTGAGAGGGTCTGTAAGAATGAAGTCCATCTTTCAGCTATTTGGGGCAGACCATTGCACAATGTAAATACATTTCTCTTTGTATATGGGATACGATTTCCTGAAGAAGCTGTTACTAAACAGCTTGGCAATCAAATTGGTTCAGCTGTCTAGAATATGTGCTGGAGGAAGAGAGGGGGCATCTACTTTGAACTTCCTTTTGTCTGTTTTTTGTTTTTGATCCTGGTGCTGTTTTCAAGTTGACTGGTGTCTTTGAGGCATCATCCCTTGTCTTTTTTTTTTCCTTTCAGCTACGTTGTCAGCAGAAGAAAATGTGCATCACAAATGAAATTTCTTTATTTCGACCTCAGGAGTAAACAAGATGTCAGTGGGTTCGTGAAAGATGAAAAAAGAATGGAGACGAGGAAGGGAACAATAAAGAGAGAGAGGAGCAATGAAGGAGTGCAGGAGACCGTGTTGTTAAAGAAAAAAGTGAAAATGGAAGGAAGGTTAGTGGAGAAGTCTTGGAGATGTCAAGAATATATGAGCTTCCCAAAGTCAGTCATAAACTGAGAATGAGAGGATTGATTGGCCCCAAACATCCCATCCATTTTTTTTCCTCAGAAGGAAAGGGACGAGAGAGCTGCTGTACCAATACTAACCATGTTTTGCTTCTCAGAACTTGCAAGGCTCTCCTCCTACTTCCCACAACTTTAACCAGATGCAATCTGTCTGCAAATTGGCTTGCTATGCTGCCTCTTGTTAAATCCCCTCCACACCATTGACTTCCTCACCTTTGACTTGCTCGTATTATGGGAGGCAACATGGAGGTGGGGAGGGGGCTGTAAAAAAAAAGCCACAAGCCTTATCTCCACTCAAAGATGTAACCCTAAGTCTGATCCAGCATGGCTCCTCTTATGCTCTTAGCAGTAATTTATTCATTATTTATTTATTTAAGATATTTGTATGCCATTTAATCATTTACATTTCTAAGCAGTGTACATAAAAACAAGCCATACATAAAATAACAATTTCATTATAAAACCAAACACTTCCTTAAGATGCCTGCTGGAACAAGAAGATTTTAGTCGTGCACCTGAAGGTCAACCAGGAGGGCACCGGTCTACTCTAAGACGGGAGGGAGTTCCATGGGATTGGGTTGACTACACAGAATGCATGACTTCTAGTCATTACGAGCTGTGCATCTGAGCCATGGAAGACCACCAACAGAGACACCCCCAATGATTTCAGTAATTGGGCCAGGATATAAGAGATCAAGTTGTTTACCTTCCTCTGGATGCATAGAAAAGTGCATGATGTGAGCATTGGGAAGGGAAGAACCACGTATGCCACTTTGAGCACCTGAGGAAAGATGGGATTACACAGCCATGAGAGTGGCTGCATATATGAGAGCCAGCGTGGATTTTTCACATTCCGCAATGTACCCCATGCCATTCTGATGCTTCCCATAAGCTCATTTCAAAACAAAACCTTACAAAATGTATAGTCCTGAACTCAGAAACGTTTGCGTAACAACCCTCACAATTTTCATGGCAATAAACAAAACAGTCAGAAAGAATCAAGAGCTCAAAGTCTAAAGAGCGAGAGAGAAAAACCCAGACCCCTTTTGGACTTTTTTCTCTCAGAGTTCTCATTATCTGTTGAAATTCATTAAAAATCAGCCATGTTCACAGAGCACCTGTGATCCTGTTACTGACCTTGCCCCATATTCTGAACTTTGTCTTCTGCAGTTTAAAAGTTTAAAAAAATGCTTAGCTGATTTTTAATTAATTTAAGAAATATTGCATTGAACTGAATGATAGTGTTGGGCATGCTCAGTAAGAACCAACTGTCAGTGTTCTAAAAGTCAGACTCACAGCTGCTTGGCTTGGCTAATCAGGGGGCCACACCCACACCAGACTTTGATTTCACTTGAGCCAGTCATGGCTTCCCTCAGAGAATCCTGGGAAATGTAGTTTGTGAAGGGTGCTGAGAGGAGACTCCTACTCCCCTGACAGAGCTCCAGTGGCCAGAGTGGTTTAACAGTCAGCTGCTCTGATTGAAGGACTGTGAGGGGAACAGGGCGTCTCCTAGCAATTCTTATTACCCTTCACTAATTACACTTCCCAGGATTCTTTGGGAGAACCCATGACTGTCTGAAGTGGAATAAAGGCCTGGTGTGAATGTGGCCAGGGACAGCTTTGGTTTAAATTTGGGTGGGAGGCTACATGTGCCTGCTGTAAAATAAAAATGTGGGGGAAACCCTGAAAAGCAATGAGACTTTTCACAATGTTTTCCTTTTAGAAAGGCAAGGGGCTTCCCTTCTGCCCAGTGCCCACCCACCCAATCTCCTCCCCTCCCCCTCCTCCATGGTCGGTTTTACCTATCCTAGGACCAGGCTTTGAATCCCCACACAGCCATGAAGCTCACTGAGTGACCTTGGGCCAGTCACTGCCTCTCAACCTCAGAGGAAGGCAATGGTAATACCACCTCTGAATACCGTTTACCATGAAACTACTGTTTACTATTCATAGGGTTGTCATAAGTCGTGATCGACTTGAAGGCAGTCCATTTCCATTTTCAAACATGATTGCACAGAAATAAATCACACTGAACTCAAAAAGTATGCAACTGATCAAACCCGCCCTCCCTTCTCCTCTCTCCTATCCCCTCCCTCTTGCCCCTTCCCTTCCCTCCCCCTCCAATCCCTCCCCTCCCCCTCCAATCCCCTCCTTCCCTTTCCCCTCCCCATTGTCAGTTTAACTATCTTAAGCATGATTGCATGGGAGTAAATACCACTGAACTCAATAACCATGCAAATGATCAAACCTGCCCTCCCCTGCCCCTTCATTTGCTCCTCCCCCTCCAATCCCCTCCTTCCCCTCCCCTTCCCTCTGCTCCCATCTCTCCTCCCTTTCTCCTTCCCTCTCCTCTCCCCTTCCCCTGCTCCTCCCCCACGGTCAGTTTTACCTTTCCTAACCATGCTTACATAGGAGTAAATCCCACTGAACTCAATAAGCATGCAAATGATCAGACCTGGCTTTCCTCTCCTTCCCCTCTCCTCTCTGTCTCTCCTCCTCCCCTCTTCCTTCTTGCTCCTTCCCTGTCCACTCCAGCCATCCCTCCCTTCCCCCTAGTCAGTTTTACCTATCCTAAGCATGATTGCAGGGGAGTAAATCTCACTGAACTCAATAAGCATGCAAATGATTGATCCATTCTCAACAAGCTTGCACAGGATCTGCTTGCCACTAATAGTGCAGCTTGAGGAAGTTGACAAGATGCTTGGACTGGTGCATGCAACCACGTCAGTACTCGACCCTTGCCCTTCTTGGCTAGTTAAAGCTAGCCCGGCTGGAACTGCCGGCTGGGCCAAGGAAGTGATCAATGCCTCCTTGAGTGAGGGAGTTGTCCCTCGTTGTCTCAAGGAGGCTGTAGTGAGACCTCTCTTGAAGAGGTCATCCTTGGAACCAGATAATTTGAACAACTATCGACCGGTAGCGAATGTTCCATTTCTGGGCAAGGTCTTGGAACGGGTGGTTGCCAGCCAGCTCCAGGCGCTCTTGGATGAAACCGATTATCTAGATCCGTTTCAATCTGGTTTTAGGCCCGGTTTTGGCACAGAAACAGCCTTGGTCGCCCTGTACGATGACCTTTGTCGGGAGAGAGACAGGGGGAGTGTAACTCTGTTGATTCTCCTTGATCTCTCAGCTGCTTTTGATACCATCGACCATGGTATCCTTCTGGAGAGACTCGCGGAGTTGGGAGTTGGGGGTACTGCTTGGCAGTGGCTCCGCTCCTACTTGGCGGATCGTCTCCAGAAGGTAGTGCTTGGGGAACATTGCTCGATACCCTGGACTCTCCATTGTGGAGTCCCTCAGGGATCGGTTCTGTCCCCCATGCTTTTCAACATCTACATGCAGCCTCTGGGTGTGGTCATCCGGAGTTTTGGAGTGCGTTGCCATCAGTATGCTGATGACACGCAACTCTATTACTCCTTTTCATCTTCTTCAGGTGAGTCTGTTGATGTGCTGAACCGTTGCCTGGCCGCGATAATGGACTGGATGGGAGCTAATAAACTGAAACTCAATCCAGACAAGACTGAGACACTATTGGTGAGTGCCTTTTCCGCTCAGACGGAGGATGTTCATCCTGTTCTGGATGGGGTTACACTCCCCCTGAAAGAACAGGTCATAGTTTGGGGGTTCTTTTCGACCCTTCCTTGTCACTCGAGGCTCAGGTAGCCTCGGTGGCTTGGAATGCGTTTTACCATCTTCGTTTGGTAGCCCAACTACGCCCCTATCTTGGCGGTGACGACCTCACCTCAGTTGTTCATGCTCTAGTGACCTCTAGATTGGATTACTGTAATGCACTCTACGTGGGGCTGCCCTTGAAGACGGTTCGGAAGCTGCAGCTAGTGCAAAATGCAGCAGCCAGAGTACTGACGAGGACCAAGTGGTCCTCACATATTACACCTGTTCTGGCCCATTTGCACTGGTTGCCGATTTGTTTCCGGGCCAGATTCAAGGTGCTGGTATTGACCTATAAAGCCTTACATGGTGTGGGCCCGCAATATCCGATGGAATGCCTCTCCCGCTATGAACCTACCCGTACACTTCGTTCGACATCTAAGGCCCTCCTCTGAGTACCGTCTCACCGAGAGGCTTGGAAGGTAATGACAAGATCTAGGGCCTTTTCGGTGGTGGCCCCCGAATTGTGGAACAGTCTCCCTGAGGAGGTACGCTGCTATCCTTTCGGCGCCAGGCTAAAACCTTCCTATTCTCCCAGGCATTTTAATATATTTCTATGTATTTTACTGTTTTAATGTTTTAGCTATGCTAATTTCATTTAGTGTTATTATGAATTTGTATTTTTATCTGTGATTTTGTTCATTTATTGTATTATTGTATGTTGTACACCGCCCAGGGAGTCATTGGCTATGGGCGGTTTATAAATGAAATTAATTAAATAAATAAATAAATAATAGACAAAAAACCCTGTGGTTTAAGAACGTACCTATAGCCCACAGATATTTCTATCCAACTTTAAAAAGCAGGGAAATTGGGCAGCTATAGTGAATGCACCAGGGGAGCAGGAGACCTGACCTCCTCTCTGAGATATTGTACTGCCCTACAAATTGGTCAAAATGCAAATACAACTTGGGCTGGTTTCACAGTTCAATCCACTTCCTGTGTAGCTTGGAAGAATTTGGTAACATGTGCCTCTGAGCATATGGTGAGTGGCAGCAACACCTGCCATCTCCAAAGATGGAGAATTACATTTTTGTAAGTTTGTTGGTGTTCTTCTTACTTTGCTTCATACCTGTGTTACTATTGTTTCTACAGATAATCTAATCTAGAAAATTTTATTTCTCTTGTTATTCATCCTAGAATCTAAATATTCATCCTAGATATTTGTGGGCTATAGGTACGTTCTTAAACTGTAAGGTTTTTTGCCTATTAGTGAATATAGATGTATACATGAGTGGTGTAGTCGTTAGAGTTTCAGGCTAGAACCTGGGAGACCAGGTTCAAATCCCCACTCCGCAATGAAGTTCCATTTCATTCCTCTTCCCTCTGGTTTTCCATCCCATCTCCTAACAGGCAGCCAGCCTGCCTGCATTCCACAGCCACTGAGCATGCTCAGTCCTGATGGGTGTTTTCCCTCCTGAGGGTCTCCACCTCCTCTTTCTCCATGTTTCTCGAACGTCGGGGTGTTCCTGTCCCGTCAGTATGTCCCTCTTGTAGGTAAATGATGTCTGTTAGCTATTAGTAGGGATGGGGAAGAAATTCAATTCAGTTTGCATTTAAAGCCGAATCTATCAAATTTTCACTGTCTGAAACAATACGAGAATCGAAATCTTCAAAACTCCCACTTTTTTTGAATTTTGCAATGCAGCTCTCCAGCCACAACATGCATTTATTAGGGGAAATGTATGTCACGATGGCTGCATGAGTGGAAATAGCAATCCACAATGCATTCTATCGAGAGAGATGTTTATATTAGTCAACACTGCATACAAAAATGTGTTTTAGGATAAATTGGCATTAAAATGCTGAAGAATGTTCATAAGGAAAAAAATAGAAACTGGGAAAACTGAAATGGACAGATCTTTTCATCCCTAGCTGTTAGCAATGATGCAGATGGTGAAGAGAGAATGACATGAAAGGGACCTTTCTAGGGTCAAACGAACTTCTCTTGAAATGTAATGCTCATATTTTCCCAGCAGACCCTCCCCATCTGCCATGGAGGACACTCATTTCAAAATTGAGATGGAAAGAGTCAAAGAAAACTTAATGGAAGGAAATTGCATTGCGATTTGAAGTTTCTTCTCTGCCTCTGCGCTTTTTTTTCCTGTGCAAGGCGATCATGGAATTCCAACACACACACGCTATTCCTCCCCATTCCAGTCACACACACACTCCCTGGGTTAATTCTCTCCTTGCTGAGATTGGAGATTAGATAGAGCCTGGATTTATAGTAGTGAAAATAATAATAATAAAAAATCCACTCCTATCAAGGATTCAAATGATTAAATATCCTACCCAAGAAATACTTTTAACTTCACTTACAGTACAATCTTACTTACACGACGAGGCAAGTCACAGGGCTTAGAAAATCAACCTGAGTAATAAGGCTCTGGAGAGGGAAGGAAGATGAGGTAATCCGTGCAAGGGGGAGAGGGAGAAAAGATGGAAGAAAAGTCAAAGAGACAAATGGAGATATACCCCAGAAAGAGAAGTGACACCCCCACCCCATCTGGGCGATTAAGGCTCCATCATAATGCAGCGATGGGAGCCAATGGTCTACTGGAATGCACATTTTGGGCTGGTGGTTCTTCAAGAAAGAAACCCTGAGCAGACATAAACTGCTGAAGAGCTGGAGTGTATTGCAAGCTTTATGCCAGAGATGAGGAACCTTTGGCCCTACACATGACAACTCCCACCAGCACCAGCTGGCACGGCCAACGGTCAGGGACAATGGGAGTTGTTGTCCAACAACATCCAGAGAGCCACAGGGTTCCCATTCTTGCTGTGCAGAGTAGTCATTAGAGATAGGGGGGACCTTCTTCTGCCCCAGGGCCACATTCCCTCTGAGAAACCTTCCAAGGGCCACAATCCAGTGTTGCCACAGTGGAAAAAGATTCCTCAGCCGGGCACTATCACAATCACTTTAGGAAAGCCGAGATTTCACAGCACGCCATTGTCTTCTCACTTCATGAAGCCACATGACTAATCTAAATTTCCTATAAAGCAACCACACTTCATAATGGTGGTTACGGATGGTCTCAGTGGCTCTCATTATGCAGTTTGATGCTGCATAAAATCACCACCGGATAAGACAGGAGAAAAACAGATTTATAAATAATTCACTGAGGCGAGGAGCAGGATGTAGCGGAGGGTCCCGTTCCTTCTTCTCCCCCATCTCCCCTTCCTGCTCATTAACGTGGGGTGAAATGTGGGGGGGGGGAGGAAAGTGAGGCCCCTGAAGGTGCCATATGCCACAATTAAGGTCCAGAGATGAAGCCCATACTGCAGCCTGGCTAATATTAGCTCCGCAAAGACACCTTGATGGGCTGCAGAGGCGAACACCGGTAGCGCCTGACAGAAGGAAGATGCTTGCTTTTCACCTAGTGAACAGCTTCCTGCCAAGACACCTGCCCAATCTCGGTCAAATTGGCACTGAATTATTAACAGCTCATTTGCATGCCTTAGTTTACCTCCCAGAAGCAGCCCTCTCTGGTGCAACTCCAGTGGGAAAGAGACTCTGCCTGGTAACCAGAAGTCTTCCCAGCCATTAGCCCTGCTTTGAATCCCAAGCATCTTCACCTGGATGGAATCTCTCCTTCAGCTCTGATAATGAATGGATGGGGAAGGGGTTGTATGTCCATAGAAATCAGACAACCGCACAAAGGGAAAATTTATATTCATTGCTGTGCCCATGTTTGCTTCTGCCTCTGCTCAGAAGAGAATACAGCCCTTTGGCGGAAAAGGTCCCGTGCCCCCTGTGTGGGTACTGCACAGGTCCAAACACATCTATGTTTGAGAAGCATGGCCTTAAGCAAGCCCAACCTCCCTAAGGGTCACTTGGTTTCACATGAGCTGGAGGCTTCTGTACAGTCTTCAAGGGTAGCCCCACAGGCCTCTTTCCCTCCTCAGCTTGCCTGATCTTCTGGCAAATGCAGGTTCTCTGAAGTGTTTCTTGTGGTACATGTGCAACTATTAACACAGTGTATCCTCCTGGATTGTAGCCAGAAAGGTCTACTCAGAGAGACCTTTCGTAAGTGCCATAGGGGTAGGGTGCCTTGGAAGCACTAGTGGGAAAAGTGTTGCCTACATGTGACATATGTACTTGCGCTGATTTTGCTTTGGTTTTTAACTACAGGAAGTTTAAAAACAACGAGGAACATCCTAGAATGGCATCCCCGCCTCCCACTTGCAGCTGTAGTGGTACAACTCACTCTGTCAATTCAGGATTCTACAAATTCATCCTGCGGTATGTTTTTGTGTACGACTGTATTGTATCTGCTGTATGGTTTGGCACTTGGCTGAAATGACCAAGCATTTCTGAACTGGTGTAACTACGAAATGGGAGACAAAAGAGAAATGTTTGAGAGTCAATGGACCACACTTATTATTTATATCAGGGATCTGAACCTGTGGTCCTCTAGATGTTGATGGACTCCAACTCCCATCAGCCCCAGCCATTATGGACAATAATTGGGGATGATGGGAGTCCAAAACCGTCTGGAAGGTGGCCAGTTCCACATCCCAGATTAATATGAATCAGATATATACGATGGATATTAATGCACGGGCATAAAGGGTTTGTTGTAGTGCTGCTGCTGCTGCGGTCCCCACCTACACTATACATTTAAAGCAGTACCGTACCATTTAAACAGTCACAGCTTCCCCCAAAGAATCCTGGAAACTGCCGTTTGTTTAAGGTGCTAAGAGTTGTTAGGACACCCTTATTTCCCTCACAAAGCAACAATTCCCAGAGTAGTTTAGCAATCAATCCCTCTTCCCAGGGGACTGGGAATGGTAGCTCTGTGGGCGGAAGAGGGGTCTCATATTGTTTCAAGAAACACAGTTTAGGTAGGTTCCTCTGTAAATGCCAACTGGATCAAATTTCTTCCCCATCCCTATCATCAAGACCCACATTCTCTTGCCGCTAGCTTGTATTTGCATGCCTGCCACATTTACCTGAAAAAGCCCCTCTCTCCCAAGTGCCTCCATCTCCCCACAACGACAAGAAACATTGTATGGGAATTGACAATATCTTTTAGCTCTGAGATCCCAGCTTGCAACTAATTACAGGAATAAATAACCAGTGACTTCAGCCATCTGTTCATTATTTGGCAGTGTGTTGGCTTCTCCATGGAATTTGTGCCACCTGCGAGCTCCACAAGGCCCTCTGAGGGTCGGTCACTCTGCCCTCTAAATCCACAGATGCGATGTACAAGCACCGCCTGCAAGGGCAAACCCAAGAGCTCTTTCCTCAGCCAACTCCTCTCATTTTTGCATCCCGGAGGGGAAATAATTAATGCAGTCAATTTACTTTCATTTGTTATTCAGGTTGAAGGGAGAAATGGCAAATTGGAAAATGGTTATTATTACACACCCTGGCTTTATGCTGTTATTTTAATTCACACTGGTATCCTGCTCCCAAACAGTGGGTCCATACAACCCACTCCTCACCTCCTCCATCTGTCCCATATGCTTAAGCCCCTCACTCCTCCACCCTCCTCTTCCTTCCTTCTTTTAGTCATGCTTCCTCTTCAGACCCTATTGTTTTGTTTTCTTGCATTCTCCTCCTCCTCTCCACTAGACTTGCAACAGTACAATACTGACCCAATGTCCCTAATTCAGGGATAGGGAACACTCTTCTGCCTGAGGGCTGCATTTCTTCATGAGCAGCCTTCGAGAGGCCACATGTCAGTGGTGGGTGGAGCCAGAGGCAAAAATTGGGTGCAGCAATGGAAGATGGTTGATTTATTTATATGCCACTTGATGCTGAAATAGACTTCTAATGGTTTACAAAGTATAAAAAACAGTTGCACAACCCTTAAAGTATAAACATTCATATTGAAAATATGCAATAAAAATCCCATAAAGATTTGAAAATATTGTTGGATGCACCCCAGTCTGAGCAGTGCAAGAATTCCAGGGGTTCCTACGCTTATCCATGGTCTGATTTCCTTGGAATGGAGTTCAGCAGAGACTATGGTGTCTTTAGGATATATGCTTATTTGCACATATATGCAATCTGAGCATAAGATGGAGGGGCTAACAGCATTAACAGTCCAACAAATCTTAGTTCCCCATCAGGTTAATAGGGGAGTTCCCCAAAGGCATAGCTCTCGGACTGAACACAGAGGGCAGGCCTCTCTGTATGCCTTTTCAGTTCCCACCTTTTCCTCATACTT
Source organism: Rhineura floridana (assembly GCF_030035675.1). Lineage (NCBI taxonomy): Eukaryota > Metazoa > Chordata > Lepidosauria > Squamata > Rhineuridae > Rhineura > Rhineura floridana. Next base: position 9,676,980 of record NC_084499.1, read on the forward strand.
ATTCTAACAGACAAAGGCCACTTATTGGCTCCAGGAGGAGGTGGGGCTCCAGCTAGGTGAGTGGGGAGGAGGGCTTCTCTCCTGAAAGAGTACCCATAGCAACAGGACTTCTCTTTATGTATGTGGATCAGCCCATTGATCTTACAAAGAACTAACTTGGTTAGAATTATTATCTTATGAACTTGTTTGACCAGTGGAACAGGTTTCTCTGCTACAATTCCACCTATACAGATTCCAGATCAGAAACTGGAAAGGGGACCCAAAGACACCATCCGTCCCAACCTTCCAATCCTATAATAATATAAATGTCACTTTTTAAAGAAGTGCAATAAAACAACGCAGAAATTAAAACTGGAGACTCAGGTGATTCCTAAAAGCTGGCAGAACACTAATTCAGGTGGAACCTTTAGTTGCCACTCTTACCTTTGATCAGTAGGCTACACGCCAACTATGTAAAAGTCAGAGGTTTCTACACACACACACACACACAAATAAAGCTCTCCATCCAGGCAACCAAGAGGCATTTCCACAGTGCAATGCCAAATTCTAGCCAGGCAGAAGCACTAAGGGAATGGCCTGGGGAGCAGACATGGACTGGGAGAGATCTGAGGGCTGGAGAAAGGCACCTGGAGAGCTGTCCTTGCCCCCCAGCCCTGAGGATCCCAACCCCACCCTGAATCCAGCAAATGTGTTTTTTCCCCTCAACCTAATATCCTCTGGCTTCCTGTTAGGATGGTCCTGTGTCTTATTTTACTCTCAGTAGTTGTAAATGGCTGTCAAAGGCCAGTCCTCTCTTTGAAGGCTTCTTCCATTTGAAAGGCCATCTGGTCTGAGTCCAGTTTAAAGATAAAGTATCAAAAGGGAGGGCAGGAAGGACCCTGAAGTTGTCCATCCATGGTCAGCACCTTGGATCGCTTTCTGAGCAGGTCCCCTGGTGACAGTCCACCACACTATAGCCAGTCGCATTGCATTTTTAAAAAATTAAATTGTACTAATTAATTATACATTTGCATCTATACATATCAATGAGTGTATGCATATTTTAAGCAAATATGTGTCTTTTTTGCTGTTTTGGGGAATGCATTTCCTCTTGTTAGGCAATGTGTAAGTGGCCCATTTACTCCCTGTACACTATCTGCCCTGATCCTCAGTCTCCTTGATAACCAAAATATGAAAAGTGCTAGCTCCAAGTTTGAGGAAGACCAGGGGAGACTGCCTTATTTTATGCCAGTGGGCCCCCTGGGGGGATTTTCATCCCAAGGGCAGCATCCCCTGCTGGGCATCCGTCTGAGAGCCACATGTCTGTGGTGGGCGAGGCCAGAGGAAAAAGTCAGCAGAGCAACAGATGCAAATTTTACCTATAGGCTAATTTCTATATGCACTCTCTCACACACCCCTCTACCCTCCTTTCAAACAAGCAAGATGCATTATCAAGGATACATTCCAGCTATCCAAAGACATTTGGGTTTCAAAGCAGGAAAAGTGATGGGTATGGCCTGGATTGAGTTCCAAGTTCACACAGAGAGGCCTAGAGGGCCACATTTAGCTCCTAGTCCTGAAATTCCCCACCCATGGTTTTCCAATTGGAACCATATAGGAGGACACCTGGATAAGGTTATGCTTCTAGAAGGTGGTGGCTGGTTCTCCTTGAGACTGGTAGGGAATAAGGCAGGAGGCCAACAGTGGGTGGCCAAACAACAGGAGTGGTTGGCATCCAAAGACAGCAGGAGAAAAAAGGAGGGGAAACCCCAAGATGCCAAAGAAAAGGATTTCTTGAATGGAAAATCCAAATAGATTTTATTAAAAAGGAAGAAGCCCAATGCGTTTCAGCCACTCGAGACCTGGCCTTTGTCAGGGGCTATAAGTAAAGTCATACAATGCATCTTTTAGTGCCATAATTTGATATGCCACTAAAAGATGCATTGTATGATTTTGCTTATAGCCCCTGAGGAAGGCTAAGTCTCGAGTGGCTGAAACGCATTGGGCTTCTTACTTTTTAATAAAATCTATTTGGATTTTCCATTCAAGAAATCCTTTTCTTTGGCATCTTGGGGTTTCCCTTCCTTTTTTCTCCAACAGTGGGTGGCACCAGAGCCAACAGAAGGGAATTCTAGTTTTGTCCCCATCTTCCTTCCTCCTAGAATGCAGCACAGAAACTAATGAGGAGGGAGTTGCCCGTCAGAGCCACCCTCTGGGCTGGTTGCAAGTAAGAAGCCAGGCAAGACTGAGATTGGTGGTGGAGTGTCCCATTCATCCTAATGGACCATCCTCCACTAGCAATAATTGATTCCCTAATCATTGATCTAAAACCCCAGCTGGAAATATGGCCAACCTACCTAGAAATGTGTCCCTAGGAGGATCATGGATCTCCTCTTCCAGCTGTTTCCTCCCCTCAAGAGGAGAGAGGTGGGTAAAGAAGAGATTTGATAACCTGTTTGAATCATTATTTTCCTCACCAAGCTTTTAAACAAAAATAAAATGGATTTACGACCAGTTAAAGACTGGGGGAGAGAGATCTCTAATTAGGGAGTCAAACATCTAACAAGAGAGAAGCCCTGGAGCGGAGAGGGTTTGTTCAATGTGACTAACTAAAATATTTACTAATGAGAAGTAAAATAATTTGAAGATTTAAAACAGTTATGTGGTTCTCTCTCTCCCCACCCCACCCCTCACGTTCTTTTCCTCTGCCTGCTGCCTTCTCCTTTCATTACAAATTTCAATATTTGCCTACCTTTTCTGGAGAGAGATACTTCAAGTGCCTACAGATTGTTTTAGCATGTGGCTAAAGAAAATAGTCTCATTATTGCTCTAAAGACCCCTGAAATATGTTGGAGCTTAAGGAAAAAGCCAAACACATTGCAGTCAAGGTTAGTGGGATTAATAATCTTGTTTAAATTCATCAGCATGCCTGCAAGTAGATAAGAAGGTTTCTGTAAGGGAGAGGTTTTTTTTAAATAATAATAACAACAACAACAACAACGATGATGATGATGATAATGATAATGATAATAATAATAATAATAATGGCCCTGACCCCCAGGTTTTAAAAGAAAACAAACACTTCCCTGCCCATGAACAGCTAGCATAGCTGAGTTCTTCCATGGGATGTTGTGAGGGGGTGGCAATGGGGGCTGTGCCCCAGATCTCCTGTCCCTTCCCCACCTTTAAAAACTTGCTTTTTCATTTTTCTAATAAAGTGCTTGGGCACACTGCAAAGTAAAGTGCTGAGGAGACCTCAGGCACCCTCCGTCTTAATATGAGCACTGCAGAGGCATCTAAACATTAGGGATGGGGAGAAATTTCATTTGGTTGGCATTTAAAGGCAAACCTAATTCACGCTTTCCAAAACAATATGCAAACCAGAGCACTGTAATCCTTCATAATTCACGCTACTCTGAATTTTGCAATGCAGTTCTTCAAGTAACCTGCATGAAAATGCATGTACTAGGGTAAAGTGTGCATCAAAATGCAACTAGAAATGAAAATAACATATGAAAAATGTATTATTTTAGGGAAAACTGCTTTGCAAAAATTGTGTAAGGCAAACTTGCATACGAAATGTGTATATTAGGAGGAAATCACACTAAAATGCTGATGAATTCATGAAGTCTTTAAACAACAACAACAAACTGATGATGACATGTACAGAACGTAAGATTGGATAAATGACAGAAATCAAAACAGACAGATCCACTCATCCCTACTATGTGTATAAAATATCATATGCAAATTTGTGCCATGGGCCTGTACCCTAAGTCTTAAAAATGCTCCTGTCTATCTATCTATCTATCTACTTACCTACCATACCTCAACAGTAGAGCATCTGCTTTGCATGCAGAAAATCCCAGAGTCAATCCCTGGCATCTCTCCCGGGCTGGGAGAGAACCCTGCATGAAACGCTGAAGAGCTGCTGCCAGCCAGTGTAGACAATACTGAGCTAGATAGAACAATGGATATGAGTCAGTATAAGGCAGCTTCCTATGTACCTATTTAGTTTATATCCAACTCCGCCACATTCACTTAGGCCCATCTATGCAAAGATGTATCACTGAACACCAAAGTCAGGCTCATTCAGACCATGGTATTCCCGATCTCTATGTATGGATGTGAAAGTTGGACAGTGAAAAAAGAGGATAAGAGCAAAATCAACTCATTTGAAATGTGGTCCTGGAGGAGAGCTTTGCGCATACCATGGACTGCGAAAAAGACAAATAATTGGGTGTTAGAACAAATTAAACCAGAACTGTCACTAGAAGCTAAAATGATGAAACTGAGGTTATCATACTTTGGACACATAATGAGAAGGCATGATTCACTAGCAAAGACAATAATGCTGGGGGAAAACAGCAGGGAGTAGAAACAGAGGAAGGCCAAACAAGAGATGGATTGATTCCATCAAGGAAGCCACAGACCTGAACTTACAAGATCTGAACAGGGTGGTTCACGACAGATGCTCTTGGAGGTCGCCGATTCATAGGGTCGCCATAAGTCGCAATCGACTTGGAGGCACATCACAACAACAAATACATTTAAAGCAGCACCTGATGGCACTTTAAATACTCATGGAGTCCTCCAAAGAATTCTGGGAACTGTTGTTTGTTAAGGATGCTGAGGGGAGCTCACTATTCTTCCCAGAGTGGTTTAACAGTCAACTCCTCTTCCCAGCAAAGCCATTCACAATATATCTCCTCTCCTACGTGAATGACTGGATCCATTTTCAAAGCCATTGAAGCAAATGGCCATTGCCAAATCAGGTAGCCGTGCAATGCATACAATAATTTTGTGTTGTGTGAAGAAGCATCCCCTCTTTCTCTGGTTTGCCATGAATCCACCACCCACCAATTTAATGGAGTGACCCCAAGTCACAATGGGGATGAGAGGTATGGAGAGAGGAATGCTGGCAGGCATTGTGAGCGGAGCTGTTGATGATCACCTGGGGACAGAATACATCTGACAGTGCTAAATCCAATCCAGTCAATTACATCTGTGCTCAGCAAGTGATGCCTCCCCCATAAGAATGTAAGAACATAAGAAGAGCCATGCTAGATCAGAGCAGGGTAGCCAGTGGCGAAAGAGGACAGAGATCCTATACCTTTAAACTCAACAGGTGTTGTTTGCCTGATAAGCTGCATTTACTGTAACTACCCCTTCTACACAGCAATTAAAGGTGCACAGGCCCCATTCTATATAACTATTGTTATGAGCATGGGGGTTGGAATGGATGATTCCTGTGGGTCCCCTTTCCAGCCTCTAATTTGGAATCCTGTGCCTTGGAATGAGGAACTCGCTCTGCTGGTCAGATGAGTCTCTTTTGTTAAGCCAATAGAGTGGCCAGGTAGAATAATGGGTCTTTCAGTTGCCCAGCAACTGCTGAATGGGCCAGGAAGATCCTTTTGTCATTGAAACTCTTCAGGAGAGCCTTCCCCCTCCTTTCCTGGCCACTAGCAGAAGTTTGTGCTTAGAGTGTGTGTAGAGTGTATTCTAGAGAAAGGCTGGTAACTAGAGGCAGGCAGAGAGACTGGCTCTCTGCATAATGGCATTTGGGGTGCCTCCTGTAATACAGATGGAAAAGCTGGATATTGGACTGCTGATGCCTTGAACATCATAAGCTCAGGTTGGAATGTGTGTAAATAAATAAACCATATTTCATAAAGACACCACAGTCTACTCTGACCTTCTTCACAAAGGAAACCAAACCCTGGAGGAGCACAGGGACCCCAGAAATCTCACAGCTTGGAGATTGGGGAGGCGCGCAACACTATTAAAGCCTTATGCTCCCCGCCCTCTTTTTCACCTGGCCACCCTAGACCAAAGACAATCTGTCTGGTCCGGCTTTCAGTTTCTCACAGCACAGAAAGGCACTTTCTGTTATCCACGTGTGGGAAGGGGAATAATGAGAGAAAGAACAGAACTTTACCATTTTATTTTCAGGTAAGGATCGTTTCCCCCTTTACAGAAAGGACTTGGGGGGGGAGGGAGGGAAAGATGGCATAATTTCCTCATGACAGAATAGTCATCGGAGCATTCAATTTACAAACTTTATATTATATTATATTATATTATTTTTTACAGTGTCGACAGCTCTGTGAGGCTGCCCTCTCTCACTAACAGAAAAGGCACTTGTCATTCTGGTGCAAGGAGATAAGGAAAATGCCAGAAGTTATTTGAAATGTAAAATACTGGGTTGGGTTTTTTTCCCCAGCTTCTTCCCCCCCCCCTTGATTGTTGTGACAGCAATGCGTTCTATGAGCTTAGGCAGGAGGGGAGAGGGGAAAAAAACAAGGCTGTAAAGGCCTGCCACTTAAATGCAGAATCTGCCATCCTGACTCCCCCCCCTAAAAAAAACCCAACACAGAAGCCTTCAGCTTTTTAGTTTTCAAATAATGTTTCTAGTCCTCCTGAGAACTTTGATCACAACATGGCCACAGTTCCAGCTCTGGGTTGTATCCAAGTTGTACTCAGAGTAAACCCATTGACTTAATGACCCTAAGTTACCCATGTCCACTCAGTTCAATGGGTCTGCTCCTCTTCCTCCTCATTGCTACCACCTGCTTCCTTGCCAAGCAGAAAGCCAATGAGCAACCAGGCAGTGGCATTTATAGCTCCTCCATTCCCTACCACCATTGTCTGGACCAGAGCCCCCCCCCTCTCTCTGCCTACTACCTCATCTCTGTGAACCGTGAGCCACAGGTTTTCCTTGTCCCCAAAATTAAAGGACCTGACTCCTGCAGCAAACTCTGCTTCATCCAGGTCTAGGATTATTGGGGGGGGGGGCAGAATCTATTGAAAGCAGAACTCAGGACAAGTGGGACATGTGGCAGAGTGAGGTCACTGGGAAGGGCTGAGGCTCAGTGGCAGAGCAACTGCTTTGCATGCAGAAGGCCCCAGGTTCAATCCCTGGGATCAGCGGGTAGGGCTGGGAATGTTCCCCCATCTGAAATCCTTGAGAGCTGCTGCCAGTCAGTGTAGGCAATACTAGACCAATTGACTTGGTGTAAGGCAGCTTCCTGACAATAAAGGAACAGCATGGAGCATAATTGCTCATCCCTTCTCTTGACCACCTCTAATTTTTTTTTCTAGTCTCCGCCATCATCAGTTATTCTGTTCTACCTGACCGTTTCCCCTGTCTTCTGTCATTCACACAGGAACTGGAATCAGATCTAGACATTCTCTTTCCTCTGCAAAGAATATAGGAAGCTGCCTTACACTTCAGACTATTAGTCTCTCCAGCTCAGTATTGTCTATGCTGACTGGCAGCCACTTACCTGGAGATGCTGGGGATTGAACCTGGGACCTTCTGCTTGCAAGGCAGATGGTCTACCACTGAGCTATGGCCCTTCCCAGCAGGAGCCTTCTTCATCTTCCCCAGATCCTTCCACCCTAAGCCGCTGGAGACAGATTTTTTTTCCCCACTAGCTTCAGCTGAGAAATTGTTGGTTCCGTATGTGCACTCAGGAAACAGCTTCATCCGGTGATATTTATTTATTGTTCCTCATGCCTTGACCTTTTCAGAAATAATCCTTCTTGTCAAAAAAGAAAAGGGGGAAAAAAGAAATTCTTTCTCTGCTTCTTCGAGATATTCTGCTACTCTCCTTTAAAGGTTTATTGGATACACAGATAATCATATCAAGTTGATATTCTGCACCATATCTGGAGCAAACTGTCTCCCTGACACTGCAATGAGTGCCTGCTAATAGGGTGCAGGCAGCAACATGGACCCTGTGTGCATGCCGATTAAGTAGCACCAGCAGCCCAGGGAGAACTGGGCAAAACTCCTTCAGGGAGACATTTTCTGATATCAATGAGCTTTCACTGTTGTTGCCTCATGCTGTCTATTTCATTCTTGACATCCATCCTCAAAACGCAACTTTTCCATAAAGATATTTGGCACAACCCCGCAGCCAGGGGTCCTGCAGATGGTGCGGGATTCCAACTCCCATCCTCCCTGGCACTTGTTCATGCTGACTGGGACTGATGGGAGTTGTAGTCCAACATCTGACACATCGCTGGTCTCCACCAGTATGTACAGGGCCAGTGCCACAAGGTGGCCAGGTCGGGTCCTGGCCAAGGGCCCCTGTGACCCAGAGAGGCCCCTGAAGGGTGGGAGGGTAGCGCTCCCATTCTGCAATCTGTGGCAGTGTCAGCTTCCGACCCTGCTGCAGATCACAGAGAGGGAGCTCCTAGCCCCCCCATGCAGACCTTTGGGCCCATGACGCTCATCCGGAAACCCCATCTACTTCTCCTGTAGCCATGAGTGCTGCGCTTGCATACCTGCCATCAACCAAGATGGTGGCAGAGGCTTCTCTAAGGGGCTGACAACCATGCTGCCATCCTGGTTGATGGCAGCCATGTGCTTGTGTAGCATAGCACACATGTGTGCCATCAACCAAGATGGCGGCAGAGCATCAGCCCCTTAGTGAAGACCCCACCACCATTTTGGTTGATGACAGCCCTGTGCATGCAGCGCTCAGGGCATTCACATGGGAGAGGTAGTTGGGGAGGGCAGGAGGGCATCGCGGGCCCGGGGAAGGCTGGTGCCCAAGGGCCCAGAGATGCCTGGTGCCAGCTCTGAATGTGTATTCAGCCTTCAGCCCCCAAGATGGTGTGGGACAGCAGCTCCCACCATTCCTGACCATTAGCCAAGCTAGTTCATGGAGGCTAAGGCTATCGGTTGCTAGTAACCCTGACAGCTATGTTCCACCTCAACTGTGGGAGACAGTAGCTGGAAACTGCATGAGGGAAGAGTGCTGTTACTCTCCAGTCCTGCTTACTGGCACCCCATTGGGGCATTTGGTTGGCCACTGTGTGAACAGGATGCTGGACTAAATGGGCCTTTGACCAGATCCAGGAGGGCTCTTCTTATGTTCTGGAACAGATGGAAGGTGAAATCCAACAACATCTGGAGGGCTACTAGCACTTCAGGGAGAAAGCTGGGATAAGCTTCTCCTTGACATGTTAGTTTTGTATATGCAGGACATTTTTTTTTTAGTGTTTGTATATAAACTAGTACTGCCTGGATACAGGCTGACTGCCTCTGTCCATAAGATGACATTTTAGCTGTTTGTGATAATTATTTTTTTTTAAAAATGAGGAAAAGGTGCAGTCATCCAGCCCCCATGGTGGCTTATGACTATTATGTTATAAAAACAAAGTGCAACAAGAAAACAGCAGACAGCATGAAAAACCACCAGAATAAACTTAGCCACACAGCATGGAGCAAATAATCAGACCAAGACAAATGTTGGCAAAATAAAATAGCCTTCACAGCAAGTATGGGAACGCTATGGCTCTCCAGATGTTGCTGGACAATCCATTGGCCATATTGGCTGGGGATGATGGGAGTTGGAGTCCAGTAACATCTGGAGGGCCGCAGCTTCCCCACCAATGCCGTCAACTTCTTCCCATACCCAAAACTAGTACTACGTCAAGACTATTTAATTAAAGTTATAATGTAATTCCTTTTGGTTTCAGCTGCTGTTTGAATGGAATTATTTTTTATCTTCCAACTGGTATTTATACTTTGTAAACTGCTTCAGAACCTATTTTGGCAGGAAGCAGTTAATAATAATGCTGCTGTTGTTGTTCTTGTTGTAACATATATATCTTGTCATTCCACTCAGCACAGCTTACGATGTAAAATATTATAATTTTATATAATAGCATAAAACAACTGTCAAAAAAAGTTTTGGCCACAGGCCAAAAAAAAAGGTAAAAGATTGAGCCAAGTGACCCTTCTTGGGGAGGTTATTTTCACAGCAAAATTGTCATCAGGGCCTGCTTTACATTTGAGAGGGTCCTGAACAAAATGTCCTCTGATGGGACCCATTTATTTATTTATTTATTTATTGCACTTGTATACCGCCCCATAGCCAAAGCTCTCTGGGCGGTTTACAGCAATCAAAAACATTAAAACAAATATACAATTTAAAACACATATTTTAAAAACAATATAAAACACAATTTTAAATTTTAAAACAATATAAAAAAAATTTAAAAACACATCCTAAAATCCCTGGGAGAAGAGGAAAGTCTTGACCTGGCGCCGAAAAGATAACAGTGTTGGCGCCAGGTGCACCTCGTTGGGATGATCATTTCCATAATTTGGGGGCCACCACTGAGAAGGCCCTCTCCCTTGTTGCCACCCTCCGAGCTTCCCTTGGAGTAGGTACCCGGAGGAGGGCCTTTGATCTTGAACGTAGTGTACGGGTGGTTTCATATTGGGAGAGGTGTTCCATCAGGTATTGTGGTCCCAAGCCATGTAAGGCTTTATAGGTCAAAACCAGCACCTTGAATTGAGCTCGGAAACATACAGGCAGCCAATGCAAGCGGGCCAGAATCGGTTTTATATGTTTAGACAGTCTGGTCCCTGTTACCAATCTGGCAGCTGCATTTTGCACAAGCTGCAGTTTCCGAATCATCTTCAAAGGCAGCCCCACATAGAGTGCATTGCAGTAATCTAATTTGGAGGTTACCAGATCATGGACAACTGAAACCAGGTTATCCCTGTCCAGATAGGGTCGTAGTTGGGCCACCAACTGAAGTTGGTAGAAGGCACTCTGTGCCACCAAGGCTACCTGAGCCTCAAGTGACAGAGATGGTTCTAGGAGAACCCCCAAGCTATGAACCTGCTCCTTCAGGGGGAGTGCAACTCCATCCAGGACAGGTTGGACATCCACCATCCAGTCAGAAGAACCACTCACTAGCAGCATCTCAGTCCATTGTCGCAGCCAGGCACCGGTTCAGCATATTGACGGCCTCACCTGAAGAAGATGAAAAGGAGAAATAGATCTGTGTGTCATCAGCATACTGATGGCAACACACTCCAAAGCTCCGGATGACCGCACGCAACAGTTTCATGTAGATGTTGAATAGCATGGGGGACAGAACTGACCCCTGTGGAACCCCATACTGGAGAGTCCAGGGTGCCGAGCAATGTTCCCCAAGCACCACCTTCTGGAGGCAACCTGCCAAGTAGGAATGGAACCACCACAATGCAGTATCTCCCACTCCCAACTCAGCCAGTCTCCCCAGAAGGATACCATGGTCGATGGTATCGAAAGCCGCTGAGAGATCAAGAAGAATCAACAGAGTCACACTCCCCCTGTCTCTCTCCCGGCAAAGGTCATCATACAGGGCGACCAAGGCTGTTTCCGTGCCAGAACCAGGCCTGAAACCCAACTGAAATGGATCCAGATAATCGGTCTCATCCAAGCGAGTCTGGAGCTGCCCTGCAATCACTAGTTCCAGGACCTTGTCCAGGGATGGAACATTTGCTACCGGCCTATAGTTATTAACGTTTTCTGGGTCCAGGGAGGGCCTCTTCAGGAGTGGTCTCACTACTGCCTCTTTCAGGCAGCCAGGGACCACCCCCTCTCACAGAGAGGCATTAATCACTTCCCTGGCCCAGCCAAGAAGGGCAAGGATCCAGCACAGAAGTGGTTGCATGAACCTGTCCAAGCACCTTGTCAACATCCTCAAGCTGCACCAACTGAAACTCATCCAAGAAATTGGGACAAGGCTGTGCTCTGGATACCTCGCTTGATTCACCTGCTATAACACTGGAGTCTAAGTCCTGGCGGATGCTAAAGATTTTATCCTGGAAGTACCTAGCAAATTCATTACAGCGGGCCTCAGATGGTTCTACCATGTCCCTGGGTTGGGCCCCGGTCAATTCTGAAGAGCTCCGCTGGGCGGCAAATTGATGATTTGATAGTGGAAGCAAAATACTGTTTTTTTGCTGCCCTCACTGCCCCTAAATACAGCTTACCATAGGCACTTACCAGTGTATAATTGTATCCACTAGGAGTTCGCTTCCATCTGCACTCAAGCCGTATCCTATATTGTTTCATCGCTCTCAGGTCTGGGGTATACCATGGAGCTGTACGAGCTCTACACAGGAGAGGGCGCTCAGGAGCAATCATGTCAACCGCCCGGGTCATTTCTGTATTCCACAGTTCAACCAGGGTTTTGACAGGAGTGCCAGCCCTATCAGCCGGAAAACTCCCCAGAGCCCTTTGGAAACCATCCAGATCCATTAGACTCTGGGGGCGGGCCAACTTAATAGGTTGGAAGGGGCCTAAAAGGCCATCAAGTCCAACCCCCTGCTCAATGCAGGAATCCAAATCAAAGCATTCCCGACAGATGGCTGTCCAGCTGCCTCTTGAAGGCCTCCAGTGTTGGAGAGCCCATTACCTCTCTAGGTAAGTGGTTCCACTGTTGTATGGCTCTAACAGTTAGGAAGTTTTTCCTGATGTCGAAATCTGGCTTCCTGCAACTTGAGCCCATTATTCCATGTCCTGCACTCTGGGATGATCGAGAAGAGATCCCAGCCCTCCTCTGTGTGACAACCTTTCATGTACTTGAAGAGTGCTATCATATCTCCCCTCAGTCGTCTCAAGGCTGAACATACCCAGTTCTTTCAATCTCTCCTCATAGGGCTTTGTTTCCAGTCCCCTGATCATCTTTGTTGCCCTCCTCTGAATCCGTTCCAGTTTGTCTGCATCCTTCTTGAAGTGTGGAGACCAGAACTGGACGCAGTGTTCAAGATGAGGCCTAACCAGTGCTGAATAGAGGGGAACTAGTACTTCACGCAATTTGGAAACTATACTTCTGTTAATGCAGCCTAATATAGCATTTGCCTTTTTTGCAGCCACAACACACTGTTGGCTCATATTCAGCTTGTGATCAACAACAATTCCAAGATTCTTCGCACATGTCGTACTGCCGAGCCAAGTATCCCCCATCTTATAACTGTGTATTTGGTTTCTTTTTCCTAGGTGTAGAACTTTGCATTTATCCCTGTTGAATTTCATTCTGTTGTTTTCAGCCCAATGCTCCAGCCTATCAAGGTCCCTTTGAATTTTGTTTCTGTCTTCCACGGAATTAGCTATGCTCCCCAACTTTGTATCATCTGCAAATTTGATAAGCATGCTTTGTGCCTCCTCATCCAAGTCATTAATAAAAATGTTAAAGAGCACTGGGCCCAGGACCAAGCCCTGTGGTACCCCACTCATTACTTCCGCTCAGTTTGAGAAGGAACCATTGATAAGCACTCTTTGAGTATGATTCTGGAGCCAACTGTGAATCCATCTGATAGTTGTTTCATCCAGCCCACATTTAGCTAGCTTGCTAATCAGAATATCATGGAGCACTTTGTCAAAAGCTTTGCTGAAGTTGAGATATATTATGTCCACAGCATTCCCACAGTCTACAAGGAAGGTTGCCCGATCAAAAAATGAGATGAGATTTGTTTGGCAGGATTTGTTCTTCATAAATCCATATTGGCTCCTAGTAATCACTGCATTGTTTTCAAGGTGCTTAAGGATTGACTGCTTTATAATCTGCTCCAGAGTTTTTTGAGGGATTGATGTTAGGCTGACTGGTCTGTAGTTCCCTAGTTCCTCCTTCTTGCCCTTTTTGAAGATAGGGACAACATTATTTCTCCTCCAGTCATCCTGCACTTCACCTCCATGATTTCGCAAAGATAATAGACAGCAGTTCTGAGAGTTCTTCAGCCAGTTCCTTCAATACTCTAGGATGCAGTTTATCAGGCCCTGCCGATATGAACTCATTCAAAGTGATTAGGTATTCCTTGACCATTTGTCTATCAATCTCAAGCTCCAATCTTGCCCCTTCTACTTCATATTTCCCAGAAAAGGCATAGACCCTTTTTTGGAAGAAGACTGAGCCAAAGTAGGAATTGAGCACTTCTGCCTTTTCTTTGTCATCTGTTATCATTTTGCCATCTCCATTGAGTAGCTGTGCCACCATTTCTTTTCTCTTTTACTGTGGATATACCAGAAGAAAGCTTTTTTGTTGCTTTTAGCATCCCTTGCTAGCCTCATCTCATTCTCAGCCTTAGGTCTTCCTGACACCATCCCTGCAATTCCATGATACCTGCCTGTACTCTTCCTTTGTGGCCTGGCCTTCTTTCCACTTCCTGTATGTGTCCTTTTTTATTTTCAGGTCATCTCTAAGCTTTTTGTGAAGCCACATTGGCTTCTTCTGTTGTTTCTCCCCCTTTTTCCTTGTTGGAATTGCTTGCCATTGGGCTTTTAGAATTTCATTTTTTAGAAACTCCCACCCATCTTGGACTCCTTGCAACATCACTTCCCCACCCGGCTCTAAAAGGAGTCCAGGTGGGAGCATGTTTGCAAAGGGACCAGAAGACTGGCAAGAAGCTACTTCTGGCCCTCGCCTGACCTGTATGTCAGCACAAGGGAGGAGCAAACAGAGGCTTTATAGGGTCTTCTCATCCACTCACCATCTCCTCCTTCCTGTTCAGGAAAAGGGCATGGCTGGCTAGCACCCTGAACAGAACACTCAACAGTATAGTATTCTTGTTGCTGATCCCACTTATTTGCTATTTAAGACTAGAGAAATTTGATAACACTTTCCATACGGTTCGGTGTGCTAGTCTTTTGCAACAAAACAATCTAAAGTGTCTCACGGCACCTTAAAAGACTTAACAACTGTAGTCTAGAGCCCAACCCATCAGATGCAAATTAGAAATTTAATAAATTAACTTCAAACCCTTTCTTTTTCTTTCTTTCTTCTGGAGGTTAAGACTCGACACCAACTTTGCAATAGTTCATTCTCTGTCACCCACACAATACACATGGTGGCCCATTCCACATGGATGCCATGCCAAATCATGGCTTAGTGCAAATGTGTAGGTTGGATGGTGGCTGCTGTGCACCTCCCCAGTCCTGCTGCTTCCATGGTAAACCAAGAACAGACCTTGACCAATGGGTACAGCATACAGTTTGTTTAGAGCAAGCAAGACAAAGAGTGAGCCTAGGTTCAGTTGTAATGTGAGGCCAAACATGGAGTAGCAGCAGCACCAGGGGACCAATGAAGTGGCTGCAGTCTTTGGTCTGGGAACCAGCACATTTGCTCGGCCACCCTAAACTATGGTTTGGCTTCATATTATGTGTGGACTGGTCACTGCATACATTAACACTCACCCACAGCACTGCAGAGCTCAGAACTTGCATGACTACATTTGAAAGTGAGTGTGATCCAATCTAAATGAGGCTCATTTAATCCCCACTGATTATGTCAAAGATTTCAGCCTTGTGCTTTAATTGGGAAGGCACCAATAAAGCAAACTGTGTGACATGCAGAAGGTCCCAGGTTCAGTCTCTGCCATCACCAGTGAAACAAACGTAGGTCATAGAGCTGCCGAATACCTCTGTCTTAGACCTTGGAGGGCAGATTGTTTGTTTGTTTATTGAATTTATATCCCACTCGGGTTGCCAGGCTCAGGACCTGAGATGATCCTGTCAGCCAAGGGCAGGTGTTCTTGCAACTCTATAATGGGAAAAACCACAAGGTGGAATAAAGATACAGCAGATCTATTGGTTGCCTGGCGTCCAAGAGGTTTTCTGTATCTTTAAAAGTTGCGCAAGGAGAAGGGAGAATTCCACCTTGTGGTTTTTCCCATTACAGGGGTGCAAGAACACCTGCACTTGGCTGACTTTCTCTTCTCCTGAAGATACAAGATCAGTCTCAGGCCATGGGCCTGGCAACCCTATATCCCACTCCTCCTCCAGAAGGAGCCCAGGGCAGCAAACATATTGCTATAGGATTGTGGGTTTGGGTGATATCCGTGAGGTCCCTTCCAGTGTATAATTGTGTGCCCATAAGAGATACAACTTTCAAAGGAAGGCATCTGCACCACTGGTCAGACTAGTCTCTTTGTAATCTAATAGAGTGGTCGGGTGAGCTAAAGGGTCTCTCAAGTGCCCATTAACAGGTGAATAGATTTTGGGCCAGAGAGATCCTGTTGTTATTGGAACTCTTTTCAGGAGAGAGGGTCTCCCCTCCACCAGTCCTGGAGCCAAGGAGAGGCTTGTGTTTTTAGTCTAGTCAGAGAAGTAGCTGGGAACTGGAGACAGGCAGAGAGGCTGGCTTGCTCTCTGTACCCCCAAAGTTATGGGAAATGGGGAGCAAGGACTTTTGATATTGTGAATCCCCTCCATCTTAAGCTCATGTTGGAATGTGTTTAAATAAAAAACATATATCCTATAAGACACCATAGTCTCCACTGACCTTCTTTGCAAGGAAACCAGACCCTGGAAAAGCGCAGGAACCCCTGGAAGTCTTCACAGCACTCGCAGATTGGGGTGGCGCACAATGATATCAACAAAGCAATTTAACAACAGTAAAAAGAAAAGCATTCTAAAAAATAGTTAAAACATTCTAAAACACAGTTACAATTTACAGTTATGCCCCACATCTTTTCGATCCCAAGGTGGCGTACAATGTGGCCCCCAGCTGGTTTCCCATCCACTTAGTGACCAGATCCAGACCTGCTTACATTCTGCAAGGTGATAAACCGCACCCTGGGATAGGGATGTAGGAGAAAATCAATTCAATTTGTATTGTAAAGATGGTTCTACAGAATTCACATTTCTGGAAACACTAGGGGAACTGAAACACAGCCACCCTTTGTAATTCACACATCTCTGAATTATGCGACGCAGTTCTCCAATCAATGTCCACAAAAATGTGTATTCAAAGGGGAATGTGTGTATAAAAACACATATATTATGAAATATATATTGGTGCAACAAGAGGCAAGAAAATGCAGATCCATACACATAGTTGGAAAGATGCTGAATTTTTTTTTTTTTAAATGCTTATGTTAGTGAAGATAACATACAAAAATTAGGCAAAATAACATTAGGCAAAATTGCATGCAAAAATGTGTATAGTAGAAGAAATTAACACCAACATGCTGACAACTTTTCATGTAATTCAAAAACATTTGCAAACTGATTTGGAAATGTAGACAGTTTAATTTATGGGCGTATTCACATGGGAGCATAACTTTGCACTAAAGACGCTGTTTTTACCTCCTTTTTTGGTTTGCAGCATCTACAGTAAGAGATCAATGCCAGCTGCAAACATGGTGTTTTCTAGTCACATTTGAGAGGAAGCATCAATCATGCAGTTTCCTAAAGACCGCATCCTCTAATTTAACATTTCCACTCCCTCTGTTTACCTGGCAACTGAGCATGCTCAGTTTGTTCTACCAGTAAGTTTCATTTAAAAACAACAACCAGAAGTGTGATTATTTGTATTTTCACTGGAACAATACAGATGAAATACAAATCTTTCTTTGAACAGTGTTATGCTTTTGTACAGAAGTTGGGGGGAGAGAAAATAAAGGCACAGTTTGCAGCAACATAAAAGAAGCTTGCGGAATGGGAGAGAGCAGTGGAAGTTTCTCTTCAGCAAACAGGAAATGAAATGAAAGAAGGGAGGACAAGGGAGTGGGCGTGGAGAGGGGAATGATTGGCACACTCACCTGAAAGCATCGGAGCGAAGCATCTGCAGTCCCTAGAGATGCAGAGTTGTTTTCTTCCCTTTTCAGATTATCAGAGGATCGGGTTAGTATGGTTTAAAGGGGGGAAACTGCATGATAGCTTCTGTTTGCCAGTAACATTATGTGAATCATGCAAATTAAAAGGGGAGGCAAGTAGCACCAGACACACAGTAAAATCCTGTGTAGATGAGCCTTAAGACTGGAAAAATGAGAAACTGAGAGAAACTGAAATGTGCAGATTTGCCCACCCCTGGCATTAAATACCCAGATTAGGCAACACTGGACTTGATGGATTAACATTGTCTGAATATAAGACAATTCCGTATGTTCTTCCTTTAAAATAAACAATACTGGGAAGTGCATCCTTTGGGTATCATCGTACCCCCAATGTTGAATTGTACACATTCCAAGGTGGATTTCTACTTCCAAATTTGATTTGTGCTGGCCCATTCACCGGAGGATCTGAGGCAGAACAGCCCCTTCAAAATTGATGTCAGCTCTAAGGGGAGGGAGGAGATCTGTTTAACAAATTGCCAAGTCATTATTTTGGAAGGCTGGTTCATGACTGCTCACATCTCGGATTTACGATACAAGAAGCACTGCATCAGATGATGGGTTCAGCGTGTCCACCAGCTGCTGCTTGGCACAGTCCACTTCAATCCAAGCGCAATTCCAATTAGTGCCACCGTGCACGTCCACTATGTGCAAATAGCTGCAGCCCTGTGCTGTTTTCAAAGTGCTCCCCTGGGCGACCCTCACTGCGCAACAAGCTGGCCTGCTTCTAGATCAGGACAAAACTTTGGCTGAGCAACATTGTAATCACACAAATAGAGTCTTTCTTTTTCCCAGGCTATGTTTGTAAAAAAGGGAAGCAATCAATGAACCATCAGTGCTGGGGAACCGAGATGCAGTCACACCATCTACAGTATGTCATTTTACATGCGTGTGTGCGTGTCTCTGTATATTTTTAAAATTAGCTTTTCCTTTAAATACATTTTGCAGCAAGCTACATAATTGGATTTTCTTTTGTTAAAAGAAGGGAACATATATTACTCCTGTTGGGTGCAGATTAGGTTACTGGATTTCTTTTCTTCTGTCATCATCGATGCCCTGGTGTCAGAGAGCTTTAATATTTAATGCATTCCTAATTAGTCTCTCTTGGTTTAAGGCACTTAGCAAAACCTGACACCAGCCACAGAGTCAAGTTCATTTAGGAAAGCAAAATTAGTCAGACATTATTTCCACATTGCAGCCGGCACATGCCCACAAAGGTCTCGGTCTCTCTCCAGCCACAAGCTGATGTTTTTCTAAAAGGTGAGGGGCTTGATTCACAGCAGCAGTGGCCCGTAATTGCCTCATGTGCCCAGAGCGCTGGCATTTTTGAATTCCCGTTAATTGCAAAAGAAGCACACCTTTCTAACTATGTTTGCCAAAGGAAATTGTGCCTTGTTTTGCTTTGTCTGGGAGCCCTTGTTGCTCCCCCTTTCTGAGAAGTGCAAGCTTTGTGGGGGAAATCTGGAACCCAGTTCTGTACCTTTTTACTTGGAAGTAAATCCCACTGAGTTCAGTTGGGCCTACTTGCAAGTAAGTGCATCTAGGACTGTAGCTGTAGAGATATTTAAAAAAATATTTCCATGGATAATAAATCTTTAGTGCACCTGCTGACATAGGGAGAGAGCTGATGTGGTGTACTGCCCAGAGTGCAGGGTTTAGAATGAGAGCAAATGTGTACAGATGGCCACTCAAAACGCTCTCTCCTCTTTGCAGGCAGATAAATTGAGGAGAACATCTCACTGAATCTCTGTAAGAGAGGAGAAAATCATCATCAGTTTTGGGGGGAATCACCGTTATCAGTGGCAGTAGTTTCTCCCCCCACAAGTTTTATTATTAATTATTATCATCATCATTATTATGCAGATGTCATTGCAGCCTGGCTGCCACTTTGCATACACCACAATGATTTGAACCTATGAAAACAAATTCACAGTAAACTGAACTCTGGGGGTCAATGTGATTAGACTGAGTCATCTCCTAAATCCATTCCAAATCTCTTAAACCTACTCCTCACCCTCCTCCTTTCTTTTTTAATTTACAACTGTCACTTCCTGACAATTATTCCATGCTTTCTTCAAGTCCCCCCTCCCATCTATCTTAATATTCCATCCTCCAGTCATGGGGGGGACCTCCTGTTTGGCCTGGGGGACTTTCCCCAGGAAACATCACCTCCCACAGGCCACATCCTGAGTGCTTTTGCCTGGCTGGAATGTGTGAGCTTGGCAAAGCAGTGATGTGATGTCATCATGCTGTCCTGGCCAACCCTGTCAAAACCAGACAGGATCACTTCCTGCTCTACGATGCTATGATTCTAAGGCCATAGACTCGGGGTAGGCTCACTACTTGGGCAAGAACTATCTCCCAGATCAGTACTGGGCCAAAAAATGCACACTCCTGCAGATGGGCTGGTGAGCAGACTTAGTCTGTTCATATCTGCACAGCCAGTGGAGCATCCTTGGCGATGGCAAAGGAAACATCTTGACCAGTTCTCTGCCTGTCTCCTCTGGGTGCAACTCTGACTCCTCCCACCCTGGGGGTGCAGGAGGAGATGGCTCTAGAGGCACAATCGTGTCTGAAGTGTAGAGGGGCACCTATCACCACGTATGCCTCTGGGGTGGGGCCATCACTGGGCAGACTCTTCTCCAGTTTCAACCCCCTTCCCTTGCAGACCACTGGACCCCTGCCTTGGATCCCACTCTGCTTCTTCCTCCTCCTCCTGCCTGCTTTACCAGGAGTTCTCTGTGGAGCTCATGACACATACCACCAGCTGATCTCCCTCCAGCTGAGTCACTGCTGCATATTGGGACAGAAAGACAGACAAGGTGGTGGCAAGGTCAGCACAATGCAAACTCTCTGCCCATCACCATCCTGGAAGTCAGAGGGAGGTCAGGTGATTGGCAAACCTAGACTGCAACTGCATACCACCCGTTTCAAATACCTCGATGTAGAGAGGGACATCTCACATCCATTCTTTCTAAAGCAACTTGGCACTGTGCAAATAGGGAACAAAGGTGAATCAATGGGCGTGGTTTCCCTCCTTTCCCCTCTATGCATGCTTGGTGACAGTGCCAAAAGTCTTCTCCAGAAGGGCTGTATACAACTTTAGTCCAACTAGAAGAGACCCTTTGAAATTAATGGAAGGGCCAAACTTGAAAACATAAGAAGAGCCCTGCTGGGTCAGGCAAATGGCCCATTTAAACCAGCAACCTGTTCTCACAGTGGCCAACCAGATACCTCTGGGAAGTCTGCAAGTAGGAGATGAGTGTAACAGCAGTATTCCCACTTGTGAATCCAACAGCAGATGTAGAATATAGTCATTGTGGCTCATAGCTGCTGATAGCCTTATCCTCCATGAGTTTGTCTTAAGGTCTATTAATTCATGTGGATTGTCTCAGTAGAGCCCATAGAATCCTAGAGTTGGAGGGGTCTTGTTTGTCATCCAGTCATCCCCAAACCCCGAACCATCTCCAACATGTGGCTGTCTGGCCTCTGCTTGAAGACCTTCAACAAGGTAAAGCCCACCACCCTTCTAGGGAATGTATGCATGCATGCTTCTAGCCATGATGGCTATGCTCTGCCTCCAAAGTTGGAAGCAGTATGCTTCCAAATACCAGTTGCTAGAAACCGCAGGAGATGAGAGTGTTGTAGTGCTCAGGTCCTGCACGCAAGCTTCTCATAAGCATCTGATTGGCCACTGTGAGAACAGGATGTTGGACTAGATGGGCCTTTGCCTGATCCATGGAGGCAAACCATGCCCACTGATGCACCTTTGTTCCCTATTATTATTTACACAGTGTCATCTATTCACAAGGTGCTTTAGAAAGAATGGATCTGAGAGGTCCCTCCCTACATCAAGAAGTTTGAAAAGAGTGGCATGCAGTTGCAGGATATTCTTATGCTCTTATGTATTTGTTTTAATTGTTTATGAACTGCAATTTATATATTTAAAATAAGGCAGTGTGCAACATAGAAACACAATACTGCAATAACGGTAAAAATATCAATAACATATCAATAAAACTAGTAAAAAAAAATCAAGTTCTGAAGTTCTGTCTGAACAGTATAGTTTTCAAAAGACATCTAAAAGAAAGCATTGATGACTCCTGGCAGACTTCAGTTGGCAAGGAGTTTCATCGGGACATTATTGCCAGACTTCTATTGGCAAGGAGTTCCACAGCCTGCCACCCTAAAGGCTCAGTCCCTCATAAAGACAATCTCCGGGGCATGGGGGACTACCAGAAGTGTCCCTTGAAAAGATCTCAGTGATCTATGTGGGCTCCTACTGGGAGGAAGGGGGGATATAAATTTAATACATACATACATAAGAAATCAGGCTGTCCTTTGGGACCAAGTTGTTCAGGGCTTTGTGAATTAACATGAGATTCTATTATCCAACTGATTTTACCATCAAGTAGTTTTTCTTCAAATGTCCAGCTGAGATCTCACCCTGCCCCCTGGCACAGCAGTTCCACCATATATGACTTCCATTTGCCTTTCTCTGTTTCCAGGACCAACAGCTCGAACTAGTTTCATTCTATAGCAGAGCATCGCTCTGATGCTTTTCAAATAGTCCCCAATTTCACCCACCCAGTACAGAGTAAGTGGCTAAAATAAGCCCTTACCAGACACCATCCTTTCCCATTTCTGAAATCATCCTCTTCGATGTGACAGCCAACAGAGGGTTAATTCCAGCTCTCGCACTGTGCCCGGGGCAATCTGGAAGCTTAAACCGCCAACAGTTAATTAAAAATAAACTGACACTTTACGTTAAGGATAGTTTTAATAACCATTTATAAATGTTACATTAAAAATTCATGCCCTGTTATCAACCCCTGCTAAGGATTTACAGCACAATGGAAGTGTTATAAATGTTTTATAGATGCTGTGGAATAAGAACAAAAAAAAAATCCTCCTTCCTGGAGAGATATTTTCAGGGGCCTATTTGTCTTCCTTGGGCCCCATTTTAAGTGCCTGAGACAACAGCAGCAAATACAAACTGTGTTTGAGATACTTAGAGCCTGAATTTAGACTCAGTGCTGGAGGGAAGGGACCGCACACTTGCAAGGGTGTCGGGAGAGTCGCTGCTCTGTCCTGCCCCACATAACTCTTGTCGAACTCCAGAGAAATGCTGGCATCTTAAGAAACGCTTCCAGGTTCCATTTTGTGGTCCAGAATGCATTGTTTTATCTAGGGATTCCACCCCTGGGGAGAACTACAGCTATCGAGTGAAATCCGAAAAGAGGCTGAGGTTGTTCCCCTCAAAATGGATCAAGAGAATGGTTTGCCCCCACACCCGGAATGAAGTCTCCGCAAACGGTATTGGTAGAACAGTTGTCTTTATTAAAATAAATAAATAAAATGGGTAGCCTTCAATGCTAGTCCTGCTTGGAGTAGACCCTTAATAGACATGACTAGGATTGGGGGAGAAATTCTGTCTGGTTGACACTGAAAGGAAAATCTCTCAAATTCACACTTTCCAAAACAATAGGAGAACCGAAACACAGCCATCCTTCAAAATTTGCACTTCTCCGAATTTTGCGATGCACTTTGCCAACTAAACAATGTGTACGGAAACACATATATTAGGTAAAAGCGTGCACAAAGATGAACATATTAGTGAAAATAACTTACAAACATGCGTTATATTAGGATTAACTGCCTGCAAAAATGTGTACATGGTTAAAACTGCATGCAAAAATGCGCTTATTAGAATACATTTGCACTAAAATGCTGCAGAATTTTCGTGAAGATTTTTTTAAAAAAACAAAAATGCAATTGCTGCAGAAATGTGAATTTAAAATTGGAAAAATGAGGAATGGAGAGGACCGAAATGGACAGATCCTTCCACGCCTAGACATGACTAGCTTAGGCTCATTCATTTCATGTATTTTGTGTTTTATTTTGTCTTTTTTAGTTTACTGTTAATTTTAATTGTCTTTTAGATGTTTTAATTACTTTTTAAACTGTTTTTAGTTGATAATTTTAATAGAAGTTTTATGAAAATTGAGTGAGAGAGATATAAAGATATAAAGATAAAATACAAGAAGAAAAAACTTGATCACCCCCTCCCCAAGTGAGGAAGCCTTGCATTCCTTGATTGGAATGGAATGGACTCATTCCCAAACTAACTTGTTGGAAGTGATCTTATTTCAGGAGTTGGGGAGCCTTAGGCCCAAAGAACAGGTAAGTGCTCCAGGCCTCTCTATCCAGTCCTTGGGACTCTCACAAGGACATGCCACCCTATCTAGGCCACACCCCCTAGGATGATCAGGGGACTGGAAACAAAGCCCCATGAAAAGAGACTGAAGGAACTGGACGTGTTTAGCCTTGAGTAAAGAAGACTGAGGGGAGATACGATAGCACTCTTCAAGGACTTGAAAGGTTGTCACACAGAGGAGAGCCAGGATCTCTTCTCGATCGTCCCAGAGTGCAGGACACGTAATAATGGGCTCAAGTTGCAGGAAGCCAGATTTCAATTGAACATCAGGAAAAACATCCTAACTGTTAGTGCAGTACAACAATGGAATCAATTACCTAGGGAGCTGGCGGGCTCTCCAACACTGGAGGCCTTCAAGAGGCAGCTGGACAGCAACCTGTCAGGTATGCTTTAATCTGGATTCCTGCATTGAGCAGGGGGTTAGACTATTCTACACCTAAAGTGCCCCATCACAAGATCTCAGTGATTGAGGCCAAGTGTAAGGGATCAAGCGGTCCTTAAATACTTTGAGCCCATGTTGTTTAGGCTTTTTTGAATTAATGCAAGGACCTTGCACCTGGCCCAGTAGCAAATCAGCAACCAGTGCAACTCTCTCAACAGCAGAGTGGCATGTTGCTAGTTGTCTACTATTAAGTGGCTGCTACTGCATTTCAAATAGGTGCTTCCTTCAAATAGAGGACTGGCCCCTGTGAAGTAGAATACGTGGTCACCCTGACCCAGATGTAGGGGGAAATTGCCCCTCCAGATGTTGTTGAATGACAGCTCACTCTCCCCTGGCCATTGGCCATGCTTGCTGGGGCTGATGGGAGTTGTCATTCAGCAACATCTGGAGAGCCAAAGACTCCCTTCACCCGCATTAGCATATTTGATGCAAATGGGTGCCCTCTTTTCTTCCTTTTTTCAGTGATACATTTCCTCTCTTCTGACCATTTGTAAATGGCCGCTCTAGATCTAGGAGAGCCAGTGGGATGGAGGCTTCATCTGACCTCCCAGTAGATGAGTCTCTGCTGCTTATAGGGAGGAGATAGGCAACAGGAATAGCATTCCAATGCAAATGCACTGGCAGGAGCACTGGGTTGGCTCTGTCCCACCATGGCATCCATTACTGAGCTGGGCTCTTCCTGTGTCCCTAAGTTCTAGAAGTCACTTGAGTATGCCCACTCTCCAAGGCCTCAGCTCCCCCTTCTATCAAATGCGTATATAAAATTTAATATATCATTTTATCTAATTATCACAGCCATGACTACTTAATAAACGTACCAAATCCTAGAGTAAACATAAATATCAGTAATATGAATGACCCCTTCCAACGCCACCTATTGTTAAACTTCAGTATGGGTTCACTGTGTCCTTCGCTTCATTTTCCCAACATAAGATAAACAAACTATACTTTTCTATAAAAAGGGTTTTCTTGGGGTCTACCTCCCTCTCCATAACCACATTTGATATTATCATCATCCTCATCATCATTATCACTATCTGTGTTTAAAACCATAGGCCACCACACTATAGACACAACAAACAAGCCATTCTTTTGAACAGGTAACAATTTGGGGGCTGCCATCATCCATCTCCCAAGGGGGGTGGTGTCCCTGCCTTCAACTGCCACCACAGGGCTTCTGAAGAACCATTTACCCTGAGCAGATCAGACGAGAAAGAGTATCATCTTGGGAACTGCCATCATTGAGCTTTAAGAATTTAATAATTGATGTCTGAGTTTGCTTTTTTCCCCTTCCCTTCCTGCCCCTTTCCCTTTGTGTGTCATTTTTTTTCTTTTTTAGATTGCAAACCTGTGGGCAGGGACTGTCTTGTATTAGCTGATTGGATGTAGGCCGCTCCGGGAGCCTTTCTGGCTGAAGAGTGTGGTACAGACAAAATAAATAAATAAAAATGTATACAAAAGTAAACAGAAAAATGTCAGTTTTGTCTTTTTTAAAACAATAGGCTAATTTCTACACCCACTCGCACACCGGTCTCTATTCTCAATCCAGGGAAGCAAAAGGCATGATCAGAGTTCCAGGACACATTTCCAGCCCAGCAGAAACTCTCAAGGATTGGTGTGGTGAGGGGTGTGGCCTGGGGAAGAGAAGATGTGGCCAGTGGAGAGGTCAGGAGCAGAGGGCGAGGTAAAGAGGCCTCGGAGCCTGAGGTTCTCCATCCCTCTGCTAGACTGGCTCTTGTTGGCCCTGACATTTTCCCTAAAGGGAAGACAAAATTCCTTCCTCGGAAAAGACACTGTTGCAAACAAGTATTTCAGATTCTCTCCCTGCCTAGCGTTCATAGCACTAACAGGGTTCGATTAGGCAATTACCAGTTAGGCAACATTTATCAAAGCACACAGGGCCAAGATCAAATCATAAACTTCCCCCTAGTCCTTTCTCTGCCTTTTGCATGCCATCCTAAAGCTGTTTTAGGCGTGCAAATGGCTCTTCCTCCCCGCCCCCTCTTCCCTTGGTGCTGGTTGTCAGCTTTTTTCAGGAGTCACGAGGTGCGCTAAGTGCAGCAAGCGGCTCTATCAGCGCTGACTTCCAAACACTCATTGCACACACTTTTGTTCCTTTCATCCTGTATTGTCCCCCGTTATGTCAGACTCCCACTGCTAACCAGCCTTAGGTGCTCAAATTCCTGAAAAGGATTTTGGAGCCAGCACAGACCAACCCCCCACACACACACACTTGTGATACCCACTGTTGAGAACTGCCGCTTTCAAGCCTTCAGCCTCAAGCACGTACTGTCAAAGGTGCCTTGTCTGCATAGGCACACCTGAGCACACCGTTGATCCGGGACCTCATCGTTTGTTCTCACATGCAGGTCTAGTTATACATCTCACATCTGTACACTGCGGCAGGGAAGGGCCGTAGTTCAGTGACAGAGCATCTGCAGAAGGTCCCATGTTCAGTCCCTAAAGCAGAACTGGGGGAAACGGTCGTCTGAAACCCTGGCGAACCACTGCTCGTCAGTGGTAGTCAGTACTGAGCCATATGGACCAATGGTCTGACTCAATATAAGGCAACTACGAGTAGCCATGTTGGCCATGTTCTCCCTCCAGGATTGAAAACATAACACTTCTAGGGGGTGACGAACGGGAGAGGCCTTCATATCCCAGTTCTGTCTCTAGTGTGCATACAGCTGAAAGCACGCACATGGTTGCTAAGGCACCGTGCGACTCAGAGCGTGCCATTTCACACTCTGCAGCGGCTGGCATATATATTCTGAACAGCCGAGGATGATAACATTTTAGAGCAATTATACTTTTTAAATATAGCTTTGATCAAAATTGTAAAAGAACTGAAATAAAGCACTGTCTTTGCTTTTACATTAGTACCGGGCAAGTGACAGGAGGGTAAATGAATACAGGAACTGGAGCAGAGTGTGAATGTGAAACAGGGGACTTGTCGGAGGAAGGGGTGTTACACAATGCTCCTTTGCGTGAGAACAGGAGTGTTGAATGTGTGCAGAGATTCAGCTGGTTTCCGTTTCAGCCCTTTTCTCATTTTTCCAATCTTAAATTCAGTACTCCAGATTTCCACACCAGTTTGCATTAAAAAAAAAAAAGTTCTCATGAAAATTCACCAGCATTTTAGAGTTTGTATGCAATTTTGTCTAATATACACATTTTTGCAAGGACCTTTCGCCAATATAATGCATTTTTGTGCATTGTTTTCACTAACCTATGCATCTTTATGCACTCTTTGCCCTTGTATATCCATTTTTGTACGCTTTTCCTTGGCTGGATAACCTGCACTGCAAAATTTGGAGAAGTGAGGCTTTCAAAGGAAGGCTGTGTTCCATTTTGTATATTGTTTCAGAAAGTGCAAATTAGGTAGATAAATGTGAACTGAATCAAATTTATCCCCCATCCCTATGTGTGTGCTTCCATTTCACTCCCTTGCACAATTTGCTCTTCTTTCCAGGTCACTGAATCACTGCTCTTTGGCAACAGCATGTTTTCTAAGCTAACACTTCACCCCATCCCAAATCGATGGGGATTTGACCAAGACATTCTAATCTAATTTAGGAGTCTTGAGGATTAGGAATCTTAAGGACTAGGATCTTACGTTTCTAATAAACAAAATGAAAACTGGATTATGTGCCCAGTACAGCATCCCACATTTCCACACTGCGGTCACACCAGATATGGGAGAGAAAATTTATTCAGTTCACATATTAACGGGAAATAGCACCCTTTATATTTCCTGGAGCAATGCATGAACTGAAATGCAACAAGCCTTTGAAATTGGAAGTTCTCCAAATTCTCAGATGCAGTTCTGCAACCAAAAAAATGTGCACAAACGGGTGTGTATTAGGGGAAAGTGTGCGTAAAATTCATACATTAGGGAAAATTTTAGGGAAATATTAGGGAAACATTCTTGCAATGCTGTGTATATTAGGAGATATTGCATACAAAACTGTATCTATTAGGAGAAATGGGTAGTAAAATGATTGGAGAGGAGGAGTAGGATGCAGAAATGTGGCAACCTACTTAAGAATGGAGGGAAATGTGAAAGTGAGAGAAACCAACATTGACAGAGTCATGTATCCCTGTCACACTGTACTTGCAATCTCTACTGCTTCACTCTGCCTTCACATATTCTTTTTTAAAAAGTATTTGCAATTGCAGACTTGGGCAGTGGGGATGGTGATTTGGCATTCAATTAGCACTCATCAAAATGAGGGCATCTGAACTACCTTGATGGCCTGACAATGTCTTGGCTGTGCTCCATGTGGAGAACCAGCAGCTCAGAACCTCTTGCATAATGTACACCTCGCTCAGAGCAAGCCACCCAGACATATCCTCCTCCGTCAATGACACTATATTAAAAAACCTTTTTTCAACTCCATCTGCTCACTTTCTCATACACATACACACACACACACACACACACACACACAAATCCCTAAGTGCAGCACACACAGGGCCCACTTATCCTTTTCTGATTCATGCAATTCTGTTCCAAATTGTTTCAATTTGGTAGGCTTCAAATTGATCCCCTCCCTCTCCGTAGACACCATGAGACGTTCATGCGGTATTCAGATAAAATTCTTACCTGGCAACAGATGGTGTGAAATCTACAACCACTTCTCCAGATACACATACATAGGCCTATTCACACAACGTTGGGACTTGGCAGGGGGGGGGAACCTTAAAGCAGACTGGCATTTTGCTTACTGAGTTAAATTTAAATCAAGCGGCAAGCAAGCCACATATAATATCTAGCAACTTTGGTGACTTTTAAAGGGATTAGACAAATTCACTAAGTGGCCTGTCATCATACTTCAAGGGGCCCATGACATGAGGTTCGTGATGGGCCCCCACTCTCTAAGGAAGCCCCACTGCTTGTAACTTGAGTATTGCATCCAGTTCTGGATCCCACACTTCAAGAAGGATGCAGACAAAGTGGAACAGATTCAGAGGAGGACAACAAGGATGATCAGGGGACTGGAAACAAAGCCCTGTGAGGAGAGACTGAAAGAACTGGGCATGCTTAGCCTTGAGAAGAGAACACTAAGGGGAGCTATGATAGCATTCTTCAAGGATTTGAAGGGTTGCCACACAGAGGGCCAGGATCTCTTCTTGATCGTCCTAGAGTGCAGGACACGGAATAATGGGCTCAAGTTGCAGGAAGCCAGATTTCAATTGAACATCAGGAAAAGCTTCCTAACTGTTAGTGCAGTACAACAATGGAATCAATTACCTAGGGAGCTGGCGGGCTCTCCAACACTGGAGGCCTTCAAGAGGCAGCTGGACAGCAACCTGTCAGGTATGCTTTAATCTGGATTCCTGCATTGAGCAGGGGGTTAGACTATTCTATGATTCTAAGTCAAACCAATTCTCAGGGGTGTGGGGGAACACCTAAAGTGCCACATCAGAACATCACAGTGATTGAGGCAATGTGTAAGGGATCAAGCGGTCCTTAAGTACTTTGAGCCCATGTTGTTTAGGCTTTTGTGAATTAACGCAAGGACCTTGCACCTGGCCCAGTAGCAAATCAGCAACCAGTGCAGCTCACTCAACTGCAGAGTGGCATGTTGCTAGTTGTCTACTATTAAGTGGCTGCTACTGCTTTTTAAATAGGTGTTTCCTTCAAATAGAGGGCTGGCCCCTGTGAAGTAGAATATGTGGTTACCCTAGCCCAGATGTAGGGAAAAAATGCCCCTCCAGATGTTGCTGTATGACAGCTCACATCTCCCCTGGCCATTGGCCATGCTTGCTGGGGCTGATGGGAGTTGTCATGGATGGGAGGGCCAAAGATTTCCTTCACCTGCGATCTCATATTCACATTTGATGCAAATGAGTGCCCTCTTTTCTCCCCTTTTTCAGTGATACATTTCCTCTTTTTTGACCATTTGTAAATGGCCACTCTAGATCTAGGAGAGCCAGTGGGATGGAGGCTTCATCTCCCAGCAGATAAGAGTTTTAAGTTGGATTCCTGCATTGAGCATGGGGTTGGATGCAATGGCCTTATATGCCTCTTCCAACTCTGCTGTTCTGTGATTCTGTGACTCTATGACTTCTGGATCCTAGTTCACCTCTGAATTGTGCCCATGCTCCAGGGCTAACAATAAGCTTCTCTAGTGATGCACCATCCATGCCTGTGGACAGCTCCTCTGATCAGCAATTTGCACATATCAAAGCCAACTCTCTCATTGTCTCCAAAATTGAGAAGATGTCTCTAAATACAAACCACACATGTACTGTATTTCCTTCTCTGTCCCAGTTTCTTTGCTTCCCTCTTCTCCATAAGTGGATTGTTCCTTCACCCAAATCTCCCTGAAGCATTTTTAATCTAATCTTCTCCGTAGCTGTGAGGTTCGGGTCACCAATGAACATTTCTTTCCTAAATGAAAACCAAAAAAGAAAAAGTTAATAATGCAAAAAAAACCCTAAAAACACCTTAAGAATATAACTCGCTACTGAAACTTCCTGTAGAGGTGAGGAGAAAATGTCAATATTGGGAGCAAAGAAAACTCGGGGGGCTATCTCCCCCTGTTGGAGTTCTTTCAGGTGAGCTCTAGAGCTCTTTTTTTTTCCCATGCCAAAACTGTATAGGAAAAAAGGACTTTACAGCTTGCCTCCGGTGTAGTTTAGCTTGCTCTCCAAAAAGCAAAGGGCTGCATTCAGCAAATGGGCACAAAGTTAACATTTCTTTAGGAACAGAGGAAACTGAGTCAAAACCATTGGTCCATCCAGCCCAGGATTTCCTACACTGAGCAGAAGCTCTCCAGGGTTTTAGATAGGGAGTCTCCCCCAGCCCTAACTGGAGTTCCTAGAGAATGAACCCAAGATCTTCTGCATCTAAAGCAGATGCTCTACCACGAGCTACAGACGTTCCGCACAAGCTATTAGGAGACTAAAGTTGACTCTGGTATGTGTAGCTGCCAACAGTCAGAGGAACATATGGAGCTGCCGAATACTGAGTCACAGCCATTGCTCCATCTAGCTTGGTTTTGCCCACACTGACCTGCAGTGGCTCTCCAGGGTTTCAGACAGGGAGTCTCCCGCAGACCTAACAGAGTTGCCAGGCATTGAACCTGAGACCTTCTACATGCAAGGCATGTGCTTGTTTGATACAATTATACATTCACAAGAATGGCTGTATACTATAGCCAGCATGGATTTTTCACATTCTGCCATGTTAAATTGAAAATACCTCCCCATGCCATTCTGCTGCTTCACATTAGCTCGTTTCAAAATAAAACCTTATAAAACCTATAGCCCTGAACTCATAAAAGCTTGCTTAACAGCCCTCTAAGCTTTTATGGTAATACACAAAACACTCAGAAAGAATCCAGAGGTCAAAGTCTAAAACAAGAGTAAATAAATCCAGACCCCTGTTGGACGTTTTTGTCAGTGGTCTCATAATCTGTTGAAATTAATTATAAATCAGCCATGTTCACAGAGTACCTGTAATTCTATTACTGACCTTGCCCCATACTCTGACCTTCATCTTCTGCAACTTAAAAGTTAAAAAACTGCATGGTTGATTTTTAATTAATTTAAGAAAATTACCATTGGAGTCTATGATAGTGCAGGCATGCTCAGTAAGAACTGTCAGTGTTCTAAAAGCCAGACTAACAGCTGTTTGGCTTAGCTAATCAGGGGACTACACCCACCCAAGACATTTATTCCACTTTAAACAGTTATGGCTTCCCCCAAAGAATCCTGGGAAGTGTAGTTTGTGAAGGGTTCTGAGAGTTGTTAGGAGACTCCTGTACTCCTGGCAGAGCTCCAGTGGCCAGAGTGGTTTAACAGTCTGCCCCTCTTCCCAGAAAATTCTGGGAATTCACACTTTCCAAAACATATAATTTTCAAGGGCCAAGGCTTTCTAGGGAAGGTGGCAGTGATGCTTGTTTGCTCCCTCTCCCAAAGATACATTGGCTACCTCTTCAAACAAGGGTTGAACAGTATCTCATAGGAATGTAGGAAGCTTCCTTATATTGAGTCACGCCATTGGTCTACCTAGCTCATGACTGTCTGCACTAACTGGCAGCAGCTGTCCAGGGTTTCAGGCAGGGGACCTTTCCAGCCCACCCGAAGAAGCCAGGGGTTGAAAATGGGATTTTCTGCATGCAATGCAGATGCTCTACCACTGAGCAACAGCCCTTTCTCCAGTGCTGTAAAAGAGAAGATTTCTTGGGCTTCTTGGAAGTACAGACACTACTTGTTGCTACATGAGTATCACTGTTTATATTAGTATAAAATAAACAGAAGAAGGCCCAAAATCTCTAACCTTGAAGTCTCCAACATGGGGGTCATGGACACCAGGGCACTCTTCATCACCAAGGCACCTTCAGATAAACCTCCCTTTGCACACGCCAAGACTCACTGCCCCTCCTGTTCATTTTTAATGTATAAGTTTGTAATAAATCACTGCCCCAGGGGGTGTCAAATATCATTGGTGTCCATACAGGTGCACAAACTTCCTTTCCATCCTCCTCAACAACCCCCCCCAAAAAAACCCTGCCTATCTTGTCCTGTGTATCCAAACATTACATTTTACTTAACGGGTTTGAGTAACTAGTGGGACTTTCACCCATCCTGGATCTTTGGGATGGAGTCTGCTATGCAAATTACTTCATTGTGTTAAGGTACCTCTTGCACCACAGTGCCCTCTAGTGCTTCAGGAGGGTATTAAACACCACAGGATATGCCTGGCCTCCTAAATCAGGACTTGGATCCATCCATTCTCCCAGAAGCAGCTCTTGTCTCACTGTTAATCCTGCCCAGCGTATTGTGAGGCACAGAATGAAACTGTAGCCTAAGGGGTTGTGGCAGCGGCTGCAGGCTATTAACACTCTGTTACCCCTTAACTTGCATCATTGGGCTTTCCTCCCTATGCCACCCCACTGTTTTCTCTCTTTCCCCCCCATAATTCCTCAGATGCCAGCAGGAAGCTTAAGCGTCAGGCTTAATTTTAACATTTCCTGGCACTTTGCGGCTTGCGTGGCTCGCAACCCGTGCCTTCTTTTGGAGACAATTTGTGTATTTATAATTAATATGGATTAGATATTATTATCCAGGCAATATGGCAGGCAAGCAGTGAGAGGGGAGAACAGCTGTTCAATAATGCAAATGAGGCACACATAAATTACATTTGAGCAACGGGATATTATTACTCAGACGGACAAAAGTTCAGAACCCCGGGGCAGCTGAATGAAAATAGCCTCTGCGTGGAAAGTCACCATAGAGACGGGGGGGAGGGCTTACAGGGCTATAGAGCAATAGGAGCAGTGCCGTTCTCCATGGGGAGGGGGGTTAGCCAGGTCTGTCGGACAAAGGACTTGATGCTGACATTGGGGGTCTGGGTTCAAAGAGCACTAGAGATGAGCCAGCTGATCAGCAGTTACAGCCACCTCCTTGGAAATTTGGCAGGTGTCAGTCACCCAATACAATTATGAAGCCAAACCACTGATAGGTGGGTGGTCCTGCACACCTGTCAAAGTTTGGCTATTCCTCTGGTGAGATCCATTTCCCCCACCCCTGCACAAGGCAGTGAATAATGAGTTGGTGCTGTGATCAGGGGTGCCTTGGACAACGCAAGGACAAGATCTTTTAATTTTCTTAATCTTTCTACTTTTAACATGTATCCTTCTTAATTTGTGTTGTATGTCGTTTTTGTTGTGCTTTCTGTTGTTTGTTTGTACATGTTTTTGTGATTTTTTACTATGACATATTGTATTTTATCTTGTTTGTTCACCGCCCTGAGAGCTATTCTGCTAAGGGCGGTATATAAATTGAAATAATAAATAATAAATAAGATACAAGGTCCCTTCTCTCCTGTGTGGATTTCATAGGTCAGTGGTAGAGCATACGCTGTGCATGTGGAAGGTCCCACTTCAACCCTAGGTATGTTCTCCCTCCACTGCCAAAAGCGGTATGCCTCTGAATGCCAGTCCCTGGGAACTGCGAGTCGGGAGAACTCAGATTCTGCTTGCAGGCTTTCCGCTCCGGCCAGGCATATGGCTGGCCACTGTGAGAACAGGGTGTTGGACTAGATGGGGCTGATCTAGCAGGACTCTTCACAAGAAGCTGCTATATACTGGCTCAGGTTGTTTGTCTGTTTAACTCAGTATTGCCTGCTACAGGGAGTGGAGAACCTCAGGCTTGGGGGGGGGGATGAGGCCATCCAAGCCTCTCAGTTTGAATCCTACAAGACTGTCCCCATACCAAATCCCTTTCCAGCCACGCTCCCTCCCTCTGGCCACACCTCTCACCGGACTTGCTTAATGCCCTGCTTTTTGCCTGTCTGGAATGTGTTCTTGAACTGTGATAATGCTTGTCTGCATGTAAGATGGAGTTTATTTGATTGATTGATTGATTGATTGATTGATTGATTGATTGATATCCCACCCTTCCAGCAGGAGCCCAGGGTGGCAACTCCAGGGCGGAGTTCTGTGTAGTGGTGTGTGTGTGTGTGTGTGTGTGTGTGTGTGTGTGTGTGTGTGTGTGTGTGTGTGTGTGTGTGAGCGCGCATGTGTGCAAAAGCCTCTGGCTTCTGTGTCACTGGAATATGGCCCACTTTACAAAGGTAAAAGACACATTCATTGCTTCACCACTAGGGATGGAAAGATCTGTCAATTTTGGACCTCTTGGTTTATCATTTTTCCAGTCTTGAATTCAGTTGTCCATATTTCTGCAGCAATTTGCTTTAATATATATATAATGAAAATTCTTCAGCATTTTAGTGCAAATTCCTTCTAACCAACCCATTTTTATATGCAGTTTCAACTAATGCATACATTTTTGCAAGTAATCTGCCTAATATAATGTGTTTTGGATCTTATTTTCACAAATTGGTTCATTTTTATGCACACTTTCCAGTAAGCTATGCATTTTTGTAAGCATTGTGCAACTGGAGGGCTGCATTGCAAAATTTAGATAAGTGCAAATTTTGAAGGATGGCTATGCTTCAATTCTCATATTGTTTCAGAAAGTGCAAATTTGATAAAAACCAGCTTTAAATGAGAACTGAATTGAATTTCTCCCCATCCCTTGCCACCACCCACTTGTGATTTCAAGCATGCTGCCTCCATCAGTGGAGGTAGTGTATAGCCACGATAGATAGTAGCCATGGATACTTTCCCCTCCATCAATTTGTCTGACTCCTCCCCCTTTTAAAGTCAAGTTGATGATCGATACTATACATTTTTCCCTGTGTGAATACATGTTTTTCATCACAGCTGTTCCAGCAGGCAATTAGAACTTAGATGGGATTAGGGGCAGGGTGCTGAAGGACAGCTCTCTCCCCCATTTATGGATGAGCCAGTGGCTCGACTGGCGCAAATGTCCAATAGTATATGCTATTATGATTATGAATATACTATTTTCAAATGATGCTGCTGTACAGCAGGGGTAGGAAACCTGTGCTCCTCCAGAAGTTGTTAGACTACAGTTTCCATCATCCTTGCTGGCTGGGGCTGATGGGAGTTGTCCAACAACATCTGGAGGGCCAAAGATTCCCCATTCCTGCACATCTCTGACACAACAGACCCATACATTGAGCTGAAGGCCTATCTAGTCCAACATCTGCATCAAGCAGAATTGAACTCCTGTGCATCAGCTGGTACGCAGGGAGTTCAATCCCTCTTTCTGCACCACATCTTTACTTGCCCCATGATTGACATGACATATGGCATCAGACATCGGGCTGGTGGCCATAGTTTGGAGGAAATTGCCTGGTGGGCCAAATAGGGAGGGCTAGGAGACCAACTTTGCCCATGCGCTGAAGATTTCCCATCCCTGCCCTAAGATATTTGACTTGTTCTCCACAGTGGCCAACCAGATACCTATGTGAAGCCCACAAGGAGGACATGAGTGCAAGAACATCACTGCATTGTTTTCTCACAGGGACATGCTGCCTCTGATCCTGGAGATAGTATATAACCAGCCATCTTGACTAGTAGCCTTATCCTCCTTGAATTTGTCAGATCCCTTTTAAAGTCATCGAAGGAATCCAGCTGTTACAAGGATCTGGTCCCCTGCAGGCTCCCTCGGCTGCCTTTCACCAAAAGATTCCCTTCCAACCACTTCACAGCCAATCTAAAGACACCTTCCCTCTCCCTTTGCCATATGTCTCCCTAAACTGACATGCTGAATGCTAGAGAAGATGCACCTTCTCACACATGCGATAAATAAGGCTGAGATTACTGGTGGTTTGGAATGGGACTGACTATTGCAATGTTTAATCTGCTGGGTGGGCAATTCATTAAAACAGATATCCAGGTCTTTCATCATGATGCCAATCTGCCATCCACCTCCTCCCCACTCCCTCTTGGATGAGGCCCGGGCTCAATATACGAGAGGACAGCTTGCGACAGACTCACCTGTGCCGGCGTCATCATTTATCTTCTGGGCATGATGGCACAAGCTGTTGTGCCTCGATGAATCCCTGCCATGTGAACATGCGTCCCCGATTAAAGCTGCTCAAGCAGGCAATTAGAGCTTGGATGGAGTTAGGGGCAGAGGACCAAAGGGCCACTTGCCCTTCTCTGCTGTGTAGATGGGGTGCCACGTCCCCAAGGAGGTTTGAAGCAGCACCTTGGCTAATTTCATCAGACACAATATTCATTAGTGAAACGATGCAATGTGGTGTGTGTGTTTCTGTGGAGCTAGGCTGACTGTTCTTTCACAGTGCAAGGTAAAGAGATGGAAGAGATGCATTGGGTGAAACCCAGTGTGGTTGGTGCCCATTGAGACTGGTAGCCCCAAACAGTAGGTAGAGCCAGAGCCAATCCCAGGCAGAGCCAACTAATCCTAGTTTTGTCCCCATCCTCCTCCCTGCTGAGTTCTACAAGGGGCAACACTGAGACCAAGGAGGCAGAAGCTGACAGCCAGGGCGACCCCCTGGTTGGGTTGTAAGTAAGAAGGCAGGCAGCCCAGGCCTGGCTAAGGGTAGACATCTGGGGACCCAACATTTGGGAAAAGCACTTTCTGTGAGGTTTTGGTTTGTGTGTGAGAGAGCTCCCCACAGGGAACTCTCTTGCGCACCCAAAACAAGTAGGGCTGAACTCACAGTGCATCGGCTAAGGTGCAGAGAGCTCCGTACTGCTTTCTGTGGAGATTGGCTGCATAGGCAAAAAGACACATCTTTACAAGTCATTTTAGCAACTGATGGATGATGCCTCACATATGGAAGGGTATTCCACAGTGCAGGGTAACTGCTTTCTCCATATCAAAAGTAAGCCTTGGTTTTCTGTGTTGCATGGTTTGCTTGAAATGAGGAAGGGGCTGGATCCCATTTTGTGCCAGACTCACAGTAGATGCTAAAGGTTATAGGTAGGGATGTTGAGGCATCAGTTTCCATTTCAACCAGTGTTCATCGCATGCAGCACTGTTTCCATTCTGCTGCAGTTCATCTTCCAACTAAAACTACATTATGTGTCTTCTTGTTTTCTGCAGCAGTCTTTTCCAGGATTAATTATGTTATCATTATATTATTCCACACCGTTCATTTCAGTACAAATGAAACACAATGCAAACGGGGGTGAAAATTCATCAGTTAAGTAGCATTTGTGGACTGAAAACAACAACAGCGAATACCAATCATATTCACTGGATTGATTTCCATTCTAGACCTGGGACAAATAAGCATACATCAGCAATTTCTGCTCTCTCTTCTATCAGTATTCTCTGGCATTCCTAGCTATAGGAAGGGATACAAGAAAGCAGAGAATTCGATCTGTTCTTCAAAATCAGTGCTATTTCCATTCTGCTGAAGTTCATTTTCTGCCAAATACTACATTACTCGCCTCGCTGTCCACTGTTTCATGTAAGCTATGTAACTTACATAGCTTATTTGAGTTTCGTTGCTGTTAGTCCTACACACACAGGCATTATGGATGGAAGACAGATAAAGATAGGCCATATCTCATTTCTGGGCAAAACCTGCTTGTACCTCTGTACCTCTCAGTGGAAGATATTTTCTAAGTTACTTTAAGTTGCTGTAATTCCAATATTATATTTGTTTTATTCTCTGTCACTTCATTATCACATAACACCGTTAAGTTTCGTACATCAATAAACCAGCGTGTTAGTTTCAGTTATAAGTTTATGGTTTGTGGTTTTGAGATGTGGATTGTGTTTTCCTCCCCGTTCCACTGGGTTGCCACTGAGCAAATAGAATCAGGACTGGAGGATCCAATGAGGGTTGATGCATAGGCCAGAATTAGAAGCTAATTATCAGCTTACATTAACTGTATGCAAGTTGTGCAACTTACATTCATTTCAATGTAAAGCAAATGTCAAAACCATGTAAAAAAAACCCCGCTCTCAACTCATTAACTACATATCGTTTGTGGAGTTAAAAACAACAGTGATATCAACAAATACTGATGGTATTCACTTGACTGATTTCCATTCCTGACCGCAGACAAACATGTAAAGAGCAGCAATCGCTGCTTCCTCTTTCATTTTCATCCAAATTCTCCAACATCCCTATTGCTGAAAATGGTGCAGGGGGAGAGGCTTTACAGACACATCCCACTGCTACCTGAATGGTTCTGTACTGAAATACTAAAAACAAAAATTGTTTTCATTTCTCCCCTCCCTTTTTTTTTTTTTAAAAAAAAGATGCATTTCACGTTCACACCATAGAGTTGCATTTGAAAAAAGTGAACTAAATGTGTCTGAGTTCAGGCTTAGAATGAAGAAAGCCTGCCAAATTGGAGCTGTCCTCTCAGATGTTCAAGAACGGAGGATGTGGCCATATGCTGCAGGAAACGGAATGTATAAATATCACACAACAGGACTCAGGCACTCGAGGTCCAGGGAGATTGGCTGAAAAGTGGGGAAGGGGGGGAGGAGAGTGGCACTGACAAAAGAGAGAGCTGGTGCATTGCAGATGGCAGAATTAAAAGCTCATTGCCACAGGAGAGGTGGTGGAAACCACAGTCACTCTTTAAAAGGAGCCATATTATTATTATTATTATTATAGCCACAGCTAATTTTCTAAGTGGTGTTATCTTTACGCAGAGAAAAGGGAGATACTATCTGAGAGAGGCAATCTGGGCAGTGAAGTATTTTTTTTCCCACCCAGTCCCCAATTTTTCAGCACTGACCAGATTATACCCCCACAGAGTGGCCATGTGCCCACCTTTACAGTCCTCTATTTCAGGGTTAGGGAACCTCAGCAAACACGGCCCTCCAGGCTTCTCTGTCTGGCTGTCAGGACTCTCCTCAGGCATATGCCCTCTTCAGCTACACCCCCTCACCCCAGGCCACACCCCTCACCAGCCCCTCTTCATATCCCCCTTGCATGTTATTGCCTGGCTGGAAGCCTAGGATGGGGGCAGACAGACGCTCAAAGGACACATCACATGGTTTGCAATCTTTTCTTTTTCTTTTGCGTCCAAGGAAGCCCCTCAGTCTGTGTCAAGCTGGCACAAACGACGTAACATTCTTGCTGAACATGCAACAGGTCTGGGCTTGCTGCTTGATCATGGCAATCCCCAGATTCTTCCTAGACCACCCCCCCCACTACTCAGCCACATCTTCTTGCCCCAGCCTATGCCTCTCACCTCTCTCGGCTTGATGCACCTCCTCCTTGAGTGCTGTTCCTGGCTGGAATATGTCCTTGAACTCAAATAATGCCTCTTGCTTGCCTGCTTGGGGGATGGAGAGGGGAGTGTTGCGGGTGGGTGTAGAAACGAGCCTACTGTGCAAAGGTTAAATTTACATTAATTGGTCTGCCCACTTTTGTCTCTGGCCCTGCTCTCAAATGAAATAATAATAGTAATAATAATAAATGTGCTTCTGTTATTGTAAAAATACAATAACTGTATAGCTGATTATAGAGGAGCAATGTGTGATTTACACTGAAGGGAAGTATTTTTTTTTCTGTTTTCCATTCTGTTCTCTTTCTTTAGGTTTATTCCATCCTGATGTAAGAACACGAGAAGAGCCTGGCTGCAGGGTCAGATCAGAGGCTCACCTTCTGTCGCATTCTGTTCACTCCGTGGCCGACCAGATGCCCCGATGGGAAGCACACAGGAACACGTAGGACAGCAATGGTTTTCTTCTGTTTGTCCCTGAGGTCTCCTCTTAGGCCCCAGTAGGGATGGGATCCTTTGGCCAGTGCTGCTTCAAAAGCATTTGACTTTGTTTGCTAGCCACTGTTTTTACCTATCCGTTTTTTCCCCTTGCAAAAAGATATCGATATTTTTTCAAGGAAATATCAATAATGTTAAAACAGATCTTAATATTTTGAAAGTAAATATCAGCAAATGAAAGGAAAATTGATGTGAAAGGAAATAGCGATAAAATTATCATTTGTAATCTCTATATTTTAGAAAATGGCTGCGGGAAATTGCTACATAGAAATCGGATCTGCAACAACAGAGAATAAGCAAATTAATGAAAAACTCCGTACCAGATCCAAATTGGGTGGAATTGTAGCTCATCCCTAGGCCACACCCCCTCCGAAGGCATGCCCCTCCCCAGCTCTGCTTGAGAGTGGCTTTTCTTTCCTGTGTCTTTGAACTCTGATAATGCCTCTTGGTTGCCTAGATGAAGGACAGAGAGGTGTGTATGAATTTGTGTGTAGAAACTAACGTGCTATACAAAAGTAAAAAAAAAAGTCATATTAACTACTCCACCCACTTTTGCTTATGGTGCCGCCCACCACTGGCATGTGGTGCCCAGAAAATTGCCACAAAGAAAGAGGGGGGGGGAATCCCAAAATGCTGAGGGAAATTTTATTTCTTGGGAAAACCCAATGCGTTTCGGTCTCTAATATGTTTGGCCATCATCAGGAGATTGTCTGTAGACCTCTCAGTTGTCATTAAAAACTTAAGCATTTTTGCTATTAGAGATCTCTATAGACCAAGAGATCTTCTGTATCTTTAAATGGTGTGCAGGGGGAAGGGAGAATTCCACCTTGTGGTTTTTCCCATTACAGTGTTGCAAGAACACCTGCACTTGGCTGACTTTCCCTTCTCCTAAAGATACAGGATCAGTCTCAGGCCATTAACCTGGCAACCCTAGTGTGAGCTGAGATCGGCATTGAAACATTTGGACATCAGATCCAAGCGTCAGCTCGGCTCCCATTCCAAAGTGCTGCTATTGTCACCACTCACAAACTGATCTGGAGAGGGGGATGTGAGTGAGTAGCAATGGGGGGGACAAGGAGGGCAATGGGTTTTCTGAGCTCTAGGGCCATTTGTTGGTGCTTGGCCCTGACACCAGCCCTGCATAGAGCATTGAGAAAAAGCAAGAGAGTGCTCAGCCATAGTGCATAGGTTGAGCGATTGTGTTCGAGCATCACAGATGCAAAGATTCAAAAGACATTTGGCAACCCAGGAAAGGTTGTTGTCCCAGCAAGAATTCTGTCTTTAAACAGCTGGGCTTTCCAGACTAATTTGTCCAAGACACTGAATGCTTTTGCAATGGTAAGTGAGTCTTGTAAATGGAGGTCACAGCAGGGTCTCTGCACTTTTACTCCCGACAGGAGCTCAGCTACTGGGAGTCTAGCATGCCACTCTGCATTCCAAACCACTTGCAACGGTTTCAGGGGCTGTAACAAGGCCTTAATTGGAGCTGATGGATTTCAGGGTAGGCTGAGGACTTCTGCCAAATGGAGAGGCCATTTCCTCCCCAGTTTGAATGACAAAAAGGTTCATTGGAGCTTACTGTTGAAATGGCTCCGTGCAAGTGATTAGGACATTGCCACGAGCCCCAGGTTAGCAGCTGATCCGGCAAAGTTGCTAGGTGAATCTCT
Source organism: Rhineura floridana (assembly GCF_030035675.1). Classification (NCBI taxonomy): domain Eukaryota; kingdom Metazoa; phylum Chordata; class Lepidosauria; order Squamata; family Rhineuridae; genus Rhineura; species Rhineura floridana. The sequence continues at coordinate 9,718,798 of NC_084499.1, forward strand.
TCCCAATCTCTTCTCATATACTCGAGAGATGGGAGAGGTTTCCAGTGGTGCGTGTCACATCCAAGAGTGTTGAACTCAATCTGGGCATTTGCCCACTTTTCAATCCTTCCTTGGTGTGCAGTGTTAAAATGAAGTTTTCATAAACTGTAACTGCTGAAGTTCCCAATTGTTTGGGTTCTGCTTGATTAGGGACTGAGCCACTGAACCTCAGAGTTAAAAGGTATTAGTATTTTGAGAAGTTCCCATGGCTCTGAACTAGGAATCCTCAGTTGCAGAGTTATGCTGCAACACTAGCCCTAAAAAGGAGATGGATTCACTGGTACTAAGGTTTGCATTTCTTCCCTTGAATCCTGACGAGACATCTCTACCATCAGATTCCAATGACTGGTCCACAAACTTCTGTAAGGATCAGAAGCTTTCTCAAAAAGGAACTCCCCCCCCCAAAGTCCCTGCAGCTTGAAACCTCAGGGTTGTATACAACTAATGTCTACTCAGAGTAGGTCCATTGAAATTAATGTACCCAAGTTAGCCATGTCCATTATTTTCAAGTGCTCTACTTTAAGTAGAGCTAACATTGGATACAACTTCCACTAATGACATAAGGAGTAGCTAACCTGTAGCCCTCCAGATGTTGCTGGACTCCAACTCCCATCATCCCTGACTACTGGCTGTGTTGGGTATGGATGATGAGAGCTGGAGTCTAACAACTTCTGGAGGGCCACTGATTAGCCACCACTGGTCTAGAAGAAGCCAAAAGTAGCAGGGAAAGGCACCAGCCTTTTAACTGGCCATATGCAGCACTCAGGGGGCAGGTCTTTCATCATGGACATGGCTGAGATGACTTGCTTTTTCTTCCTCTGCTCCAGGACTGCTAACTGTTGTCCTGAACCACCACCTAGATCCTTACCCAGTGTCCTGAACTTGCCTGACATTAGCTTCCAGTCTACTCCAATACCACAGGTCTTTTTGTCTCCATCTTATTTTGGCCATCACCTTCCCTTGGTTATGGACATTGCAGTAGACCATCACAGCTTTATGATGCAGATTGTAGCAAACACCTTTTGATTCCCACCTCTTGGGCTATTGGGCAGATCAAAACGTAGTTAGCCATTGGCTCGATCATTTCCTGAATGTTCTGATACCAGTATTGGCTCAAAAGAGACATTGGGAACTTGTTCATAAAAGGACAAATAACAATGTTCCATGGTATACAAGGGTATGGGATTTAGCCTGCATGGGCAAACAGAGCAAGTTTGAGGGGAGTGCCTGATGGATAAACTTAATCAGACTCAACTTATATGTTTCAGTCATATACAAACAAAACAAGTTGTCAATTCAGTGGTTTGTCCCCAATGTTAGTTCTACTCAGAGTAGACCCATTGAAATGAATGACATGACTAACTTGTCCATTATTTTCAATGGGTCTACTTTCAGTAGGACTTAGTTGGATACACCCCAGTGTTTTTCAGGTCAACACCAAACGTTTTGGAAGGATGATTTCTGTATGAATTTTGGATATTGTTGATTCTATTAAATCTGTCTTAACGATGTTCAGTTTGGGTTGTATGTTGTATTTTCTGGTCTTCTTACGATTAATAATTTTGTTTGGTTTATATTATTTATTCGAAAAAATATAATAATGACATTAATGTGTATCAAAATATGTAAGAATGCACATTTTGAGAAAAAATATGTTTAAAAGTGTGTGTTTTCAGAGATAATATGTTTGAAATACATACTTAAGTATGTATATAAATGCAAACTTTCAGGCAGATTTGTTTTTTTAAAAAAATGTAGACCAATGCAGAAACAGGATACAATGGATTTATTGGTGAACATATAAGAAAGTGATATGAACTGGAAATAGATTGATTCATCCAGTCATAAGCTTTAAAAGTCTTGCTGTACCCGTCAGGCACCAGTTCCCACTTTTGTTTTTCCTGGATGGGAAATAATTTCAGTCTGAGGGCCACATTCCCTTTTGGGGAACCTTCTGGGGGCCACATACCAGCAGTGGGCAGGGCCAGCGGAAAAAATGGGTGGAGCAATTAATGTGAATTAGACCAGTTGCTACATGCACCCCTCTCCATCTTCCACCCAGACAAGCAAGAGGCATGATCATGAGTTCACATTCTAGCCAGAGGAAGACACTCAAGGAGGGTGCAAAACAGGCTGGTGAATGTGGCCTGAGGAGAGGAAATATGGCAAGGGAGACTCCTGAGGCCAGATAGAAAGGCCGGAGGGGGGGGGAATGTAGCCCTCAGTTTGAAAAAGGTTCCTCACTCCTGTTTGAAGTCAGTACTCTGGCCTGGCAGGACAAGACTAGGGCCAGAGGCTGGGCTGAGGGAATTCTGGGTAGCTGGAGCTGCTCTGCATTCCGTACTGCTGTCCACCCTCACTACTATCTTCCACTTATCCCCATTGGTCTCCTGGAAAGCCTTAGAGTGCCGGAGACTGGTGGCTCCAATGTCAGTAGGTCAGGGAATCCACTCCAGGTTTTAGGTGTTGCCCAATGGGAATGGAGAATGCAGAGGCTCAGAAGGTCTTAAAGTAAATGAGCACCAGCTGTTCTCCAGTCCTCTCTGAAGCAGCACGTTCTGCATGAGACGCAATTTATTCTCCTAAAGTTTTGGGCTGTTGGGTTGGAGGGGGCACCTTTGGAAACTTATCAGAGATGGGTAAAATGTAGCGGAGGCAGAGAGAGTTGGAGAGGTAGATTGAATCAGCTGCTGTACAGCATGGCAGGGGGGAAAAGATGGACAATTAAGGAGGAATTTAATTGACAATGATTTAGATAAAGTCAAGAGATGTTTCTATTCTCAGCCCAAGTGCGGATGAAGTGGCAAAGGGACTAAATGTACAAATTAAAGAAATCACAATTCAAAGCTTTAATGGAGAAGATCTTTTCTTTTTTTGTTGAGCTAAGAATCTAGACTGAGTGAAGGGGGGGGGAAACCAGCAGGAGAAAATTCTGAAGACAAGCTCACACTAGGGGCAGTCAGGAAATAATTAACTGGCTTCCTGAGGGGAGAATGTATGTGGGGGGGGAAAGACTTGGAGGTTCGAAGGAGAAAGGAAGAAACTATAAGATTCTAATACAAGGGAAGTCTGTGATGGGCTTGCAGATCTGAAATTAATTTCTCCATCATATAAGGCCCAGAATCATAATGGAAACATGAAAACAATTTCATTCAGAAGACCCTACCGAGTTCCTTCTTTATTTATTTTTAAGAATTATTTTTTTAAAAAAATCTACACTTCAGTCACAAAAGATCCCAGATCAATAAAAACACAACACAGCCCCTGCTCTTAGGCTTACCATCTTGTAGAAAAGTTCCCAAAAATGGCTCATCCTGGCCAAAATGTATCGGGCATTAATAAAAAGGGCACTACTCTTTCTTCAGCATCTTGAAATTGGTTGTTTCCCTTGCAATCTAAAGATATAACACAAAAGGAAAAAGGAATGAGGAAGGTAGAAGAAAACAAGTAAATTCTTGCACCAATTAGGGGTGTGCCACAGCTCCTTGCGTAACCTGAATCATAAGATCATTTAGGGGTAGTTCCCACATTTCTGAGTCGGATTGCACCAGTAAGGATATGGATCAGGAATTCCCTGAGCTTTTGAGTTGCTCTGTGCCTTCAGCAGTCCAAAGCACATGCAACCATTTTCTCTCTCTTTTTCTAAGAAACAAAACCTGACTGGGAGGAGAGGACGGTATTTTATTTTAACAGACAAATCCAGTTTTTAATCACAGTGATTTCTATGTTCTGGGGCACTGCAATCACAGTGAATTGGGAGAGGGATTAAAAATGATGATCTCCTCAGAGGAAAACCATTGAAATTAATGAACCTAAGTTATTTATGTTTATAAATTTCAATGGGTCTGCTCTGAGTAGGAATAACATGAGGTACTTCCCCTGTGCAAGTCAACAGAGAGGTCTGTTCCAGGCAAAAGAGGCTATAGCCCCCAAAATATGGGGGAAAGGCAGAAGCCCACCCTCACCAATAACTATTTGTGTAGCAGGGTCATTGCTGGGAGGTGATATTTACCCCACTCAGTCTTTCCTTGGGATCTATGCTCTTTTTTCCCACCACAACCCCCTACCCGCTATGGTTCCAATTGTGCTCACTCCAAATCAGTAAATGTCTGCCCTTACAGAAGAACCACTGCATGTGTCATTCTGAAATTTGGTGGGGGTCAGCCCCGTAGCCTGCAAGTTTCATCTAATTCTGGCAGAAAATGAAAACATTATGGACATTTCCTTTCTTTTTCTTTATTTTTTTAAATCAAAATTTAAAGAGGCCTTGTCTCAACAGTTGTGTTAAGCCATTGACCATCTTTTCAGAACCTGTTGGCATGAGCTCCTTAGGAAGCTGCCTTATACTGAGTCAGTCCATTAGCTCAGCCTTTGCCAACCTTTGGGTCTCCAGATGTTGCTGGACTACAACTCCCATCAGCCCCAGCCAGCATGACCAATGGCCAGGAATTATGGGAACTGGAGTCCAGCAACATCTGGGGGACCCAAAAGTTGGGAAAGCTGCAATCTAGCTCAACATTTTTCAGTACTGCTGCTCAGTATTGTTGACACTGACTGGCAGCAGCTCCTCCAGCCCTTCCTAGAGTTGCCAGGGATTGAATCTAGGACCTTCTGCATGCAAAGCCCATGTTCTGCCACTGAGCCATGGCCCTTATCCAAAGGAAGGCTTGAGCTTCTTCCTTTTCTGTAGCTATGAACTCTTTTCTCACAAGCTACAGCACTAATTAGCACAAATTGGCACTTCTATTAACAGTTGCTGCCCGAGGCCAAATAAAAAATGGTCCTAGACAACAGCTCCTCTCCTTAAAGGTGACCTTTTCAACCAGGGGTAGACAAAAGTTAGATCAGGTAGATCTAGTGCAAGGATGGAGAAACTCCGGTCCCAGGGGCTTAATTAGGCCCATCATGACATTTTGGCCAAGCCACACCCACCTTCCAATATATGACATCAGGTGTGGGCAGGTAAAAAGGCAGCTGGGCTGGATCGAAGGTGGTTTCTGAGGTGCCATAATCAACACTGCATCACCTGACATTATTATGACATCAGATTATTAACAGGTGGGTGGGGCCACCTGCCACATTTGGACAATAGGGGGTAAGGAAGGTAAGGATCTGGTCCTTTGGCCAGATCCAGTTCCCCACCCCTGAACTAATGGTAGATCTCTAGATGATCTGAAATAGATCAGTAATATTTTCTGACTCTCAGTTGCCTAACAATTGGTATTTAACAAGAGGTAGCGATGCCCACCAACCTGGATGGCTTTAAAAGAAGATTAGACAAATTCTGTCTTCACTGTTGGATGCAGTATGTTTCTGAATACCATTTGCTAGAAACTGCAAGAAGGGAGAATGCAATTACACTCTGGTCTTGCCAGTCTTCTCAATGACACCGTGGTTCACCACTCTGAGAACGGGATGCTAGACTAGATGCTGGAGAAGGGCTCTTGTTATGTTCTTATCAATGGCAACAACAAAATGACTCTCTCACACACACCACACACATACACAAAGATTATACTGCTGAAATGAAGAAAGCTGGTGTTGGAGGTGGAGAGGTAGCCAGGTGTCTAATCTCATGAGCTCAGTTCTATGAGCTCAGTTTAGTTCTGAATGCATTCCTGGACTCAGACGTACCAGTTGCTGGGAACATACCCTTCTTTAATTCTAAGTGCATGCCTTTTGCACCAGGCTCCAGTTGGTGGATCTCGAGGTTTAAGTAAAAACCAAAGTAGATCCTGTAAGCCTGAAGTCTTGCCCAATCCTGCTTTAATCAGCTAGGAGAATTCTTACTCTGTGGTTTAGTAGAAGGTGATACCCTTGACTAAAGATGGAAGGATCTGTCCATGTCAGTTCTCTCTGTTTCTCATTTTTTCCAATCCTAAACTGAGTTCTCATCATTTCTGCAGCAATTTGTGATTTCCTTAAAGACACAAAACTCATGACACTTGTTCAGTGTTTTAATGTGAATTTCTCCTAATAGCACATTTTTGTACGCAGCTTTGATCAATGTGCACACTTTGAAAGCAATTCCATACATACAATGCAGTTTTGTATGTTATTTTTACCAATATATATATATTTTCTCTAATATATGAATTTTTGTAAGCATTGTGTGGCTGGAGAACTACATTACAAAATTCAGAGATGTGCCAATTTTGAAGAATAGACGTGTTTCGGTTCCCATAGTGTTTCAGAAAGTGTGGATTTGCTAGATTTGGCTTTAAATCAAACAGAATCAAATTTCTCCTCCATACGTACCCTTGATGCATTGCTTTTGGATGGGCCTTGAGCTTTGACACAAATCCCCTTCAGCCCTCCTTTTGGGATAAAGAAAAATAGAGGGCGTACAAAATCAAATCATCGTAAGAAACTTCTTGAACATCGGCACCAATGCTGTCTTCATGGAGACACAGTTAATTTATATGATTTGGTTTTAAGTGTTGTCATCCTTGCTGGAGACCCCCAGGGATCTCTTTTCCTCCTCCCCACCACCACCGTCTTAATATTTTAGTTGCTACCAAGGCGCTCCAAGGAAGGGGCCATGGAGGGTTTGCTGCTGGGGGAACAAAAATTAATTTAAGACACATCAACCGATTTGTCACTTTCATAATGAGAAAATGAACAACCTTGTGCCCTAATATAAATCATTATCTATAGCCGGAGCTTAAGATGGAATATATAAGTCCTTTGCCACCTTCTTTCTTGGAAACTGTGTGTGTGTCTGTCTGTCTGTGTGTGTGTGTGTGTGAGTGAGTGAGTGCACTTGCGCATGCGTGTGCACATATGCACAGACACAAAAAGAAGACAAAAGATTTCCAAAGATAGTTTGGGGAATAATACTTTGAATATAGGATGTGATATTGGAGAGAAGAGTACTCATGGCCAGGGATTTGTACTAATCGCCTCTGTGCTCTGAAGAAACGAAATGTAAGTTGGCTCCAGTATCCCCAGCATATACCATTGTCCTTGGGCTGGTTTAAGCAGGAATGCTTGTCACTGGAGGACCACAGTTAGGAGTGCCACGAGAATTCAAGCAGGGGTGTTTACAGTGCGGCTGGTGCCCTTTGGGACTGGTAGGGCAGAAGGCAAGGAGAAGGCAAGTAGGTGGAGCCAGAGCTAACGACAGGGGTAGGCACAGCCAATGACAGGCAGAGCCAACTCATTCTAGTTTTGTCCCCATCTTCCCCCTCCCTGCTGAGTTCTACAAGGGCAACATTGGGACTGAGGAGGAGGAAATTGACTAGTTGTATTGCCTGCTGGCCTGGCTGCAAGCAAGCAGGCAGGAAGATGGGGGCTGGTTGAGGACAGACTGGGGTTGGTGTGGCTGTGCCCAATGTGTCCAAATTGGACAGCCTCTCCAGGTGAGTACCCCTGCTCAAATCTTGCCAGGATTCTCAAGATGGGAATAGCCTTGATTCTGAACAATTCTCTCCTCTACCACCTTCCCCTAAGGGCTCAAAAGTTTATCGTTGGGCAGGAGGGAGAAGTGGTGGCAGTGGGCACTCTGTCCCCAGTGGAGTATCTTTTCTTGCTGGGGACTGGGCTACAGATTCCTCCCAGAAACTAATGCTCTCTATTTGTTTCTACTGGAGAGAATGCTTTCTGGGCTTGCAGTCATGTAGCATGCTAGAGGGGCTAGTAGCCTCACTCAGGATGAGAAGGCTTCATACATTCATGTGGAATGGGCTTTGATGCTTGTGATGACTGATGACAACAGAGGTCCATAGCTAGTGATAGAGCATCTGTTTTGCATGTGGCAGGTCCCAAGTTCAATCCCCAGTATCTCAAGCTAGTGCTGGGGCACAGAACCCAGCCAGGTTCAAGAGTCTTGTACCAGTGTACAGCACCCTGAATAATATAGGCCCAGTATACCTCAAGGTCTGTCTTACACTGCATGTTGCAAGGTGATCACTGAGATCATCTGGTAGAGCACCACTACTAGTGATCCCCCATGGACTAGAAGCACAATTCATGTCAACAAGAAGTTGTGCTTTCAGTGCTTTGGGCCCACCTCCCACTAGAATTCAGACAGGAACTGTCCCTGCTGAGTTTCAGATGCCTGGTCAAAACTTTTGTTTCAGGCATCCTTTGTGCCATGAATGCTTCTCTGATGTTTTAAAACTTTCTGACATTCTGCAAAAAAAGGCAAATGCTATTTTAGGCTGCATTAACAAATGTATAGTTTCCAAATTGCGTGAAGTACTAGTTCCCCTCTATTTGGCACTGATTCGGCCTCATCTTGAGTACTACATCCAGTTCTGGACACCACCCTTTAAGAAGGATGTAGACAAACTGGAACAGGTTCAGAGGAGGGCAACAGGGAGGATCAGGGGACTTGAAACAAAGCCCTGTGAGGAGAGACCGAAAGAACTGAGCATGTTCAGCCTGGAGAAGAGAAGACTGAGGGGAGATATGATAGCACTCTTCAAGTACTTGAAAGGTTGTCACACAGGGGAGGGCCAGGATCTCTTCTCGATCATCCCAGAGTGCAGGACAGCAAATAATGAGTTCAAGTTGCAGGAAGCCAGATTTTGGCTGAACATCAGGACAAACTCTCCAACACTGGAGGCATTTAAGACGCAGCTGGCCAGCCACCTGTCAGGTATGCTTTAAGTAGGATTCCTGCATTGAGCAGGGGGTTGGACTTGATGGCCTTATAGGCCCCTTCCAACTCTACTATTCTACGATTCTGTTTTTACATTTCTGAGATTTTACATCATTAAGGTTTTACATTTTTTGAGGTTTAATTATTTTTTAATGTTTGTACATCATATATTTTTATTGTTGTAAGCTGCTTTGACACCTAGATGGTGAAAAGCAGGATATACATTTTTAAAATGTTTATTTATTTACTTATATCCCGCCCTTCCTCCCAGCAGGAGCCCAGGGTGGCATAATATTAATATTTATTTAATAACATAAATAAAACTAATGTAAGATTCTAGTCCTCTTGGTTCTGAATAAAGGGCTGAATTGAATAGGAACCAAAGAAACTGCCTTATGCCATGTCCGACCATGGGCTCATCTAACTTCATATTGAGCAGCAGCAGGTTTCGGACAGGAGTCTTGCCCAGCCCTGCATAGAGAGTAAAGCATGTCCTCTACCACTGCTCTCTGGACTGCTCCTTAAGGGTTGTTAAAAGCGATAAAGGGTATATGTTACCTCCAGGATCAGAGGCAGCATGTCTCTGAATACCAGTTGCTAGGGAATATCAGATGCTGGGGATTTAAACGGAGTCGTTCTGCTTGCAAAGTGAGTGCTCCACCACTGAGAACCTGAAGCTACACTGGGAACCCATTAGCTAGAATGCACCAAATTACGGCTGCTTTCCCTCATTGCAAATGATCATATCAACTCACGCCAAGCCTGCATTCATCTCTGCCACTACGAAACAAGGGTGAAGCATGAAAATCAGGCCTCTTATTTGCTCCTGTCTGCTTGTCCGTTTTCATCCATTGTTGCTGACAACGCAGCCTGGATGCAAACACAGCTAGCAAAAAGGTCAGCAGTGTCCCTTGGGGAGCAGATACAAATGGGAACTGCAGTTGACATGTCAGAGATGTGGGAAAGAGAGATCAGGACAGTAATAAAGGCCTAGGAAGCTGCTGCCTCTCTCCCCACGCCCCTCCCTTCAGCCCCCTTTGAATCCCCTGACACAGGGCAAATTAATGAGAAATTGCAAAGACACAAGATTACTGCTAAAGGTGAAGCACCGGGAATAGGCAGGAGGCGGGTCAGCAAGGGACGCCGCGTGGATGTTTTCAAAAGCTTTAATCTGGCTGACGTGCTGCAACCTGCTCCATGACATGCTGGAGCGTGTTCGACTTTGTGCCGGTTTAATTGGAGCTTTGCAGCGGCCCTTGGTCACAGCTCATTGTCTTAATTGAAATAGCGGGGCTGGCGTGCATCTAAAAACCCCAGCTCAGCGTTTGCAGCCATTGTCTGGCGTGCTCAGAATTTGGTCAACAGCAGCAGCAGCTGCTTGCTGTGCTTTTGAGAAGGTGCTGCGGGGATGCCGTGGCCACCAGCTTGAAAAACAAACAGTTGGAGAGCCTGCTGGGTGAACTGAATAATATTTATAAGAAAGGAAATGCCTAAAAGAATCAACATGTTTTTAGCATATTGTGTAAAAGGGTCCCCATGCTTCTCCTGAAACAGGACATCAGTGTTCAGTTTGGTGACAATGCAAATAAGGATAAGAAGAGTTTGAATGGTGCCATCATTATCATTATCATTATTTAAACAATAATTGGGTCTATGACTGTAAATAAACATTACTTACTAATTTAAACAATAATGAGGTATCTGTTCATGAGTGTATATAAATTTAATAAGAAGAAGATGTACCAATGTTGTTATTGATATGATTTCTTTTAATTGATGGCTGTATACATTTATTATTGTTATTAATAATAGTAATAGTAATAATGAGTTGTACCCAACAAAGTTTTACTGAGAGTAAAACCATTGAAATTCATGAATGCAAGTTAGCCATGTCCATTATTTTAATGGGTCTACTCTGAGTAGGACCGGCATTGTACATCCTGTATTATTATTAAATGTATAGATGCTATTATTATTATTATTATTATTATTTAGTAGTAGTAGTAGTATTTCACCCATTAATAGATATTTGCTGTGGGTGGCTTACCAATGGAACAATATCAAAATGCAATTTATAATATTTTTTTTAAAAATCAGCAGTAAATAAGCATTAAAAATGTTGCTTATGCTTTGTTCTGGGTTTTGTTTTGCATTTGCTGTAACCAGCCCTGGGGTGGAATATACGTTTTGAAAATAATATAAATAAACAAAAACCAGACAAACTTACTTGCAGCCGAGACAGCGTAAAACAGTTTGCAGTCTGGATTTCAAGTTAAATGCATTTCTCTATGATTAAGTGCACCTTGGTTTAAATTGGGAGTGGGGAACTTGTGGCCCTCCCGATGTTGCTGGACTCCAGCTCCCATCAGCCTCAGCCAGCATGGCCAATGATCAGGGGTGACGGGAGTTGCAGTCCAACTGGAGGACAACAGGTTCTCTGCCCATCACAAATGTATAAGTTACCAGCTTATTTTCACTTTACTTGTTAAAGGCCTACACTGTCATTGATCTATTGTGGACCGAGCTCAGCACCTTACTGTTAGGTTGGGAGACACAGAACAATAAGCCACAAGCAGAAGAAAATGAAAAGAACATCATAAAACATTCCAGAATTCCTTGTACTGCATTGGTTCTTGCCGTTTAGAATTTTTCCTTGTTTGTATACATAAATATCATACCAAATAGCCAATAATTAGTCCCATTTTACTTGGCTTCTAATGACCCTTAGATAATAGCCCAGTTTGCATGCAATATTAAGCCAAACCATGGGTTTAGCATGAACAAGCAATCATGCAGGTTCCTGGAGAGAAATGCATGGCCCCTTTCTCCCCCTCTGGTCCTCACTGCTGCAACCCTAAGCCATGATTTGACTTAGTGTTAAGCCTAGATCTGGGCTTTTGATGCATCGCCTCCAGACATACCATAAATGGTAAGCCATAGAACATATCTTGTCTACAGCTCATAGACTGTAGTGTCAGGAAGAGGAGAAGGAAAGCAACTACAATCTTCTTTCCAGGAAACTGCGTATTTGCTCATTTGCACTAAACTATGGTTTGGCTTATGGTGACATGCAAACCATGTCAATTTGTCAATTGTTCAGTCAAAGGTACATACCACAGTTTTGCATACCAACCATCTAGAGACATCTGTTGGCATCCTTCCAATGGTGCATGATAATGAGCTGTGCCGACACAACGTAAATGTTACCAATTCCTTGGAATCAATGTCTAGATTGTTCCCTTCAAATGCAGACAACAAAACATAATTGCTTTTAATTTTTTTGTTTATGTTTTAAAATTTGTATATTGGTTTTTATTGTTTTTAATTGCTGTAAACCGCCCAGAGAGCTTCAGCTATGGGGCAGTATATAAATGTAATAAATATATAATCTGGGGTCTTTTAAAAAAATTTTTTTTCCACAATATGGCTCATTTCCACTTTGCATATCTTGGCACATTTAAACTGCAGGAACAATGTCACTAAATTCAGAGAAGTGTGAAATCCAGTTGATATCAAAATTACAACCCATGCATTAGTCTGAGAGGTGTGCATCGGATCATTGTGTATCAGAATACACAAAGACCAAAAAACCCCAGCACCTCTAATGTGACATCACCCGATGGCCCTGTCAGATGGGGATAGGGCTTGGAGAACATGCCGGTGTCCACACCTATCCTTTCCTCACTCCAAATCTCCTCCCAACCACTTTTTCGCAGTAGGATTCTAAGCACGTTTTTATGAGAGCAAACTTGTCTTTGGAACCCCAGGGGAGAAGAGGCAAGAAGTGGCATAAGGACCTAGGAAGCTGCCTTATCCTGAGTCAGACCATTAGTCCATCTAGCTCAGTACTGTCTGCACTGATTGGCCAAGGCTCTCCAGGGTTTTTCAGACAGGAGTATTTCCCAGCCTTGCCTGAGCAGCTGCCATGGACTGAACTTGGGACCTTCCGCATGCGACGCAGATGTTCTGCCACAGAACTTCAGCCATTCCTCTAGGCAGGGAGGCAATTTAGAGTGGTGTGACTATAGGATATGAAAGGGTTAAGCATCCCCCCCTCTACTTGGGTTCCAATCAACCCCTCTGAAAATGGCTTTTCCTGCTCTCAAAGGGCTGTTGGCTACAAAGTGATGTTGTCAAATGGCTGTAGTTTAGCTCTCACACAGCACTCTATAAAATTATCATTATCATTATTTATAATAGGTATTCCTGCTACTATTTCTTGCCTTTGCTAGATACAGCTCTTAAATAATTCATATAGGAAACGTCTCTGTGTGTGTGTGTGTTCATATGTTGCTTTCAAAGCATGTTTAGCACCAGCCAAAGAGACTCTTACTGTCTTACAGATCCATAAAAAAGACCATTTCTGGCCTCAGGTTTACGATCTAAAGCAGGGGTTTCCAAACTGTGATCCATGGGCCACTGCTGGTCCATACGCTTCATTCAGATGGTCAACGGCATATAAAAAAAATACAATTAAAAATCATACAGCAACCAGGACAGCATGTTGCAATTGCTACAACAGGCAGGAAAAATCATTAAGTCATCCACCAAGACCCTCAGCAATTTTCAAGTGGTCCGTGGGAGGAAAAGTTTGGGAACCTCTGACCTAAAGACATGACACAGAAGGAAAAAAGGATAAAGAGGAAAGAGGAGCAAAACAAACTCATGTGCCAGTCAAAATGACAAAGTTCTTGTACAGTGACTAGCTGGAAATGGTTTAGGGAACGTTTTCATTAACGACTTGGATTTATTAACGACTTTGATGAGGAGGTACAGAGCATGCTTATCAAATTTGTAGATGATACAAAACTGGGGGACACAGCTAATACTGTGGAAGACAAAAACAAAATTCAAAGGGACCTTGATAGGAGCATTGGGCTGAAGACAACAGAATGAAATTCAACAGGGATAAATGCTACTCTTAGGAAAAAGAAACCAAATGCACAGTTATAAGATGGGGGATACTTGGCTCACCAATATGACATGTGAGAGGGATCTTGGAATTGTCATTGATCACAAGCTGAATATGAGTGTGATGTGGCTGCAAAAAAGGCTTCCTAACTGTTAGAACTTCCTAACTGAACTGTTAGAATTTTCTAACTGTTAGAGCCATATGACAATGGAACCAATTACCTAGGAAGTAGACTCTCTGACACTGGAGGCATTCAAGAGGCAGCTGGACAGGCACCTGTCAGGTATGCTTTAACTTGGATTCCTGCATTGAGCAGGGGGTTGGACTTGATGGCCTTAAAGGCCCCTTCCAACTCTACTGTTCTATGATTCTATGAAAGGGGAAACCAGATGGTCTCTCTGCAAAGCCAATGGTGAGGCCCTTCTTCCCCTCTCCCTTGGTTGCAGCCTGATGGAATGATTGCTATGAGGTGACATGGGGAGGGGGAGAGAGCCAAAGTTAGATGGTCTCTCAGCAGAGTCAATGGAGTGGTCCTTCTTCCCTTCTCGCCCCCTGCTGCAGGCTGATGATATGGCCATGCCAATGGCAGCTGGAAGAGAGGAAAACCTCTTCACTTGAAAGGTTGTCACACAGAGGAGGGCCAGGATCTCTTCTTGATCATCCCAGAGTGCAGGACATGGAATAATGGGCTCAAGTTGCAGGAAGCCAGATTTCGACTGAACATCAGGAAAAACCTCCTAACTGTCAGAACAGGATGACAATGGAACCAATGACCTAGAGAGGTAGTGGGCTCTCCAGCCTTGGAGGCCTTAAGGAGGCAGCTGGACAGGCAGCTGTCGGGTATGGTTTAAGTTGGACATTTATTCCACTTTAAACATTCATGGCTTCCCTCAAAGAATCCTGGGAAGTGTAGTTTGTGAAGGGTGCTGAGAGTTATTAGGAGACTCCAATTCTGCTGACGGAGTCCAGAGTGGTTTAACAGTCAGTCCTTCTTTCCAGAGGATTCTGGGAATTGAAGCTCTGCGAGCGGAATAACTGTCTCCTAGCAACTCTCATAACCATTCACAAACTACTCTTCCCAGGATTCTTTGGGGGAAGCCATGACTGTTTAAAGTGGAATAAATGTCCGGCGTGGATGTCGCCTACTATTCTATGATTCTGGTGGAGCTGGTTTCTTGGAAGAGCTGATGAAGTGGTCTTGCTTCCTTCTCCTGCAACCTTAATTCTGTGATGGTTGAGTCTGACTTTACCGTATGTGGGATGATGTTCAACCTAAAATTTCACATTCAAGCCTCAGTGGCTACACTACACTACACCACACTGACATTTCAGTGCAGACTGGCTTTGGTCACCAACAGGGGGAATACAAAGCAAAATGCACTGGAAACATTGCATGTGGCTTTCTTCCTTTGTCCAGTTACAGGCAGGCAACAATCAGCCATAAAGCAGATTGGCCTCCAGGCTTCCCTTTGCCTCCTTGAAGCCGTTGGCAACATACATTTATTTATTTATTTGGCCTGCAGAAGATTTGGCAGTCTCCAGGGGATGCATGGTTTCAAGTTAATTTATAAGATCCCGGACAGCAAGAGAGTTCATTTAATTGAAAGATGTAATTATCAGGTGTTGGAGGCGAAGGGCCTCATTAATTTCACAGACATTCTGTTGACTGAACTGTCCTCGTTTCAATTTTTCACTCCACATCAAGGCTGAAGCTGTGCATCGCAGATAGACCAAAGAGCAACAGATCTCTCTGGCCTCCCCCCGGAGTGGAGACTACACCAGTCTATAACCCAACACGGGAGCCACGTCTCAGGTCAGCTTCCCTGGAGAACTCGGCTCTTAATGGAAATTTCTGAAATTGTAAAAAAGATTGCCTCTGTAGCAAAAAAAAATTAGTAAATTGTTTCAGAGACACAAATGCTGGTGCTCACCCATAGTGGGGCCTAGCCCAATTTTTACTGCTGTGTGGACAGTTTGGGGGGGTCATTCCCTCATGAATCTGTTCAGGGTCACCTACTGGCTGTGGGTGGAGCCAAAGCCAGCGATGGGTGGCCAGGGTCAAAAGTGGATGGGGGCTCCTTCCTCCCTTTCTGTTTCTGTCCCTTGTTTTTTTCACTCTCTGCCACCTCCCCCTCTCTCTGTCATACCTTTCTATCTTCTCTCTCATCCCCGGTTCCTCCCCACATGGTGGGTTCCCAGGAAAGGGATGTATCGATCTTCCCAGACGTCTGACGTTCCACCAGGCTTTTGAAATTAGGCTGAGGGGGCCACACAACATTAGGCCAAGGACTGCATGTGCCCTTAGTCAAACTATGGAACTGTCTCCCACAAGGTGTAATGATGGCCACCAACTTGGATGGCTTTAAAGGAGGACTAGACAAATTCATGGCACCCAACAACATCCAAGGGGACAAGGCTCGCCACCCCTGGGCTATCACCTCCCTTTCCTGTTTGTGAATTTCCCAGGAGCCGGTCCTTAATTTCCTACAATATCTCCAACCTAGTGCCCTTTGAGGGTAATTTTTGGTCATCAAAATGGCAGCCCCTAAGCTCCCAGCTGCTTGAAACTGGTGCCAGGTCAGCCCATCAGTGCCTACTGAAAGAGGAGGGATGCCATCAGAGGACACATTGCTCTGTCAAGCCTGGATTCATTCCTCATGCACCAGCCTACTGCATTTCTGTGCTGTGCATGGAGGAGGAGAATCACCCTCCTTCTTTCTGTTCTAGGGCATGAGTGAAGGACATGAGTGAAGGACAGAGTGCTTCCTCTCTCCTCTGCCCCCCAGTCCCTTGCCTGCATAGAAGTCTGGACCATCCATGTCTGCCAGGCTAGGACTTTACTGACTTACTGACTTTACTGCAACCATGTATTTAAATATCTCTGCATATTGAACGTGCTTATAGATCTGGGGTGGGAAACCTCAGACTCCAGAGCTTCCAGGCTTCTCTGTCTGGTCCTCTGGACTCCCCCAGGCCAGTGGTGGCTGGTGCCCACTGGGGCTGGTGAGGTGGCAGGCAGGGAGCCCAACAGTAGGTGGAGCCAGAGCCAGTGACTGGCAGAGGTGACTAATTCTAGCTTTGTCCCCCTCCTCCTCCTCCTCCCTGCAGATTTCTACAACACTGAGATGAAGCAGGAGGAAGCTGACACCCAGCCCCCTCCCCCCAGACTGGTTGTAAATCAGAAGGCAGGCAGGTGGGGGCTGGCTGAGGGCAGACTGAGGGTTGGTGGGCAGTGCCCTACCTGCCCGAATGAACTAGCCTCCACTGCCCCAGCCCACACCCTTCTCTGCAGACTACACCTCTCCCCACCCTGGCTGTGCACTCTCCTTGAGCATTTTTGCTTTGGCTGGAATGTGGCCTTGAACTCTGATCATGCCTCTTGCTTGCTGGGATGTAGGGCAGAGAGAGGTGTGTGAGTGTGTGTGAAGACACAAGTCTCCTGTCCTAAAGTAAAATTCACTAATAGGCAAAAAAAACCCTGCAGTTTAAGAACGTACCTACAGCCCACAGATATTTCTATCCAACTTTAAAAAGCAGGGAAATTGGGCAGCTATAGTGAATGCACCAGGGGAGCAGGAGACCTGACCTCCTCTCTGAGATATTGTACTGCCCTACAAATTGGTCAAAATGCAAACACCATTTGGGTTGGTCTTTCACAGTCCAATCCATTTCCTTTGTAGCTTGGAAGAATTTGGTAACGTGCCTGTGAACATATGGTGTTGGTTCTTACTCAGCATACCCAACACTATCATTCAGTTGAATGCAAAATTTCTTAAATTAATAAAAAATCACCCAGGCATTTTTTTTAACTTTTAAACTGCAGAAGATGAAGGTCAGAGTATGGGGCAAGGTCAGTAATAGGATGACAGGTACTCTGTGAACATGGCTGATTTTTAATTAATTTCAACAGATTATGAGAACTCTGACAGAAAAAAAGGGCTCTGGGTTTTTTTCTCTCTTTTCAGACTTTGAACTCTATTCTCTCTGACTGTTTTGTGTGTCACCGTGAAAACTTAGAGGGTTGTTAAGCAAACGTTTCTGAGTTCAGGACCATAAGTTGTTTGGAAATCAGCTTATGGGAAGCATCAGAATGGCATGGGGGGTATTTTCAATTTAACATTGCCGAATGTGAAAAATCCATGCTGGCTATAGTATACAGCCACTCTCGTGGCTGTATAATGAACATTGGTGGCTCTGCCCATCAGCTTCTGGTCCCCGCCCACCACATGTGGCTGCTGGACATTTGCCTAGAAGGGAATGTGGGCTGAAAAGGGTTTTCCACCTCAGTTGTACATTGTTGGTAGCAGAATCTGAAGTCCTACCCACCCTCGAGGCTTTAATGGTCCTCTTCTTGGGTGTCTGTGTGGTTGATGATGCAGCCTCACCTCAGTGTGCTCTCCTCTCCCTTTCTCCCCTGTTCATAGTGGTTGCTGTCCCAAAGCTGCTATCTCCACATTGGTATGCTCTTTGCTGTGCCAGTCTGCATTTATGATTTATTTAGCACCGGATTGTATTGCATCTCAAGGCCAGCACTCCATAATCCCTCACCGTCCCTGCCACGGCCCTACACAAACATTTGTTTTCGCTGCATCAGCATCTCCGTTCGCCGAAGAAAGATGCCCATTTTTAATCACTATAGCAACTGCAATTTGGTACTTGGTAGTTGTTGTTGTTGGAGGAGGGGGCTGTACGTGGGTTGCTGGGTATTCCCCTCCCCTTCAATATTAACACACACCCTTGTTGACTGAAAGGCTCTTGCTTTCATCAAGCAAAAGTATTTATAATTTAACAGAAACGGTAGCAGGGCCTACGCTTTGCACTTGAAATGCATCACTGCCAGAGTTGTGCGGCTCAGTGTATGCGTATGTGTCTTGAATAGCAACTAGCACTTGTAAGGGATTCAGACCAACATTACATAGTCCAACAGTATTATCTGAAGGTGCACAAGGCAGCAAGTTGCTGAACTAAGCAAGTCCTGGTCAGGAGGTAGCTTAGGGACCTTATGTACATCTATGTGAGTTCCACGATGGAAGAAAGAAGGATTTGAGACTTGGACGGGACCTTGGAGGTCATCTACTGCAAACCTTCTGAATGCAGGAATCTTGCAATAGAGGCACCCCTGTCAGATGACCACTGAGCCTCTGCGTAAAGACCACCAGCATAGGAGAGCCCACCTCCTCCCAAGGCAACCTTTTCCACTGTTGAACAGCTCTGGCCGTTGAGATGTTTCTCCTAGTAGTCTGCTGAAATCTGCATCCCTGCCATTCCCACCCATGGGTTCTAGTCCTGCCCTTTGACGCAACAGGGAATAGTTCTACTCCATCTTCTTCATGGCTGAAAGCCCTTCCAATATCTGAAGACCACTATCATGTCTCCCCTGAATCTTCCCTTCTCCAGATTAAAAAACGTACCCAGGGATATAACCATATTTTTTTTTTAAAAAAAAAGCATAATAGTGAGGATGTGATAAGCTGGGAAGGACTGATGATGTCACTGCGGCCTTCATGAGCTGGGATGGGTTGCTGACATAATTGAGGTCCTGCTAAAACCTGGAGCAGTGCCGTTACCACCATCCTAAGATAGTGATGATGATGATCTATTGAGTTTATATCTCACCCTTCCCCCTGAAGGGACCGAGGCAGCAAACACACCAACAAAACAATTTAACAACAACAAAAAGAAAAGCTTTCTAAAGACAGTTTAAAACATTCTTTAAAAACCCAGTTACATATAAAAACATTCTTTCATTTGGTGATCTCTGGAGTGCGTGGAACAATCTCCATCAGCCATCAGAGAGCCATCATGGAAAGGGCCCAGAGTGCAACCCCACCCACACCACATCTTGCTGCACTGCAGTTGGGCACTGAGAGAAGCAGGTGTACATTAGGCCTGGACACAGGCACCTCCGTACATCCATCTGGCTTGGATGTCAGATGTGAATCTCTCTCTGCTCATGGATGCAGAGGCAACTGTGCTGTGTTGGCTTCAGGTTTGTGGGGGGGGCTTGGGCAAGATGCTACAGTGAGTCAAATTCCAAATTGGGTGAGGTCCCTGTGTGCATACAGCAGGTTCCACACTCTAGGCCTCCTGCCAATGCTGGACAAGGTAGGCAGGGCTAACATAGACTGGGGCGGCAGTGAATGCAGCCCTGCTCTCCTCCTCCTCCCAGGATTGCTAATTGTGTGTAGAGAACAATTGTGTAGTCTCATGACAGGCAAACACCTGACACCCTAGATGGCCTCTGCCATCCACAGTTGGCAAAAACTGAGCTAGATCAGGATTGGGCAACCTTCCAGATGTCGTTGGACCCCAAGTCCCGTTGTTCCTGAGGATTGTTGGCCATTCCATCTGTGGCTAATGGGAGGTGGAGTCCAACAACTTCAAGAGGGCCACATTCTCTTCTGGGCAGCCTCCCAGGGGCCACTTGCCAGTGGTGAGCGGAGCCAGAGGCAAAAGTGGGCAGAGCAACAAATGGAAAATTTCCCTTATGAGGCCAGCTTCTGCACAAAGTCACACACTCCACTCTATTTTATAATAATAATAATAATAATAATAATAATAATAATAATAATAATAATAATAATAATAATAATAATAATAATAATGATAATGATAATAAAATTTTATTTGTGAGTCGCCTATCTGGCCGAATTAACGGCCACTCTAGGCGACATACATTAACACAATAAAAT
This sequence comes from Rhineura floridana, assembly GCF_030035675.1. Classification (NCBI taxonomy): domain Eukaryota; kingdom Metazoa; phylum Chordata; class Lepidosauria; order Squamata; family Rhineuridae; genus Rhineura; species Rhineura floridana. Next base: position 9,739,046 of record NC_084499.1, read on the forward strand.
AAAAATACAATATAAAACCAATACAACCACACTCAATAATTAAACTAATCACCCCTCATACATTTAAGCAACAGCGTTAAAAACTAACCCACCACAGCGATCCCGTAGGCCTGCCTGAACAGCCAGGTCTTCAAGGCTCGGCGGAAACCTATCAAGGAGGGGGCATGGCGAAGGTTGAAAGGAAGGGAATTTCAGATTTTCCATCCAGGCAGGCAGGCAAGAGACATTATCAGAGTCCAAGAAAAGATTCCAGCGAGGCAAAAGCATTTGACGGTACAAAACAGGACCAGTAGGAGGTCCAGCCCTGCGGGGAGGGGTGTGGCCTGGAGAAAAAGAGCCAAAGAGCATTTGTGCCCCAGGCCTTGGGTTCCTCAGCCCTGTCCTGAAGCGACAGCGTTTCTGTTCTGACCCTGTTTTAGAGTGATGTGCTGATAGTTCATGGCCTGGCACTGGCCTGCTGGTGGACTATGCTGCACTTTTAATGGATTGTTTTAGGGAGCTTGTGGCCTCATTTTTTGTGATTGTCCATATGAGGGTGTGAAGCAGGGCTTGTGAGGCACATGGCCTGGACAGGGTGTGTGGGAGGGTGGCTGGGCAGGAGGTGACATGATAGACATTCTTGGGGGTCATTTGGCTCTTGGGCCTCAGGTTCCCCTCTTTAGTCTGACTCATTATAAGGCGGCACCACTGATTCCTGTTGTGGGAGTGTGCCCTTGAAGGACTTATCGCACTCATCTTTACATAATAGTCCCCATTCCCAATCAATCTCGCCGTGTCTCCAAATTTGCTTCTGTTTTCCCCATTTGCATCTTATGCCTTGAGATTTCTCCATCTCCATCTGTTCTCCCTCCCACCGAAACCCACACAGCAAGCTGTCCTCCTACTCAGCTCTCTTCAGCAAGGCCCTCTCCTCACCTGAGCGTGACGGGATCCATTCTTCCCTTCCCTTTCTGCATTGCCCATTGCACAGCCACCTCTGTCTTCTTTCGACAACGATGGGAAGAGGGACAGCTTCTTTGCATGAGCCCACGCTAGGACTGCTGCCTCGTCAGAGCTCAACTGCATAGCAACAAACTCTGTGGTAGCTACTGTAAATCTCACTCGGCGAACATGACCTAGAAGAACACCCACTGGTATTCAAGTCCTGAAGCTGCACACAGCCCAAATGACTGCCTGCAGCAGGCTCCTGTGCAGCTTTAGAGCCTCTCTGGAGCACAGCTTCCAGTAATTGCCTGAATTACAACCATTATTATCTCTTGTGTGGACTACTATCCACTGGGGGATTAGATGAAGACAGGGAATTAGTGCAGTAGTTCGTTTAAAGGAAGTTTTTCAGTTCCTTTTCTTCTTCCTGTCCCATTCTTTCTTGGAAATAAGAGGAGCCTGAAGCCCATGCTTAACACTGTTGAGGAAAAGCCACTTTTCACATGCTCAGAGGAGGCATGTTGGTACTTAGACCAACCAGTCAATATCTATATATACACCTATCTATCTGGATTATGGGTTGTAGCCAACTAAGTCCTACTTAGAGTAGACCCACTGCAATTAATGAACCAAAATTAGCCATGTCCATAAATTTCAATGAGTACGGCTAACATTGGATGCAACCCTGTTTCGGCTTTCTAAACTTGGTCACATTCTTTCCATTCGTTCTAAGCATTTGGTGCTGAAATCTGGAGGAGGGGTGGATTGCAGAAGACCCCAAGAATTCCTATGCCCTCCACCCTGCTTGGAAAGGGCTCACTGGAGATAGTCAAGAAAGGGACTACATGAAGACATCTCCCCCCTTTCCTCCCTCGGAGGGACAGCAGCAGCAATAGCCAAGCCTTTTTAAACTCAGGACAATCCCTAATGAACTGGGATGGATTGCTGACATCACTGAGAACCCTGATGAGCTGGGATGAGTTCATTATACAGCCACAAGAGTGGCTGTATACTATAGCCAGCATGGATTTTTCACATTCCACAATGTTAAATTGAAAATACCCCCATGCCATTCTGCTGCTTCCCATAAACTCATTTCAAAACAAAACTTTACAAAACTTATAGTCCTGAGCTTAGAAACGCTTGCTTCACAATCCTCTAAGTTTTCATGGCAATACACAAAACAGTCAGAGATAATTGACAGTTCAAAGTGTAAAACAAGAGGGGGGGAAACAGACCCCTGTTGGACTTTTTTGTCAGTGGTCTCACAGTTTGTTGAAATTAATTAAAAATTGGCCATGTTCACAGAGTACATGTAATCCTATTACTGATCTTGCCCCATACTCTGACCTTCATCTTCTGCAGTTTAAAAGTTAAAAAAAATGCCTGGCTGATTTTTAATTAATTTAAGAAATTTAACATTGAAGTCTATTATAATGTCAGGCATGCTCAGTAAGAACCGTCAGTGTTCTAAAAGCCAGACTCACCACTGTTTGCCTTGGCTAATCAGGGGGGCACACCCACACCAGACATTATTTCACTTTAGACAGTCATGGCTTCCCCCAAAGAATCCTGGGAAGTGTAGTTTGTGAAGGGTGCTAAGAGTTGTTAGGAGACTCCTATTCCCCTGATAGAGCTCCAGTGGACAGAATGGTTAACAATCAGCCCCTTTTCTGAGAATTGTTGCTCCGTGAGGGGAATAGGATGTTTCCTAGCACCTCTCAGCACCTTCCACAAACTACACTACACTTCCCTACTCCTACCTTTCCTCCCCTTCTTTCCCCCTTCCCCTCCTCCCCCTCCCTGCCCCTTCCCCAGTTTCCACTATCCAAAGTATGATTGCATAGGAGTAAATCACATTGAATTCAAAAAGCATACAAATGATCAAACCTGCCCTCCCCTCCTCCCCTCCTATCCCCTTTTACCCCTTCTGTCTCCCTTCCTTTCCCCCTCCCTCCCCTTCCCCTTCCAATCCTCTCCCCCCTCCTTCCCTCTCCTGTCCCCCCCATCCTTCTCTTCCATGGTCAGTTTTACCTATTCAAAGCATGATTGCATGGGAGTAAATCCCACTGAACTCAATAAGCATGCAAATGATCAGACCTGCCTTTCCCCTCCTTCCCCTCTCCTCTCTCTTCCTCCTCCCTTCTTCCTCCCCTCCCCTCTTCCTTCTTCCTCCTCCCCTGCCCACTCCAGCACTCCCTCCCTCCCACTTCTCCTCCTCCCCCCATGGTCAGTTTCTCCTATCCTAAGCATGATTGCATGGGAGTAAGTTTCACTGAACTCAAGCATACAAATGATCAAACCTGCCCTGTGCCTCCCCTCCCGCCTGCTCCACTCCCCCTTCCTCCTCCTCCCCTGCCTCTGCCCTTCCTCCTCCTCCCCTCTCCATCCCCCCCATAGTCAGTTTCACCTATCCTAAGCATGATTGCAGGGGAGTAAATCCCATTGAACTCGGTAAGCATGCAAATGATAAATCCATTCTCAGCATACTTGCACAGGATCCCATTTCTTACCTGCAGGATTAAAAAAACAGAGAAATTCACTAATAGGCAAAAAAAATCCTTGCAGTTTAAGAACGTACCTATAGCCAACCGATATTTCTATCAAACTTTAAAAAGCAGGGGAACTGGGCAGATATAGTGAATGCACCAGAGAAGCAGGAGACCTGACCTCCTCTCTGAGATGCTGTGCTGCTTAAAAATGTGTCAAAATGCAAACACAATTTGGGTTGGTCTTTCACAGTCCAATCCACTTGCTGTGTAGCTTGGAAGAATTTGGTAACAGGTACCATAGAATCATAGAGTTGGAAGGGGCCTATAAGGCCATTGAGCCCAACCCTCTGCTCAGTGCAGGAATCCAACTTAAAGCACACCTAACAGGTGGCTGTCCAGCTGCTTCTTGAATGCTTCCCTAGGTCATTCGTTCCATTGTCCTACTGCTCTGGCAGTTAGGATGTTTTTCCTGGTGTTCATTCACAATCTGGCTTCCTGCAACTTGAGTTGCTGACAAGAGAAGCCCTGACGAATTGAGGTGGGTTGCTGATATAAATGATCCAGAGCTCGGAAAAGTTACCTTTTTGAACTACAGCTCCCATCAGCCCAATCCAGTGGCCATGCTGGCTGGGGCTGATGGGAATTGTAGTTCAAAAAAGTAACTTTTCCAAGCTCTGATTATGCCCTCCTGAATTCTGAAGAACTATTCTTATAACCATCCTTTTCCCAACCTAAGATTATCAATAGAAGCCCTTCTTCAAGTTCCCCCTTAATTTGAAATCCAGAAGTTGACTACAAGGGAGGGAACCTTTAGTCCTACTCCGGGTAGACCCAGTGGAATTAATGGACATCTGTAACTTAGGTGCATTAATTTCTGAGACAGAGTACTAATTTGTTTTTACTCCTGCAGGTTTCCAAAAAGGCTGTCTCACTCTCTCGCTCTCTATCACACACACACAATTTCTTGCCAAGTAACTTCACTGCCAGTTGTTAATATTTTGCAGAACACAGGGGTGAGAAGGGGAGATGGGGGCATACTATTTTTTACAGCTGTTTCTGGGGGGGGAACCCAAGCCCTTTGATTTGCTTTCTGGGAATGCTTTCTGTCTCGACAAACAATTGCGAACTACACACTGTACTTGCAAGGTGGGGGGAAAAAAACCCAAACCCACAGGCATTAATTATATATATAATATTTCCTTTTCCTCTCTCCCTTTTTTTTTTTTTTGAAAAAAAGACGCTCTTGCTTAATTATTGTTTGCAAATCTCCGGTATTTAAATTGACTTATTTGCAAATGTCTGTTTAGAAATTGACTTTGTAATTATAAAGTCAGTGCAGGCATATCGGAGGCCCTGGAGGAGTCTCTAACGAGGAATGATAATGTACCGAGGAAAGCGAGCCTTCTGCGTTGCATTCTAATAGCAGAGAGAGGCGGCTACAAGCCAGGGAAGAGGGGTCTGCTGTTAGGACAGGGGAAAGAGTGGAAGAGGGTGGGGGTTGGGGTGGAAATATGGATATCCAGGCAGAGATGGAACCTACAGGGAACCTGCGGGACGACAGGGGTGTGTGTCAGAGAATCACTTTCTCTTCTAGTTCCAGCAGTCGGATTGGGTTTTGTAATAACCTCAGTTTGAGCACAGAATGAGAATGAGGCTACCTCCTGGGCTACAACAGCTGCTCAGCACTCTGCTGCTCAGAAATACCGGCATTCACTGTATAGCAGGGGATCTCTTAACATGCAGATTCTCTTGCAAGCAGGCTTTGAAGCAGCTTTGCACTGTCGTGAAGGCTTCATGGAAAGGTGCTAGGAGTCTATGCAGTTTGGCACCGTAAGGAAAACCCAGCCTTAGCCATCTGTATGCCAAGACTGGGGAACCTGTGGACCTTCAGACTCCAAGTCCCATCAGTCCCAAAGAGCATGGTCGATGGATAGGCACAATGGGAGCTGCAGCCCAACGACATCTGGAGGGCAGCAGATTCCCTATCTTTTACATTAGTCAAATCAGTGTATCTTAATATTAGGGATGGGATCCGTTGGCCCGTGCTGGTTCAAAAGCAATCTGTCGACCTAACAGGCCAGTATCAATTCGAGTTCATTCATTGTCTGCTATCTGCCGTTTTTACCATACTTTTTTTTTTGTCATCTTGGGAAAAAATATTGATCATAATATCGATATTTTTAATGGAAATATTGATATATTTAAAGGAAATATATTTAAAGGAAATATTATTTTAAAGGAAATGCCAATCAGTTAAAGGAAATGTTGATAAACTGAAAGAAACATCAATAAAATATATTGATTGATATTTATATTAATATTTTAGAATCTGTTTCCAAAAATAGCCACAGACAATCAATCCATACAAATCAGATTGCAAATAAGTGAATTAATGGAAAATTCAGTATCAAATCCGAACTGGGCAGAATTCTAGCACATTTGTACTTAATATATATCCTGTAAATATCTTTTTGCATAGTTTTGGAAACTGTGAACTGGGGATTGAACACAGCAGAGTTCTACAACCTGGGTGCCACCTGTTGGACTACCTCATGAGGAGGGTATTATCTGAAGGTCAGAGTATTTGGTCAGGTTAATATGGGTCTGGGAATATGATGCTTTACATCAGAACTAGGGAGCCTGTTGCCTTCCAGATGTTCTTGGACCACAATTCCCATCAACCCCAGCCAGCAGGGCCAATGGTCAGGGATTATGGGAATTGTAATCCAGCAGTAACTGCAGGGCACCATGTTGGTGACCATTGGTTTGGGCACTGGGGTTTTGCATTCAGTAGCTACATATTTCAACTAATATTCATAGGTGGCTACAATCTTCTGGAGAAAATCTGGAGTAATCCCTTTCCCCACGATATGGGGTGGGTGTTGTCCCAAATAATCTAAGGCAGAACTGGAAACTTGTGACCCTTCAAATGGACTCCAACTCCCATTATCCCTGACCATTGGCAATGCTGGCTGGGGATGAGAGGTTCCCCAGCCAATAAGTAAGGCTTTGGAAGTCACAATCGGCACCTTGAACTGGGCTCAGAAACCCATCAGATGACAGAACAATCACTATAACATTGATGTTCTGTGTGCAGAAAATTATGCACCCACATGGCATGTAGGTGCCACATTCTCCATCAACTGAAGTTTCTAGACCAGGGGATTTGGAACCTGTAACCCTCCAGATGTTGTTGGGCTCCAACCCCCATCATCCCCAGCCAACATACCCAATGATCAATGATGACAGGAGTTGTAGTCCAGTAACATCTGGAGGGCCACAGGTTCCCCCACTCCTGGTCTAGACCCTTTGGAATGGCCACACCTGAGCACATGACAGGTGTATAACCAACTAATCTGGGTGTAAGCCTTAAGGCACCTCGTCACTCTGGCAGCCTTCTCCAGAAAAGACCAGAGTGGGCACACTGTCCAAATGCATTCAGCGCTTTCAGCTCACAAGCTGGCACTCAGCTGCAGATGGGGACCTAAGAGCCGCTGTGACATTGATGAGGACGGGCCCTCCTTGAACTTTCTCTTTGGTTGTCTCTCTGCCTTGGAGAACAAAGCCCCTGATGAGATAATTAGATGTACAGATAATAATATACTAAAGGCTAGATTAAGTATCCCCTACTTGGATATATTGCGAGGCATATTCCTCTGTGGGTGGCTTGTGGACAGAGGTTGGCAGTATCGTATTTCCTCCTTTTTGCACTCTTTAATTTCAAGCAGTTCGACTAAGACAATAATTGTTCGGAGGAGAAGCCCATTACAGACATATGTGTGCATTAATTAAAGCCATCAAGGAATCTGCAACGTTTGCTATTGATTCAGGGACCCGCAGATAATTAATGGCTCTCTGTGACACTTCTGGGGAGAGAAAAATGTTTTTCTGGCAGCACTTCACATATGTGGGATAGGCTTCTCTTGTCTTCTGAAAGTCTGCTTTGACTCTTAAAGGCGCACGAAACCAAGGCAGCAAAGACGTTTAAAAAGTCACAAAATGTTTCCATATTTGGAAAAGAGAGTTGGGGAACACTGATGCCTATAAATGTGCAAATGATCAGCACCACCCCATTTTATTCTTTTGCTGTTATTACAGACCAGATTGCCCCCACCTGGGGCCATCTAGATGCTTTGGACTTCAACTCCTGTCTAGATGGAAGGATCTGTCCATTTTCATTCTCTCAGTTTCTCATTTTTCCAATCTTAAATTCAGTCCACATTTCTGTAGCAATTTGAGAATGCCTTTTAAAAAAAACTCTTGTGAAAATTCTCCAGCATTTTACTGTGAATTCCTCCTAATAAACATATTTCTGTATGCAGTTTTGACTAATGCACACATTTTTGCTAGCCATTTCTCTAATATAATATATTTTGTATGTTATTTTCACAAATGCATTTATTCAATGCACATTTTCTCCTAATGCATGCATTTTTGTAAACACCATCTGAACAACTGCACTGCAAAATTCGGATAAGTGCAAATTACAAAGGATGAAGAACCACAGCAACCAAAATGATCCTGGGGATGGAGCAACTCCCCTATGTGGAAAGGTCATAACATTTGGGGATTTTTAGCTTAAAGAAAAAGTGAGTAAGGAGGGGCATGATAGAAGTGTATGAAATTATGCATGGCATAGAGAAAGTGGATGGATAAAAGTTTTTATCCCTCTCTCATAATACTAGAATTTGGGGACATCCAATGAAGCTGAAGGTTGGAAGATTCAGGACAGACGTCTGCACTCAGTGCATCGCTACATGGAATTACAGAAAGTAGCAATGGCCACCAACCTAGATTCCTTTAGAAGAGGATTACACAAATCCATAGAGGATAAGGCTAGCAATGGCTGCTAGTCACCATGGCAATGTTCTATCTCCACCATCAGAGGCAGTATGCCTCTGGATACCAATTGCTGGGGATCATAGATGGGGAGAATGTTGTTGCTGTAGATGGGCCATTGACCTGATCCAGCAGGCTTTTCTTATGTTCATAGTTTTCTCAACTCTAATATAGCTCAGTTTTGCCGACTCTGGCTGGCAGAACTACTCCAGAGTGTCAGGGAGTGGCCTTTCACAACACTGTTCAGTCATTCTCCTCACATGATTAACCCTGCATTTGACATCTGAGGCCCTTTTTTGTGTGCCCCTTCCAGTGGAGGTGTGGAAGGTGGCAACATGAGAGTGGACCTTCTCCATGGTGGCCCCCACTTAGGAAATTCTCTCCCCAGGGAGGCATACCTGGCACCACCATCATCTACTTTTAGGATCCAGGCAAAAAACAAATTCTCTTCTCCCAGGCATTTGGTTCCTAATTTTGGAGGGCTTTTGGAGGGCTCTTGATGTTGTAGCCTCTTTTAGGGCATGGGTTGTTCCACTGCTGTTATATTTATGTGTTTTTAACTTTTTATTTTGTTTTAATTTTTATACTGGTTTTAACTATTTATTGATTGTAAGCCACTTTGGCTTCACTTTTGTGAAGAAAATTTCTAACAAACATAATACATACATACATACATACACACATACAACATCTGGAGGGCACCAAATTGGCAAAAGCTATTATAGGCATTTCTGCCCAACTTCAAGCGAGTTTTGAGGGTGCCTTACCATTTTCTTTAAAAAAGGGTTTCTTTTGGCTTATTTTGTTTTGATGACATTTAAAGTGCAGGCTCTTTCCCCGCTGATTATGCAATCCATGCACTTGGGAACACCCTTCTTAGCTCCACCTCCCCCTTTTCTAGCCCCTCCCACTTGTGCAGCCATTTAAAGGCCATCCCTGCAGATTTTTATTTCTCTTACTAAGTATGCAAGCAAGAAAAACACACAACAAGGCCAATGGGGATTGTGACATTTCCTCCTCAAAACTGGAGGTGTGAGCACAAGGGAATGCAAAAGACACTGTGACAGATTCCTGGTGGGCACTGTATGGCTGGTGGGACACTTTCCCAAGCCATCCAACAAACCAATAATGCCCAGTCATAAGCCATTTGTTTCTCTAGATGGTTTCATAAAATGAGATAAAATATCCTGCATCATATATCCTGCACCATACCACTTTAACCATCATGGCTTCCCCCAAAAAATCCTGAGAACTATAGTTTGTTGAGGGTGCCACAGTTCCCAGAGATCTACAATTCCCAGAGTTCCCTAGGAGGAGGGATTGACTCTTAAACTGCTCTGGGAATTGTAGGTGTGTGAAGGGAATAGGGGTCTCCTAACAACTCTCAGCACCCTTAAACTTGACTGTTACAGTGGTATAATGGTGCTTTAAAAGTAAGGTGCAGATATGGCCTAGGTCAGAGGTGGTCAGACTTCAGGCTTGTGGGATCTACTTTGTTTTTAACTAGAACCCCAAGGTCCACCAACCACAGCCAGCTAATGGTCAGGGGTTGAGCCAGATGCAAAATAGAGGGTCAAGGGGTGGAGCCAGCTACTTACCAATACAGCATCCCTGATAGGTGGTCACCCAATCTCCAATTAAAACCCTCTAACAAAGAACAGTCCTCCACCTTCTGAGGCAGTCTGTTCTACTGCTGAACAATTCAAATGGTCAGAACGCTCTACCAAATGTTTCTTGTCATTTGAGCCCGTTGCTCTGGGGCAGGGATGGGGGAACCTGCGGTCCTCCAGATGTGGTTTGGACTACAGCTGCCATCATCCATGACCACTAGTTGTGCTGACTGGAGCTGATGGGGTTTGGAGGCCAATAACGTCCCCCCTCCCTGCTCTGAGGCAACAGAAAAGAAGCATGCTCAATTAATTCTATGACAGCCCTTCAAATGTTTCAACCTGGCTATCATATCATTTCTTCATTATCTCTTTCCAGGCTAAACATGCCCGTTCCTTATACGACACATTCCAGATTTTTATTAGCAAGACTGAAAGAGAAGGTATCAGCATTAGAAAGCTAATGGCTCTAATAGGAGGAGGAGGAGGATTGAGGGAGACAACAATAATAGTCATTTTACTTGCTGTTCTTACTGAGAGTTAGACAGAAGCCCTATTCCAAATTATCCAGAGATTTTACCAATAGATCAAAATTTACCTTCTGCCAGCTAGGTTTCTAGGAATATTTTAAGTTTTTCTCCTCATGGAACTCAAGATGGCCTACAGAGGCTCCTAGACAGGCCCCATCCATCTTTTGAGCAGATCCAATCCAACTAGTTTGTCCTCTATCTTCACACCCAAGATGGTACATCCCTCTCTGAAATGGGGTTCTACCATATCATTCTGCTGCACATATAAGCAAGCTTGGATTTCTCCAGCACAGAAGCCTTTATTCCGTATCTGTCATTAAAACACACACACACACCACATTCGTACTTATTGCAATTCCAGCTTGATTTCCTTTCCATGCTGATTTTAATAACACCCTCTCTTTAATGAGGGAAATATGACCACCGCTCACTAGTCGTAATTCATAAATGCATCCTGATTAGACTGACTTGTCACAGGGTAATAAACTATGCCAATCACAAAAGCACTTTGCGTCAAAATGCAACAGATAGAACAAGGCAGTTAAGATAAGCAGAAAATATGCAGGAAGTGTCTTTGTTTCGATTATTTGGTTCTTGTCATTTCCATCCATGGAAACAGAGGAGTTGGGGGAGGGAGGGGCTCCCCTCTCACAGATGAAATGGATGCTTGAGGCCCAGTCTCACAGCGAAGAAGCTAATCCCTCAATAAAATGAGATAAAATGCCTAAGGAGAGAGATCAGACCATGGGTCTACGCAAGACAGGTCTGCAGTAAAAAGTTACTGCAATGGCTCATAAGATTCTGCAGGTCACTGAAGCTGAAAGCCTTTTGGATTGTAATTTCCAGTTGTGTTTGTAAAGAGGAAAAAAACCAGATTGAGAGATTGCATTAATCACACACACCATACATCCACACCACCCACTAGTGTGCACCTAGAGACACAAACTAATCAAAACAAAGGAAAACAGGCTGAGAGGAATGGCATGGCCTGATCAGTAAGTACAATCTTTCAGGTTTGATAGTCAGGCAAAATTAAAAACATAAGAACCCGCTGGATCAGGCCAGTGGCCCATCTAGTCCAACATCCTGTTTTCAGAGTGACCAACCAGATGTTCATGGGAAGCCCACAAGCAGGACCAGAGTGCAATAGCACTCTCCCCTCTTGTGGTTTCCAGCAACTGGAATAAAGAAGCATACTGCCTCCAACAGTGGAACCTAGCCATCAGGGTTAGTAGCCATTGATACCCTTATCTGCCATGATTTTGTCTAAAAGATTTTGTCTATAATTAGACAGGAGCACTAGGCAAAGGTCTTAGTAGTTCATAAAATCACATAATAGTAGAGTTGGAAGGGGCCTATAAGGGCATTGAGTCCAACCCCCTGCTCAATGCAGTAATTCAGTTTAAAGCTTAAAGATGACAGGTGGCTGTCCAGCTGCCTCTTGAATGCCTCCAGTGCTAGAGAGCTCACCACCTCCCTAGGTAATTGGTTCCATTGTCGAACCACTCAGTTTTCAGCTGAAATTTGGCTTCCTGTAATTTGAGCTGATTATTCCATGTCCTGCACTCTGGGACAGTCAAGAAGAGATCCTGGCCCTCCTCTGTGTGAAACCTTTCAAGTATTTGAAGAGTGCTATCTTATCTCCCTTATCTCTGTTAATCATATTTAACTTGGATTCCTGCATTGAGCAGGGGGTTGGACTCGATAGCCTTACAGGCCCCTTCCAACTCTACTATTCTATTATTCTACGAGGCTGGTTTTCTTTTTTAAATCCACTTATAAAAATAGCCGTGGAAAATTGCTAAATAAAAATCCAATCCGCAACAATAAAGAATAAGCGAATTAATGGAAAATTTGGTACCAAATCCAAATTGGGAGGAATTCGAGTGCATCCCTACTCTCCACACCCTGGTTGCCCACCTCTGGATACACTGCAGTTTCCACATGTCCTTCTTCAAATGTGGCACCCAAAACTGGACACAGAGGGTTGTCATTGTAGAATCGTAGAGCTGGAAGGAGCCAATAAGTTCTATCCAGAGTTCCATTGGAATCTCAGTGGACTCAAGTTAGCCATATCCATCAGTGAGTCTGGGGGACTAACATTGGGTACATCCCAATACTGCAAGGTGCAAGGGACTGCTCATTCACAAGGGGCTTCCCTACAGGGAAGGCGCTCATGAATTAGTAGCACCACACTGGATGGAATCTCCTGCTTACTTGCTGGTAAGTGCAGCAGAGGATTCATTCCTGCGCAGTACAGGTTGCTGTCCATTCATGAGGGACTTCCTTGGAGGGGAGATGTTTGTGAGCGAGCAGCACCCCATAGCATCAAACTTCCTGTTCTCCATAGGGAGAGGGGGGAAGAGATGCAGCATCTCCACCTTCCCCCCACATGTTTAATTAGGGTTTTAAAAATTGATCCAGGGTGGGTCTGCCTGAGCCAGTGGCACCAGTTCAAGGTGAATGTGGGGTCTCTGCAAAGCCCTAGTGGAGACTGGCAAACACCCTGAGGCAGAGCTTGGAAAAGTTACTTTTTTGAACTACAACTCCCATCAGCCCCAGCCAGCGCTGGCTGGGGCTGATGGGAGTTGTAGTTCAAAAAAGTAACTTTTCCAAGCTCTGCCCTGAGGTTACAGGAAGATAGGGAGGGGTAGTCTCCACCAGCCCTTGTTGCGCTTCAGCAGGGGGGCAGAAGTGGGGGAAGTCATCCAGCATCCTGTTCTCACAGAGGCAAAGCAGATGCCCCAAATGGAAATCCAGCAAGCAAGCCCCGAGTGCAGCTATGATTCCTCACAAGTGATATTCAAAAGCATACTGCCTCAGACAGTAGGGGTAGAACACAGTCGTCATGGCTAGCACCTAGTAAGGAAGAATTTGTGTGTGAATCAGTGTGCATTTGAAAGTGTGTGTGAATGGGTGGCTCTGTGTTTAAGTGTACATCATTGGGGGGGGCTGGCCCTGATTCCGCCCACTAGCATGCAGCCCCTAATTGACTGACTGACCGCCAGCTGCCACATGTGGCCTTTCAGGGCAAAATGTTGCCCACCCCTGATGTATGTGAACGGCTATCAGGAGGGCTCTCCATTTGTCCGGTCCAAGTTTGGTTTAAATATAAAGAACCCAGCGGCAGCTGGTGCTCATTGGGACTGGTGGTGCGGAAGGCAGAGAGCCCAAACAGCAGCTGGAGCCAGAGCCAATGGCAGGCAGAGCCAACGCATTCTAGTTTTGTCCCCAATCCTCCTCCCTCCTGAGTTCTACAAGGGCAATGCTGACACTAAAGTGGAGGAAGCTGACAGCTAGTGCCACCCCCTGGACTAGGCGCCAGTCGGACGGACGGCTGGCTGATGTCAGGCTGAGGCTGGTGAGGCAGTGACCCACTTGCCCTAGTGGACCAGCTGCCACTGAAAGAACTATAGGAAGTAGGGTTGCCAGGTTCATGGCCTGAGACTAATCCTGGAGAAGAGAAAGTCAGCCAAGTGCAGGTGTTCTTGCTACATTGGTAATGGGAAAAACCACAAGGTGGAATTCTCCCTTCCCCCTGCACAGCTTTTAAAGATACAGAAGACCTCTTAGAGGCCGCGCCCGGCAACCAAGAGGTCTTCTGTATCTTTAAAAGTTGTGCAGAGGGAAGGGAGAATTCCACCTTGTGGTTTTTCCCATTACAGGGTTGCCAGAACACCTGCACTTGGCTGACTTTCTCTTCTCCTCAAGAGACAGGATCAGTCTCAGGCCATGGACCTGGCAACCCTTATAGGAAAGGAGACCAGGAGGGGCCTTGAAATTGCCCATCCACAATGAGCAGATGGAGCAGGCACACAGGTCACCCGGTGGCAGTCTTTCTCACTAGGGTGAGATGTATTAGATTACTATTTAAATTGCAGCAATCATTTCTAAGTCAGTACCTATACATCTGAATTAGCCTATGCAGATTTTATGCAAATATCTGTCTCTTCTTTTCTGATGCATTCCCCCCTTTCTCTTCAGCAGTAGGAAAGTGACTATCCTTTTACAGAAGCTTGCATTTTAGTAAAAAAAACAAACCCATTATATTATTTTACTTTTTTTTTTTTAGGACAGCACACTGTTTGAGTGCTCAACCCTGGGAGCGAATTAATGCAGGGCTCAGATTCACTCCGTGCATTTTGCGGCTGTCATGCACAGCACTCGGGGGCCTGGGAAGAGAATCGATGCGACGGCTGGGATTCGCCCCCCGAGCGCTCTGCTGAGTGCACACAACTGCAAGATTGTCAGTAGGGCCAAGGGAGTGAATTACCACAGGGCTGTAATTCACTCCCAGCCAGCAGCTGCCTCAAACACACAAGACTGAGTGATGCTGGGGTGTGAATTGACTCTGAGACAACCTTGACAGAGAACGGAGGGGGATTTTGTTAGCCCTGCAAGGCAGAAAGCTTCCTTGAACCTTTGCCAGGGAAGGGAAACTGGGCCTCTTTCTTGTTTTAATTGGGCTGAAAACACAACTATTTCTATTAACACTGCGTTGCTGTACAGCACATACAAGGGCATTCAATTTATGGGCCAGGGTGTGTGTTTTTTTTTGGGGGGGGGAGAAAGAAGGCTAGAGAAATTGCTGACATAAGGAATAATCAGGATATTTAATGCAATAAGGATGAGAAGGGGAGAGAATCTGGTGGCCAGTCAAGACTTATTTATTTTAAAGTTTAAAATTTCTACTTCATCAACTCCAGCAATGTTGGAGAAGAGGGAATGTGGCCAGGGTACTGTTCCTGGGCCAGACAGAGAAGCCTGGTAGGCTGTATTTGGCCCTAGGCCTAAGATTCCCCACCTGCTTAAACCAAAACAACACCCTTGTCAACAGTCATTGGAGACTCCCTGGCAACCAAGAGGTCTTCTGTATCTTTAAAAGTTGTGCAGGGGGAAGGGAGAATTCCACCTTGTGGTTTTTCCCATTACAGTATTGCAAGAACACCTGCACTTGGCTGACTTTCTCTTTTCCTAAAGATACAGGATCCGTCTCAGGCTATGAACCTGGCGACCCTAGGTGGCTCCAATGTCAGTGGGGCAGTGAATCTACTCTGGATTTTAATCTGAACTTTCAAATCAGCTTGAAACATTGGACTAAAACCCAGAGCACATTCACTGCCCCGCTGACATCAGAGCCACCAGTCTCCACTGTCAACAGCCCAGACACTTATCCTTGTGACAAACATGGTGTTAAACTGGCTATCACATATATCAACAGTATTTTCTCTCCCACAAATGATGGGAAGGGGTTGGCTACAGCAAGGCAATTATGGGCAGACAAATTAAGATGAAGTGGTAAGTGGAAAAACAAAAAAGCATATGGAAAAAAATATTTCTCATTGGAAATATTATAAACTGCTAACAATGCCCATCTGTCTCTAATCTGAGCTCCATTTGGATTTCTCAGAGCCCTGGGAAGGTGCAATGTGCCTTGGATGTAAAACACTGATTAATTGTACACAGCACACTAGAGCAAAGAGTCAATTGGAACCCAATTGGACTGTGTTTCCCTGCTGATTGAAGGTCCTGTGGCGGTGCTTCTCACTTAACTTCGTTTTTGTTTGAGGGGGGGAGGGTAGAATTTACAAAACTGATTTTGCTGGCAGGGTGTTTAAAAACGGTTATTGGAAGTGATGGCCACCACTCCTACCCTGTGCCATTATTAAATTGCTTGCTTGACTGAAACTTTAATATGAACACGTGAAGAGGTCTTCTGAATCAGTCTAGTTCTACACCCATCTAGTCCAGCATCCCATTCTCACACTGGCCAACTAGATGCCTCTGGGAAGCCAATAGGTGGAACAGTGAGCAGTTGCACTGCTGCATTTTGTACCAGCTGCAGCTTCTGGACCAACCTCAAGGGCAGCCCCACATAGAGTGCATTACAGTAATCCAGCCTAGAGGTTACCAGCACATTGACAACAGCGGTGAAGCTATCCAATCCAGAAACAGCCACAGCTGTAGGAAAAAGGCACTCCTAGACACAAGTTCTTCTTTCAGAGTTCTTTTATTTGTATTGTATTTATGCAATAATTTCTTTCCTATTAGGAGAAAAAGTGGGGGAAATAACAGTGTCAGCTCCTGGGCTAGTAGAGTTTTTCCCCTGGCTTGGGTTCATGCACAGAAGACTATGAATCCTTCAGAGCTATGCCTTCCACTGGTCTGGCCCTAGCACACCCCTAAATCACTCCCACCTGCCCCCCCACTTTTTTAACTTACTGACATCAATGTTGGTAGGGCAAGGGCCTATGGAAATTTCCACAATGGCAAAGAAGGCTATCTGACATCAGATCTACCATCAGATCTCCCTCGCTAAGGATGGAATGTTCCCTCTCACATTGCCCTTGGAGGGAGAGAGATGCTTCCTATGGGGCCTGCAGTATCCTCCCAGGGACCATAGAACTGCAGGGCCAAAACCATATAAATGCATGAGAGACAGTAAGTGATGGCGCCTGCTAGCTTTAATCAGGGACGTGCAGAAGGTAAATAAGGATCTACTGCTAGAGCTCCAGGTAATTTGCAGTAGATCAGGAAAGGTTTATAACTCCCAATAGTTTAACAAAAGCGATAACAAAACACCTTTTTTGCCCCTTCCTAAATTAGGAAATCAAGAAAGCTGGGGGGAGGGGGAGTGGACTGAGAGGATCTGTGTGGAAGCTCCAGTTAGGAATGTAGAGAGCAGTCTTATACTGATTCAGATCACAGCTCCATTTAACCCTGGACCTTACTCTGGAAGACAATCTTACTCGGCTACAAGTGATCGGCAATGAATCCATCTAACCTAGTATTGTCTACACTTGTCCCAGGCTATGGTCTGAAGGCACTCCATTATTTTGCAGCTCTCTCTGGTTGGCGTTTTAGTGGAAAACACCAAAGTGCAAGTGTCGAGTCTGCCTGTCCCTGGCTTAGCTGAGAATCTTAGGGAAGGGGTACTTCAATGGCTATAGCCACTATTGCAAAATGGGAAACCTCCATTTGGTGTACTTCTAAACGCAAGTCACTGGGGACAAACAATGGGATAAGTCTGTTGCCTTCATGTCCTGAGGTGTGTGGTCTCCTGCAGGCATCTCGCTAAAAACACTTGAAAGCACATCTGAATGGAACTCAGCAGGATCCTCCTAATCCTCTTACATCATGGTAAACAACAAGGCTGCTTACTTAAAAGCACAGGAGTACCATGTTTACAAGCACAAATTTAGGACATCACAAGTTTCATAAAACAATCCATCAAAAGAGCAGTGTAGTTCAATACCAGACTGGCGTCATATCACACGGTGTGGGACCACAATACCTTGTGGAACGCCTCTCCCGCTATGAACCTACCCGTTCACTTCGTTCAATATCGAAGGCCCTCCTCCGGGTACCAACTCATCAGGATGCCCGGAGGATTGTTATTAGATCTAGGGCCTTTTCTGTGGTGGCCCCCGAACTGTGGAACAGCCTACCTGTGGAGATACGCCTGGCGCCTTCGGTACTTTCTTTTAGGCGCCAGGTTAAGACCTGGCTATACTCCCAGGCATTTTTTTTTCGTTTAACTTGTTGCTGATTTTATTGTAATTTTATTGTAATATTGTATTTTAATCTTGTTTTGTTCACCGCCCAGAGAGCTATTCGCTATGGGCGGTTTAAAAATGAAATAAATGAAAATGAAATGAAATTAAAAAATCAGCACAATCAGAAATTCTATTGCTTTACAGGTGAGGAACCAAATGCCTGTGGGATAAATATGGCCATCCAGGTCAATGGAAGCTAGTCCATTAGAGCAAGTGGGATACCACTCCACCAACCTCTGTCTGTCCTCAGCCACACCCCCTCCACCTGCCTTCTTATTTACATCCAATTTAGGGTGGCCCTAGCTATCAGCTTCTTCCTCCTTAGCCTCAGTGATGTCCAGAGCTTGGAAAAGTTACTTTTTTGAGCTACAGCTCCCATCAGCCCCAGCCAGCATGGCCACTGGATTGGGCTAATGGGAGTTGTAGTTCAAAAAAGTAACTTTTCCAAGCTCTGGTGATGTCCTTGTAGAACTCAGCAAGGAGGAATTGGACAAAATTAGAATGAGTTGGATGCACCAGTCATTGGTTCTGCCTGTCATTGGCTCTAGTTCAACCTCCAGTTAGCCTCTCTCCCTTCTGCCCCACCAGTCACAATAGGCGCCAGCCGCCACTGTTCCAGGTCTCTCTGCCTGGCCTTTGCAACTCTTCCCAGGCCTTACCCACACTCCCTGGGTATTTTGCCTGGCTGGAATATGTCCTTGTGAACTCTGATAATGCCTCTTACTTGCTGGGACAGAGAAGAGTGTGTGCAAGAATACAAGAAAATAAGACCTGCTGAATCAGGCCAATGGCCCATGTAAACCAGCATCCTGTTCTCACAGTGACCAGCCAGATGCCCCAATGGGAAGTTTGCAAGCAGGACCTGAGCACATCAGTGATCTTCCCCACTTGTGATTCCCAGCAACTAGCATTCAGAGGCAGAGGCAGAAACTTGCTTAAGATGTAAAGCATTTTAACTGTACTTTTTTAACTTATTATAACTTAATTGGATTTTTGCACTGTATTGTTTTTCTTATTGTATTTATTGTATTTTTCTGCTGTTCACCGCCCAGAGAGCTATCGCTAGTCGGGCGGGATATAAGCCTAATAAATAAACAAATAAAATAAATAAATAAATAAAGGTGAAGTTTGCATTTGTTGCTCCACCCACTTTTGCATCTGGCTCCACCCACCACTGGCATGTAGCCCCCAGAAGGGTGTCCAGAAGGGAATGTAGATCTTGGGCTGAAAATGCTTCCCCATCCCTGCTTTAGGAAGAGGTCACTTGAAATAAATGGGCCTCCATAGCCCTTTTAAAGGGCTGAATTGATGGGGCCATATGCACAGCAGTTGGGAGGCAATTCATAAGTATATGGCCACCACTGAAAAGGCCATGTTTCTTGAAGAATGATCACATCAGTGGACTGATGAGCAGACCCCAGAAGCTGATCTTAAACCATGAAGAGGTTTCTACAGGCGAGGGAAATCCTCCAAAAAACATGCCTCTGAATATCAGTTGTTCAGTGTCAGCAGTGAAGGAACGTTATTCCTTTCAGGCTATTTTTCTATGTAAGGTAAGAGTAGGGGGGGGGGATTTGATCAGTTCACATTTAAAACCAAACCTATCAAATTTGCATTTTCCAAACCTATATGAGAACCAAAACATCAAATCCTTTGAAATTTGCACATGATGATACAATTGATGATACATTCTCCAACCAAGTAACATTTACAAAAATGCATATATTAGGAGAAAGTGTGCATGAAAATGAATATATTGGTGAAAATAACATATAAAAAGCCATTATATTAGGATACATTGCTTGCAAAAATGTGTACATCTGTCAAAACTGTGTACAAAAATGTGTTTCTTAGGAGAAATTTGCACTAAAATGCTGGTGAAATTTTCAAGAAGTTTTTTTTTAAAAAAAATAGCAAAATGCTGCAGAGATGTGGAGAACTGAATTTGAGGTGTTATGTGTGAATGAATAGCATTTGTATGCATGGAAATGGGAGCTATGGACCAATATTACCGTGAACTCCTCTGAACTGTAAGAGGAACATGACCCCAATCTTTGAGAGGTTAATGGGTTATTCAGAGTAATGCACCTCCAAGATGAGAAGCTGTGAATGGTTTTGCTCCCCATTTCCCATGCAGCTGTGGAAACTTGGGGGCCCTGAGAGCTCCCGGCAGATAGGTTTGATGGAAACAAAAGGAGAGAAGTTCAAGTGAAGTCTTTTGAGGAGACCGAATCTCCATATCATTTAGAACTCCTCAAGGGGGAGCAGAGAGAGGAGAAGGAGGGAGGGAGGGACGGAGTGACAGACGATGTGCCATCCAAGAGCCCTTGAAAGCAAAATGAGACAGCCAAGAACAGGAAAATCAGTATAAGAGGATATTGTTTCAAATAATGATATTACAGAAGGACTGCATGCAGTGACAGCAGATTCTTGGCTGGGTGGGGGCAGAATCTTTCCCGAAGGACAGCAATATAGTATGAAAGGAATGTGCAGCAGTTTTTTTAAAAAAAAGTAGACAAAGTAGCATAATGTATTGTATTTATTAATTTTCTTGCATTGATATCCTGACTTTCTTCCCTGATGGAAACATAGATGGAGTGCATGTGGTTCCCAGGCAGTCATCCATCCAGGCACTGACCAGGGCCAGACCTGCTTAGCTTTAGCAAGCTGGAACATAGGAAGCTGTTTACAGTGAGTCACTCCATTGGTCTGCCTAGCTTGGTATTGTCTGCTCTGACTGGCAGTGGCTTTCCAGGATTTCAGACAGAGATCTCTCCCAAACCTAGCTTCAGGTGCTGGGGATTGAACCTGGGACCTTCTGCTTCCAAAGTAGGTGCTCCATCACTGCCGTATAGCGGTGGCCTCAAGTGTCTTCAGACCATACCCTGGGACTATTTCCTAGGACAATGAGCCAAATTGCCCCTTAACCACACCCCTCATTTTCCAGCTAAACCGTTGACCATCTTTAAACATGGGTGGGGAACATATGGCCCTCCCAATATTGTTGGACTGCGATCCCCATCATTCCTGACCATTAACCTTATGAGCTGAGGATGATGGCATTTGGAATTCAACCACATCTGGAGGGCACAGGTTCTCCCATTCCTGGCGGGTCAGGGTTGGGTCCTGATCCACTGCTGGTGGGTTGCAGCAACAGCACTATAAGCATGCAAGTGCATGGTCAAACATGAAGAAGTGGGTCCCCAGATGCATATTTGGACTCAATGTGAGTCCCTGGTCTGAAAAGGTGACCAGACCAGGGACTCACATTACTGTTCTAGGGTATTAGAACACCTCCAACTGAACATTTGGCTAGCTAGTCTAAATCAGTGAAAGAAAACCTTCCATCTACTGCTAAGATGAATTTTCAGAAAGGTCCCCCTCTCCGAGGAAATAAAGGTTTTCTTCTTCTCAGCCTCCTGGGGAAAGTAGGCTACTTTGCAGAATTTTCTCCAAATATTTTCTACCACTTTTTGATGGTGGAAGCCATCACCCCACCCCAATGCCTGGAGTTCCTGAGGCTGCAAGGGCACTCTATCCATTTTGTAGGTGTAAAACACCTTCCCTCCAATTGGGGGCAAGATATCAGAGATGTATCTTGTAGCCCCAAGGAGTGCAGACTAAAAATAAATGAGTAGTATTGTTAGTCCTACTCAGAGCAAACCTATTAAAATGAATAGACACAACTAACTTAGGTAGATTAATTTCAGTGGGTCTACTCTGAAGGACTTATTTGGACACAGCCCAATATCATTAAATAATAATGTGTTAATTCCACAACTAGGCAGGCAAATAGAGTTGAGAACTTTATTAGAGCAAAGGCTAGGATCCTTCTGGTGCCTATCTGGACTTAACAGCCAACTGCAAACAACAAAAAGGGAAACCACTGAAGCAACCGCTGTGCCCCGAAGGGGCAATGCCAACATTACAAAATGGTGTAATTAGGGAACATTCCCAAATGCTCACAAGAAATTTATATCACAATATAACATCTTCCTCGTGTTAAGATCGAAATCACAGATAGAGGATTGTAGCCAACTAAGAGTTACTCAGAATAAACACATTGAAATTAATGGCCCTAAGGTAGCGATGTTCATTAATTTCATTGGAGCTACTCTGAGTTGGACTAGCACTGGATACAACTCTTAACTTATGTGGTGGTTGCTGTAGCCTCTTTGATCTCCAAAAGCCAGTTACATCAGAGTTGTTCTTGGCCACAGTTCTCCCGTATAGAATGCAACCAAGGCCTCTCTATCTGGACCTTGGGATTCTCCCCACGTCACACATTTTGTCCCTAAGGCAAACCCCTCACTCCAGGTCTTGCTTTACATCTTCCTTGAGTGTGTTTATTTGGGGGGGGGCTGAAATGTGTCCTTGAACTCTGATCATTCCTCTTCCTACCTGCATAGAGAACAGAGTGTGTGAATGTGTGAGTGTATTTGTAGAAACTAGCCTACTATTGAAAGGGTCCCCAGAAGGGAAAGCAGCACTTGATGCTTCCCCTCTCCTGCTTTAGTGCTTACTTCAGGTGTGGGGAACCTTTGGACTTCCAGATGTCACTGAACTACAACTCCCATCAGCCCCAGCAAGCATGGCAAATGGCCAGGAATGATGGGAGTTGTATTTCAATGACATCTGGAGGGCCAAAGGTTCCCCACCGGTGGTGGCTGGTGGCTCCATATCAGTGGGGCAGTGGAATTTGCTCTGGGTTTTAGCCTGAACTTTCAAGAAACTGTCTGCGGAGCTATCCATGGAGCTATTCCGACAGGAGTTCCCAAAAACTCTTTGAAAGTTCTGACCAAAACCCGCAGCAGATTCCACTGCCTGACTGACATGCAGCCATCATTTTACAATGTTTTACAATGGTTCCGATCCTAACTCCAGGGTCATTTTCAGAGAATAGCATTAGGCGATTGTCTTTTGGCCTCCTGGCAGTTGTGCTATGGGGTGCCACAAGGGACGATCTTGTCCCACATGCTATTTAACATCTATATGAAGCCCTTGGGAGTGGTCATCAGGAGATTTGGGGCAAGGTGTCAGCAGTATGCTGATGATACCCAGCTCTATTTCTCTGTAACATCTGAACTGGGAGATGCCATCCAAGCCCTGGACCGCTGCCTGGTCTCGGTTGTGGGCTCAATGAGGGCCAGTAAACTGAGCCTGAATCCTAGCAAGACAGAGATGCTGTGGGTTGGTGGTCCCCGAGTTCAGATAATTGGTCAGTTGCCTGATTTGGATGGGGTCACACTCATTCTGAAAGAGCAGGTCTGTAGTCTAGGGGTGCTCCTGGATCCATCTTTGTCACTAGAGACCAAGGTGACCTCAGTGGCAAGGAGTGCCTTTTACCAGCTTTGGCTGGTAAGACAGCTGTGGCCATTTCTGGACTGGGGTAGCCTGACCACTGTTGTACATGCACTGATAACCTTCAGGCTAGATTACTGTAATGTGCTCTACATGGGGTTGCCCTTGGGGTTGGTCTGGAAGCTGCAGCTGGTGCAAAATGCAATGGTGAGACTGCTCACTGGGGCAGGATATCATCAACATGTCACCCCGCTGCTGAAAGAATTGCACTGGCTACCCATTAGCTACCAGAGCAAGTTCAAGGTTCTGGTTTTGGTGTACAAAGCACTATACAGCTTGGAACAGGATACCTGAAAAACCGTCTTACCCCTTATATACCCAGCCGATCACTGCGCTCTGCAGATGAGGGCCTCCTGCAGATACCATCTTATCAGGAGGTTCATTCTGCACAATATAGGAAACGGACGTTTAGTGTGGCAGCACCTACCCTGTGGAATTCCCTCCCCTTGAATATTAGTCAGGCGCCATCTCTGTTATCTTTTCGGCACCTTTTGAAGAGTTTCCTCTTTCAACAAGCCTTTTAAGCTGAGACCTTATCCCAGTCTGTGTCTGTGTTAGAATTGCTTGTTAAAATGTTTTTTTTAAAATAATGTTTTAACCCTTTTTTTAAAGATGTTTTTAAAGCTTTTTTTTAAAAAATGTTTTTAATGTTGTTTTGTTTTAATGTATTGTAAGGTCTGTTTTTATGATGTTTTGATGTGTTTTTAGCATTTCTGCTTGCCGCCCTGGTCTCCTGCTGGGAGGAAGGGCAGGATATAAATCAAATAATAAATAAATAAGTAAATGAATGAA
Source organism: Rhineura floridana (assembly GCF_030035675.1). Lineage (NCBI taxonomy): Eukaryota > Metazoa > Chordata > Lepidosauria > Squamata > Rhineuridae > Rhineura > Rhineura floridana. Next base: position 9,763,147 of record NC_084499.1, read on the forward strand.
CGAATGAATGAATGAATGAATGAATAAATAAATAAATAAATAACTAGTTGTGGAAAACTAAATTTAAGACAGGGAAAATGAAAAACTCAAAGAACCAAAATAGACAGATCCTTTTATTCTTACCCGTGATCTCCACCAACTGGTATTCAGAGGCATGCTGTCTTTGATACTGGAGGTAACAGAGCCATCATAACTTGTAGACATTGATAGCCTTATCCTCCATGAATGTGCCTAAACCCCGTTTAGAGCCATCCAAGCTGGTGGTCAGCCTTACACTGTGCACAGATGCACGCGCGCACACAATCTGGGCCAAATATTTCAGCCCAGCACTACTTTCAATCTAAGAAGACTCTCCTTAGGCTGGAGACATAGGAACGGCTGCTGCAGTTGCTAAGATATAAACTATCTTCTAAGTAGCCCAAGGCCTAACCACTGTAAGGCTTACTAGATAGATAGATAGATAGATAGATAGATAGATAGATAGATAGATAGATAGATAGATAGACAGACAGACAGATAGATAGATAGATAGATAGATAGATAGATAGATAGATAGATAGATAGATAGATAGATAGATAGATAGATAGATAGATAGATAGATAGATAGATAGATAGATAGATAGATAGATAGATAGATAGATAGATAGATAGATATCCCTCTTTAAGATAGCCCAGTATTAAATCAAGCACTAGCAAGGAAAAGGAAGCAAAAGGTTTAAAGCTGACTCCCCTAGGAAAGTGTGCAACAGGAGAAAGGAGAAAGTAGATAAATAAACCAGGAAAGTAGCTGGCAATGGATAAACGAAGATGTCTCGGGCTAAGAAACATTACCAACAGGTCGCCTTCATTAAACACTCCATCAAGCCGAGTTTGCTGCACTGCCGCAGCTGCCGTCTCGGCAACAGCAACAACGGCGCAAAAGCCCCACTCAGTGCTGCTCTTCTCTCCATTGCTCATTTTTATCTGTGAGGGAAATGTGTTTTATAACCCTAATGTTATTCCTGTCTCACCACTCCAGTGATGGACTTTTAATGTCACTGTCTCTGAGGAGCCGGAGAGATACAACCTCCTGCCCAGCACCAGGCAGGCTGGGCCCTGAATGGAGAGCTGCTTGCTGCCACGCGGGGAGGGGAGAGAAGAATACCAACAGTGAGATGAAACGGCTCCCATGATTAAGGATGCATAAAGCAGGAGAAATGGACAGGCATTGATACAAAACGAAATGTAGCTCGGCATGGAACCTGCCATTTGGGATTGTATCCAAAGTTAGTTCTACTCAAAGCAGACCCGTTGAAACCGATGGGCATGGCTAACTTGGGTTCATTAATTCCAATGGGCCTGCTCTGGGTAGAGTATTGTTGGATATAATCCTTTGTGTTTGATGGTCTAAATCAGGGATGGAGAACCTGTGGCCCCTCCAGCTATTGCTCAGTTACAACCCCTATCATCCTAGACCAGCCTTTCCCAACTAGTGGGCCACCAGGTGTTGCTGGACCACAGCTCCCATCAGCCTCAGCCAGCATTGCCAATGGTCAGGAAAGATGGGAATCGTGGTCCAACAACATCTGGTGGCCCACTTGTTGGGAAAGGTTGTCCTAGAACATTAAGCCATGCTGATTGGGGCTAATGGGAGTTGGAGCCCGACAACGTCTGGAGAAGCACATGCTCAAAATAAGTTTCTTTGAAGCTTTAACCATTAAGAGACAAGCTCTGGGGTTTCCCAGTACCAAATGTCAACACCTGTGTATGTCAGAACTGGCCCAGTATTTTATGAGCTATCTTGGAGAACTCATTTCCCATGTGTCCTCTTCCAATTTTAATACTGGTGCATACTGATGATGCCGCTTCCATGCGCCTTATCCTGTTGTCCCCTGGACATTTTAGCATTTAACACCTCTCTCCAACTTCCAAAACAAAATACCCAAGAACAAAATGCAGGTTTAGATCTGGAAGGGGTCAGCAAGAGAAAGATGAGAGTACATATTTGCTGCTGACGGACAGAATCAATTCCTCGCTTTAAACTTTTTTTAAAAAATTGTGCATGCGCTTACGAAGGTACTTGATGAGCCAGAACACACACTGTACAGTCGCCCTGTATGATGACCTTTGTCGGGAGAGGGACAGGGGGAGTGTGACCCTGTTGATTCTCCTTGATCTCTCAGCGGCGTTTGATACCATCGACCATGGTATCCTTCTGGGGAGGCTCGCGGAGTTGGGAGTTGGGGGCACTGCTTGGCAGTGGCTCCGCTCCTACTTAGCGGATCGTCGCCAGAAGGTAGTGCTTGGGGAACATTGCTCGACACCCTGGACTCTCCATTGTGGAGTCCCTCAGGGGTCAGTCTTGTCCCCTATGCTTTTTAACATCTATATGCAGCCTCTGGGTGCGGTCATCAGGAGTTTTGGAGTGCGTTGCCATCAGTACGCTGATGACACGCAACTCTACTTCTCCTTTTCACCTTCTTCAGGTGAGGCTGTTGATGTGCTGAACCGTTGCCTGACCGCGATAATGGACTGGATGGGAGCTAATAAACTGAAACTCAATCCAGACAAGACTGAGACACTGTTGGTGAGCTCTTTACCTGCCCAGATGGTGGATGTTCAGCCTGTTCTAGATGGGGTTACACTCCCCTTGAAGGAACAGGTTCGTAGTTTGGGGGTCCTTTTTGACCCTTCCTTGTCGCTTGAGGTTCAAGTGGCCTCGGTGGCGCGGAATGAGTTTTACCATCTTCGCTTAGTAGCCCAACTATGCCCCTATCTGGACAGTGACGATCTTGCCTCTGTTGTCCACGCTCTGGTAACTTCTAGATTGGACTACTGTAATGCACTCTACGTAGGGCTGCCCTTGAAGACCGTTCGGAAACTTCAGCTAGTGCAAAACGCGGCAGCCAGGTTGTTGACGGGGACCCATTGGTCCGCGCATATAACACCTGTCCTGGCCCGCTTGCACTGGCTACCTATTTGTTTCCGAGCAAGATTCAAGGTGCTGGTTTTGACCTATAAAGCCTTACATGGTGTGGGACCGCAATATCTGATGGAACGCCTCTCCCGCTATGAACCTACCCGTTCACTTCGTTCAGTATCTAAGGCCCTCCTCCGGGTACCAACCCATCAGGATGCCCGGAGGATTGTTATTAGATCCAGGGCCTTTTCTGTGGTGGCCCCCGAACTATGGAACAGCTTACCTGAGGAGATACGCCTGGCGCCTACGGTACTTTCTTTTAGGCGCCAGGTTAAGACCTGGTTCTGCTCCCAGGCATTTTAACGTTCATGTTTTATATTCAATGTTTTTTACTCTACCTTGTTGTGACCTTGTATGTTTTATTGTAACTTTGTATTTTAACTCTGCTGTTCACCGCCCAGAGAGCTGTTCGCTATGGGCGGTCTATAAATAAAATAAAATAAATAAATAATACAGCCAGAGAACCTTCTCTTACATTCAAAGGTAGCCTCTGCTGCGGTGCTTATCCTTCAGTGGGATTGAGTGGGACTTGTTCTTCTCATTGTATTGTCGGATGAGCATTTGAGGCATGTTTGTGTTGTATGCTCTTTTTCTTTTCTCTTTTCCTTTGGATTTTAATTGATCTTACCTGTTTGTATTATATCTTGTTAAGTCGCTTTAACACTTTTTAAAAATACTAACACATGCAATAAAGTAATAAGAATAAAGTAATAAGAATAACCCCAAAGGAAAAGAAATTAGGGGAATGATGCTCAAATCAGGAATATAACAGTATTATCAGTTGGGCCCATCTCTTCAAGCACTCTGTTCTCACTATGGCCGACCAGATACCCCAATGGAAAGCCCACAAGCAGGATCTGACTGCCGCAACGCTCTCCCAACCTGAGATTCTCAGCAACTGGCATTCAGAAGTACACTGCCTCTAACGGAGGAGGTAGAACATAAGTAGAACATAGCCATCATGGCTAGTAGCTATTAATAGCTTCATGAATTTGCCAATTCTCTTTTACGGCCGTCCAAGTTGCAGGCGTCACTATCTCTTGTGGATTGAACTTCAGTCCTGATTTGTTCTTCAGTACTGACTCCTGGATTGTCCCAAAGCTTCTGGTCCATCACTCCTTGCTCACATCAGACTGCTGCTCATTATCCAGCTCAGTTTCTTTTTTAAAAAATAAAAAATAAAAATCACATGCCCGAATACTCTACTATGTCAAAAACTCCCTGCATGTGGAAAGGGAGCAAGTCAGAAAGTAGGCTCAGCTAGAACCCCTAGCGTTCTACTAACAGAGAGGTTTTGTTTTGTTTTGAAGAAGGAGCTACATTCATACCTGCAGTTCTTCATTTATACTCTGAAAGATTATCATCCCAGGATGCAAAGTGCACCTTTGTCTGCCTGCTTTCAGTGTCAAGACTCAACCTTGCAAGATGTGAAGCTCTAGGATTGTGCAGACTGCCTGTCCCTCACTGTAGCCAAACTCCACACAGGATTACATCTTCCTAGGTCTCTTTTTAAACGCTGCTCCTATGTGCTTCCAATATTTTTTCTAAAGCTGACCACAGTTAGAGGCAGGATACTTGGCTGGTTAAACCATTTATTTGACCATAGTGATAGAGGATTCTTTTATGGCTAAAATGGAAACAATGAGACTGAATTGAACTGATCCCATGAAAACATTTTCTTCCTACGATAGCTCCCTGTGCGTCCCCAAAGAAACTGCTCTAAATGCTCCATAAATAACAGTTGAATGTTTGCAATGTGTATTCTAATAATGGCTGCTATAATAACCATCCACACACACCCCTCCCCCTCTCCTTTCCACCAGCTATCCCTCTTTCAGGGGTGATGTGCCAAAAGGAGAAGTGAAATTACTGTGTCTGTTCAGCAAATTCCTCCTGACAAAATCTTTAAGAGTTGACAAGAGTAATATACTGAAAATTAGTTTAGAAGTGTTTCAAGTTTCAAGAAATCAATCAAAATCAAATTAAATTCTGAAGATGCTGTCTGGAAAGTTTAAGGACAATAAAGAACTGATCCAGCAACACCAACGTGTGGGCTCAACCCTTTGGAACTAGCACTGGTAGGGTTGCCGCGATGCCTTCATGAGCATTGAGCAAGGACTTGTTTGCACGAGGACTTATGCCAAACTGGATCTACTTTAGAAAAGTCACACTAGGATCAGATTGCATATGCACCAAAACAACAGTCCCTTATGCACAGTGGAGTTCCAGGACCATCTCCACCCCCCCCATGTACATCACACGTGCACAAGGTCACACATGATGTTGTAGGCACGGTGCATGCTGTGTGTGTATAAGCTTAGGAAACATAAGAACCCTTGTACTTGGTCTACCTACCTCAGCATCTGACATGAGCCCAGCAGAGGGGTCTTGGAGTGATGATGAAGAAAAGAGTGGGACCCGGGGGAGGGTGCTAGCAGCTTGCAACCAGGAAGTGCTGAGGCAGTAGGCTTCAGTACTTTTGACAGTGACACCTCCTCCCCCTTAGCTCCAGTTACAACAGAAGGTCAGCTGATCAGGAGCCCATCCCTTCTCCTGTCCACCACCACCCTCTCCTCCCAAAGTGCTGCTGCTGCACACACCTCCTCTAGAGGAGGAGGATCTCAGTGGAGTGCCACTGCTCCCATCACCCCAGACACACAGACAACTGAGACGGCAGGCTCAGCTGGTCCCCCCCCACTTTCCCACCTTGAAGGAGCTCTTGCATGTGCGTACACTCCCGTTCTGTGACACCTTCCCCATACAAGTAGAAAGAGCCCACCCGAACCTACTCAAAGGTTGTAAGAGGGGTGTCAAATTGCTAGAACAATGTCTTAGCTTCGAGTAGTCATGCCTAGTTATGTCGTGTAGAGCTGAAGAATCTTGTGTGACTTGTAAGCTAAGTGTGCTAAACTGGAATTTTTCATTAAACGTACTGGAGAAAGATACATCAGCGAGTTTGAGACTGATTCCAACGGGTTGGGCTAGAGCAGCATTGGCTACACCAGTGCTGGTCAGCCTTGGGCCCTTCGGTGTTATTAGACTCCAGCTCCCATCATCTTTGACCTTTGCAGTCTTACAACATCTAGGGACCCAAGTTTGAATAATATTGATCTACACCGACTAGCAGATGGTCTCCAGGGTTTCAAGGCAGGAGACTATCCCAGCCATGCCTGGAGATTGAACTTGGACACATTTGCATGCAAAGTATGTGCTCTACAGCTGAGCCACTCCAGTAAGAATGGAATGGGTGGAACAGGTCTTAGGAAGCCTTTTTCTGGATGACTTTTTTTAAAAATTTCTTGGCATTTTGTCACAATGTTGAAAGGATGAGGAAACGATGTGCACTGTTGCCCTTCAGTAAAAGAAACGTGATGCAACTGTATGTAAGATCACGCCAACATGGATTTTTTCACTGTTTTATCAAAGCAGATGTATGAGAGTCACGTAGGGAAAGAAAGAGAGAGATGGAGCAGCTCAAGGAAATCAGTGGCAAACGTTGGATGCACAGCATACTGCACAAATTTAATAATAAAAATATAACAATGTATTTGTTTAACTTGAAATACAGGCAGATAATTTGGAACCACAAAATCTGGGGAGAAAATTGGATGAGCAGAATCCTCCCATTTCTTTACATTTAACACACACTTCCTCCAAAGACTAGAAAATGAGGACTTCTCTTGGGATTAAATACTTACAAACTGTGTCTGCCTGCAGTCTAAGGACTAATTCTTATTGAGATGGCAAGTTTGTGTCATAGATCTTTTCCAGATGACCTGTTTATTGAGCATTCATCCTGATTTGTTTGCACGAAGTTTGCCTGGGAGGTTAGATGACCTCAGCTATTTATTGAGCATTCATTCTGATTCATTTTGCAGGGGAGTTTATACAGAATTAAGCACGTGTTTCCAGTGTGTATTCCACATCACTTTCCTTATCGCAAAAAGTCTGACTTGGGGGTGGGCAAATGGGTTAGTTGCACAAGATCACCAAATGCTGGTATGTATTTGTATCCCACCTGAAAATAGGAAATCTTGAAGGGGCCTTGGAGGTCATCTTGCTGAAAATCACCTGTGGGGAGAGTCTTCTTGTATTCAGGTCCTGCTTGCTAACTTCCCAGAGGCATTTGGGTTGACCCATGTGAAGGCAGGATGCTGGACTGGATGGATCATTGGCCTGATCCAGCAGGACTCTTTTTGTGTCCTTAAAAAGAAAGCAGCAGAAAAGTAGCCCCTAATCACAGGAGGAGAATATTCTAAACAATGTCCATCATGGGACTTTTTTTTTCTATTTGGAAGACCTGGTAGGTCAGATTAGGCCTGTGAGCTGGAAGTTCCACACCCCTCCTTTAGACAATATGTGGGAAACCTGCGCCCTTCCGTATGTAGTTGGACTCCAACTCCCATCAGCCACAGCCATGGTCAGAGATCAAAGGAGTTGCAGTCCAGCAACCTCCGGAGGGACACAGGCTCTCCATCTCTTCTTTAGATCAGACCTAGAAGTATCTGCACAACCAGCGTTCACCATTGGAGCATGCAAGGTATAATAATGAAAATGATGTCTTGGAAGCATATGCAGAGGGTCTTTCCCAGGCATCCATCTTTAGGTATATTCTGAATGAACTGCTCCTTACTTGGCATGGCTCTTTAGAGAAATTAATTAAGCACTGACTGATACCAAAGAAGCATCATTATACCATGTTTAGGAGTGATTTTTGAGCTCCATCCTCTCATCTTCTGCTACTTCCCCCCCCCCATGCAACGATGTGTCAGCATTTCCATTATAACCGCTTGAGTAAAGAAGCTTTTTGGTAAGGCGGTGTGCAACAGAAATGCCTGGAGCAAAACAAAAAAGTAGAAACAAGCCCACCACATTTCAACAGGGAATTTATCTCTGCACAACTTCCCCAAGCTTCCAGCACCTTATCATCCCCAGACATCTCCAGGCACTTCCCAAAAGTGCACAATAATAATACATTAAGGGCTATAAGCTGAGCACTGAGTGCTTCATACAAATGGGCACTATCCATCTGTACTTTGCAAGTTGGCAATTGTAAGGCCCTAGAAAGAAATGTCAAATGAAGAGCACAGTTTGGTGCATGGGCTACAGATTAGGAGGCAGACAGATTAGGAGGCAGGAAGCATTGCCCTCACTCTGAAGCGGCTTTGTGATATCATCATGTAGGGATGTGTCCTTGACCTCTGATGATGCTTCTTGCATGTTTCAATGGAGGATAAGGAGAGGGTGTGTGTGTGTGTGTGTGTGTGTGTGTAGAAAGCAGAACCTGTACAAAGATAAAACTTACATTCATTGTTCCATCAATTTTTTGCCTCCGATGCCACCCATCACTAGCATGTGGCCTAGCAGGGAATGTGCTCAAAGCAGCTTACAAGAAACTGAACAGCAATGACAAAAACAATTTTATAATAACAAAAACAATAAAACAGTAACATAACAGCAAATATCACAGCAAACACAAAACCCGTTTCAATACTATGAATGTAACAACATCACATCTGTTAGCAGGTAACTTACACTTCCTGGACAAAATAAAAGGGAATTAGACAGTTTCAGCTTTGCTCCTGGAAACCCCCCACCCACAATGTTACTCGCAACTCCTGCAGCAGCTTCTTACAAGGGTTCCAAAGGCAGGGGGTGGTGCAGCAGCTGGAAAGACCCTTCCCATGGTATTATTTGGAGTCCTACTTGTATAAGCATCCCTAACCATGCACAGACGTTACAATGCTAAGTTAGACAGATCGTTGGTTGAGCCCAGCAGGATCAGTTTAATTTCCTTATGGCTCCTTTTGTGCTCTCTTGCTTTATTTATTTATTTTGTTCAATTTATATACCGCCCACAGCCCGAAGGCTCTCAGGGCGGTGTACAGCATAGGATAAAATACAAGAACATCACAAGAACAATAGAACATAAACAATAAATAACCTTCTGAGCTTAATGGAACCTGCGTGTCCTTGTATTCTGCTCTGCCCCTCACCTCCCTCCCCAATTTTTTATCATGTTCAGCATTCTCCATTCTTCCAGCTCAGCTTTTATCATCAAAAATCACTTTGGCACCTTTCGTGTCAGCAAACAGCTGTTTATCTGCTGTATCTTTCTAAAGCCTGGCTTTGAAATAGCCCCTTTATATTCGATTCAGGATCATCTGTAGAGCAGGGAGAAAAAGCAATGAGAATATGTTTTCCTGCTGTGGATCAATACGAGTTTAACCTTCCTCCGCTCCTGTGCCAGAAATGCCTTCTCTCCAGTCATTATTTTCCCGCCGGCTCCGTCTGCATGTTTTTTCTTTCCATCGTTTACTCACAAGTAAACCCTGGCTTTTAATGTTGCATGTGTTTTCTGAGTTGCAGCACTGGCTCTGTGGTTCAACCTGTGCTTGGACAGTTAAGATCAGGGGCAGCCGGTGGCTCTATGTCAGTGGGGCAGCGGAACCTGCTCTGGGTTTTAGTCTGAACTTTCAAGGAGCTGTCCAAGGTTCTGAAACCATTTCAGCACCTTGGCCATCTACTTGAAAGTTCAGACTAAGCCCTGAACTGGATTCCACTGCCCCACTTACATGGAGTCACCAGCTGCGCTGGATAAGATCCATCATGAAGAAATTCCCTTACAGCAGGAGTGATGAACCGCAGGACCTGGGACCACTATATACCTGCCCGTTCACTACGTTTGACATCGAAGGCCCTTCTCCGGGTTCCAACGCATATGGAGGCCCGGAGAGTAATAACCAGAACTAGGGCCTTCTCAGTGGTGGCCCCCGAGCTATGGAATGCCCTCCCTGATGAGATACGCCTGGCGCCTTCTTTGTTATCCTTTCGGCGCCAGGTAAAGACCTACCTCTTTGCTCAGGCATTTTAATTTAATTTTATTTAATTTGTCTTTGTCTTGATTTTGTTTCTATATTTTACAGTGTATTGTTATCATGTTTATTGTATTTTAATCTGTTTTACCTTTTGTACACCGCCCTGAGAGCTAGAAAGCTATAGGGCGGTTTAGAAATCTAATAAAATAAAATAAATAAAAATAAAATGTGTCCCTTGAGGCCTCTCTTCAGGGCCTTGGGAGTCTCCCCAGCCACACGCCCTCTTCCCAGGCCACACACCCTTCACTGGCTCAGCAGCACACCCCAAGTATGTTTGCATTCATTGCACCACCCACTTTTGCCTCTGGCCCTGTCTACCACTGCATGTGGCCCTCAGATGGTTCCCCAGAAGGTAATGTGGTCCACTGGGCAACAAAGATTCCCTACCTGTGCCTTAGAAAATAGTATTGGCAATGGCTTCAAAATTTTAGAACTAGTCGTCTCTCAGCAATATGGGGATAATCAGAGTGCTCTAACTTACAAGGTTGTTGTAAGAATTTGTTAGAAGTGCACCAAACCTTTGATATGTGCTGTATATTGGGATGGAGAGCTCTGTCCCATTAAATCCCATCATATTTCTGCAGGGGGGGGTTATCCCATCCATTTCTGTGTGGTTTTTTTTTTAGAATAATTCCAGGGAAATCCTTTAAAATCCACACCGAAAAGCAGTGCATGAAAATACCATATAGGAGTTCTTACGAGGTGTCTGAGGGCTGTTTCCGGTTTGAGTGTGTGTTCTTTTTCTTTAACAGGCTAAAGATGCTCGGAGCGGCTTCAGAGCATGGCAGCTCTGCTGCACTGGGAGAAACTGCTTTTAAAAAAGGGGTGTAGGCACACTCTTAAATTATATTCCTGTGATGTGGGCACTAACAGACTGACAACAAAAGAGGGCCCTGTGAGACCTTATTGCTCCAAAGAGACTTATACTGCATGGCTGGATATAAACAACCGCCACTCAGCGGTCTGAAGAGCTTGCTGCACTTTCTACATTTGAATCTACAGCTGATAATGAGGATTTGAATACCTGTTTGGACAGGCCTATATTAATTTATAGGTTTAATCAGGATGGATGGGATTTTTTTTTTTAAGATCTGCAGGCAATGTTTCTTCTTTCCATTTCTGTTATATATGAGTGCAATTTTGCTATATGTGGGTGAGTGGGACTGCCGTCAAGTTGATCCCAACTTATGGCGACCCTATGAATAGGGTTTTCATGGTAAGAGGTATTCAGAGGGGGTTTACCATTGCCTCCCTCTGAGGCTGAGAGGCAGTGACTGGCCCAAGGTCACCCAGTGAGCTTTGTGGCTGTGTGGGGATTCAAACCCTGGTCTCCCAGGTAGTAGTCCAACACCTTAACCACTACACCGCACTGGCTCTCAGCTATATGTGTATGTGCAAATATATATTCAAAGGGCCATTGTATGGGGAGGCAAATGTCTGTCCCAATGTACTGATGAAGGCAGCCCTCTTTTTCACCATAGAATGAGCCTTTGAATGTACCATTATTGAGTTGTATTCAATGTAGGGCTCAGTGGATTGTTCCATCGGTACAAGGATTTGTCTTTTCACAACAGAAAGATCTCCACCTCACCTCTCACCTCTTACACCCCCCTAAATCTGTTCTGGGTTTTCCCCCAGCACTCCAGAGCAGATTTAGGGATGACCCACGGGGAAGAGAGAATGGGAAATCCCCATGTACTAGTGCTAATCCTTGCACTAGTACAAAAAAAAAACTAGTCCTCATTGTTTACATTTTTATCTCACTCTTTCTCCTGAAGACACCCTGGACAGCATTAACAGGCCAGTAAAAACAGCACAGAATTAAAAAGAAAAAGCTGAAACATCCTCACATAGCTTTGTTGTTGTTGTGATGTGCCTTCAAGTTGATTACAACTTATGGCGACCCTATGAATCAGTGACCTCCAGTAGCATCTGTCATGAACCACCCTGTTCAGATCTTCTAAGTTCAGGTCTGTGGCTTCCTTTATTATGCCTGGGTGAACAAGGATGTTTTTGATTCCACAGGAAGTAGCATGTAGTTGCTGCCTGTTCCCATTTAAAAACAACGATTCTGATGTGTCTGTGGGGAGATTAGATGACGTTGCGTCAAAGCAACCCACACTTTCCAGTGCATATTCCCATCACTTACTGCAAATGGAATTTGCTCCCACAAGATGCAGTAATGGCCACCAGCTTGGATGGCTTTAAAAGAAGATTAGACAAATTCATGGAGGACAGGGCTATCAATGGCTACTAGCCGTGATGGCTGTGCTCTGCCACCCTAGTCAGAGGCAGCATGCTTCTGAAAACCAGTTGCCGGAAGCCTCAGGAGGGGAGAGTGTTCTTGCACTCGGGTCCTGCTTGCGGGCTTCCCCCAGGCACCTGGTTGGCCACTGTGAGAACAGGATGCTGGAGTAGATGGGCTACTGGCTGGATCCAGCAGGCTCTTCTTATGTTCTTAATAGCCTGATCTTTTGGAGAAGGGAATTTGTTGTGCAAGCCCTCCCCAGTCAACTAAAATTGTGCAACATGACTTGATCAGTATGAGCTTGAATCCCACCCGCAAAAAAAGCGACAGTCTGGAAGTGCCCAGAGTCTCTGATGAGACTTGCCATAAAAGGAACAAAAATGCAAGCACTTAACAAGCCTCTCATCTTTCATCGCTAACTTTCATCCAAAAAAAAAAAAACCCCGAACAACCCAGAAATCCTGTTTCAGTTTGTTCCCTCTTGGCTTGCTTTAGTATTACATTATCTTAAATTTAATTTCTAGGTGTTCTGAGCCAGTGAATAAATCTCTGCATTTAGCTCACTGCGGCGGCGGCGGAATCATCGGAGAAAATGAGACACTCATTGATATATCTGATTTCATTCTTCTTCTCTGCCCTCCCCAACTTCTTTGTCTCTGTGTGTTTTTCTCCTGGTCAAGGAAAAAGACAGGAAGGCTCTTCTCTAACGCGTCGTTTCCAAGTGGCCGATTTACTCTACTTGAGCTTCCTCACAGCTGTTGCAGCTGCCATGTTGAAGAAGCAGGAGAAGAATCCTCAGATTCATTCGTTCTGGCTCTTTCAACCTTTTCTTCTCTCAGCCACTTGAGGCCTCGTGAGAAAGTCTGGAGGATACAAGGAGGGTCAAAAGTTCAGAAAGGCTGCACCTGCTGCTGGTCCTCCAGGCTATCGCGTCTCCTCTAACGTTGCACAGATGAAAATGGGGACATTTGCATGCATAACAAAAACAACAGCGGCAAACAACGAAATAACAACAAAGAATCATGTCACACCTGAAAGAATAACAGAGTGATCATGCTTGTGGAAGGAAACACGCCCTGCCTGAAACCCTGGAGAGTCACTGCCAGTCAGTGTAGACAATAGATGGACCAATGGTTTGACATGGTGCAAAGCAGCTTCCAGTGTCCCTAACTAGGGAAATAGCCATAGCTCAGTGGTAGATAGAGACTGAAGGATCTGTCAGTTTCAGTTCTCTGCGTTTCTTATTTTTTCCAGTCTTAAATTAACTTCTCCACATTACTGCAGCAATTTGCCATTTTAAAAAAAAATCCTTGTGAAAATTTGTTCAGCATTTTAGTGTGGATTTCTCCTAATAAACATGCTTCATGCAGCTTTGGCTAATGCACGCATTTTTGCAAGCCATTTCTCCTAATAAACACATTATTTTCATTTTTACGCACACATTCTATATGAATTTTTGTAAACACCGGTTGGAGAACCGCATCACAAAATTTGGATAAGTGCAAATTTCAAAGGATGGTTGTGTTTCAGAATGTACTGATTCGACAGATTCAAGTTTATGTGCAAACGGAAACTAATTTCACCCGCATCCCTAGTGGCAAAGCAACTGCTTTGTATGCAGAAGGTCCCAGGTCCATCTCCAGTTAGGGCTGTGTGACCATACTCCTGTCTGAAATCTTAGAGAACCACTGCCAGTCAGTGTTGGCAATACTGAGCTACATGGACCAATGGTCTGACCCAGTATAAGGCAGCTTTAAGAACATAAGAACATAAGAAGAGCCTGCTGGATCAGGCCAGTGGCCCATCTAGTCCAGCATCCTGTTCTCACAGTGGCCAACCAGGTGCCTGGGGGAAGCCCGCAAGCAGGACCCGAGTGCAAGAACACTCTCCCCTCCTGAGGCTTCCGGCAACTGGTTTTCAGAAGCATGCTGCCTTTGACTAGGGTGGCAGAGCACAGCCATCATGGCTAGTAGCCATTGATAGCCCTGTCCTCCATGAATTTGTCTAATCTTCTTTTAAAGCCATCCAAGCTGGTGGCCATTACTGCATCTTGTGGGAGCAAATTCCATAGTTTAACTATGCGCTGAGTAAAGAAGTACTTCCTTTTGTCTGTCCTGAATCTTCCAACATTCAGCTTCTTTGAATGTCCACGAGTTCTAGTATTATGAGAGAGGGAGAAGAACTTTTCTCTATCCACTTTCTCAATGCCATGCATCATTTTATACACTTCTATCATGTCTCCTCTGACCCGCCTTTTCTCTAAACTAAAAAGCCCCAAATGCTGCAACCTTTCCTCGTAAGGGAGTCGCTCCATCCCCTTGATCATTCTGGTTGCCCTCTTCTGAACCTTTTCCAACTCTAGAATATCCTTTCTGAGATGAGGCGACCAGAACTGTACACAGTATTCCAAATGCGGCCGCACCATAGATTTATACAACGGCATTATGATATCGGCTGTTTTATTTTCAATACCTTTCCTAATTATTGCTAGCATGGAATTTGCCTTTTTCACAGCTGCCGCACACTGGGTCGACATTTTCATCGTGCTGTCCACCACAACCCCGAGGTCTCTCTCCTGGTCGGTCACCGCCAGTTCAGACCCCATGAGCGTATATGTGAAATTAAGATTTTTTGCTCCAATATGCATAATTTTACACTTGTTTATATTGAATTGCATTTGCCATTTTTCCGCCCATTCACTCAGTTTGGAGAGATCTTTTTGGAGCTCTTCGCAATCCCTTTTTGTTTTAACAACCCTGAACAATTTAGTGTCGTCAGCAAACTTGGCCACTTCACTGCTCACTCCTAATTCTAAGTCATTAATGAACAAGTTGAAAAGTACAGGTCCCAATACCGATCCTTGAGGGACTCCACTTTCTACAGCCCTCCATTGGGAGAACTGTCCATTTATTCCTACTCTCTGCTTTCTGCTTCTTAACCAATTCCTTATCCACAAGAGGACCTCTCCTCTTATTCCATGACTGCTAAGCTTCCTCAGAAGCCTTTGGTGAGGTACCTTGTCAAACGCTTTTTGAAAGTCTAAGTACACTATGTCCACTGGATCAACTCTATCTATATGCTTGTTGACACTCTCAAAGAATTCTAATAGGTTACTGAGACAGGACTTTCCCTTGCAGAAGCCATGCTGGCTCTGCTTCAGCAAGGCTTGTTCTTCTATGTGCTTAGTTAATCTAGCTTTAATAATACTTTCTACCAGTTTTCCAGGGACAGAAGTTAAGCTAACTGGCCTGTAATTTCCGGGATCCCCTCTGGATCCCTTTTTGAAGATTGGCGTTACATTTGCCACTTTCCAGTCCTCAGGCATGGAGGAGGACCCGAGGGACAAGTTACATATTTTAGTTAGCAGATCAGCAATTTCACCTTTGAGTTCTTTGAGAACTCTCGGGTGGATGCCATCCGGGCCCGGTGATTTGTCAGTTTTTATATTGTCCATTAAGCTTAGAACTTCCTCTCTCGTTACCACTATTTGTCTTAGTTCCTCAGAATCCCTTCCTGCAAATGTTAGTTCAGGTTCAGGGATCTGCCCTATATCTTCCACTGTGAAGACAGATGCAAAGAATTCATTTAGCTTCTCTGCAATCTCCTTATCGTTCTTTAGTACACCTTTGACTCCCTTATCATCCAAGGGTCCAATTGTCTCCCTAGATGGTCTCCTGCTTTGAATGTATTTATAGAATTTGTTGTTGTTGGTTTTTATGTTCTTAGCAATGTGCTCCTCAAATTCTTTTTTAGCATCCCTTATTGTCTTCTTTCATTTCTTTTGCCAGAGTTTGTGTTCTTTTTTATTTTCTTCATTTGGACAAGACTTCCATTTTCTGAAGGAAGACTTTTTGCCTCTAAGAGCTTCCTTGACTTTGCTCGTTAACCATGCTGGCATCTTCTTGGCCCTGGCGGTACCTTTTCTGATCTGTGGTATGCACTCCAGTTGAGCTTCTAATATAGTGTTTTTAAACAATTTCCAAGCATTTTCGAGTGATGTGACCCTCTGGCCTTTTTTTTCAGCTTTCTTTTTACCAATCCCCTCATTTTTGTGAAGTTTCCTCTTTTGAAGTCAAATGTGACCGTGTTGGATTTTCGTGGCAATTGGCCAGTTACATGTATGTTTAATTTAATAGCACTGCAGTCACTGCTCCCAGTCGGTTCAACAACACTTACATCTCGCACCAGGTCCCGGTCCCCACTGAGGATTAAGTCCAGGGTTGCCGTCCCTCTGGTCGGTTCCATGACCAACTGATCTGGGGAATAGTCATTTAGAATATCTAGAAACTTTGCTTCTTTGTCATGACTGGAACACATATGCAGCCAGTCTATGTCCGGGTAGTTGAAGTCACCCATTACTACCACATTTCCTAGTTTGGATGCTTCCTCAATTTTTTTTTTCTATGCTCCTATCCCCAGCTCATTTTTGGGAACAAAATATTTGCTGGAACATGGAAGCTGAAGCTTTTCTTTACTTATATCACCCACACTGAGGTGTTTCAGATGTTTATTTGTTAGTCCCACACCATCTGCGAAAGGAAATAAGTAAATCTGATGGAAAAGGTCCTGTGCATTAACAGTCTTGCCTTCAAAGATAATACCTTAAAGAAGGGATCACACTGATGTGTTCTGTCCATGTTCTGTCAAATATCAGGTGTTGTCAGAGATTAGATTTTTTTGCAGATCAAAGCAAGTAATAGGCCTTTCCAGATAAGGATCATAATAAACCAAAACTACAAGGGAAGGAAGGGGGCGGAGGAAAGAGACAGGAACAAAGTGAAATAACTATCATTGACAGTCCTGGGTTTCTGCAGATCAATTAGACCACAGATGTATATCAGGGGTCTAGAACACTGCATGGCTAACATTCAGGCTTGCTAATGGAACATCCAGCTGTTCTTTCAAAATTGTAAAAAAAGACTGCCCACTTTCATTGGGCAGATGGGAGGGGGAGAGATCATCCATACACCTGTGGCTCAGTTTAGTCATTAGCAGAGCAGCAGTGGCCGGAAGAAAAAGAGGCAAGGAAGGCAGGAATGGGGAACTTGTGACCCTCCAGATGTTGCCGCAGCCCTTTATCCCTGTCCATTGGCAAGCTGGCAAGAGACAGTTAAGGCTTCCATTGCAATCTTAGCACTTCCGGGAAGGGTGACTTAGCCTGTGCCTGCTTTTGAGACGGGCTCCTGCCTCAAAAGAAGCTTATTCAGATATATCAGTCAGTTTTTTCTTTTTTTTTTGACTGATTAAACTTCTCCCGGGTAGGGAGAAACGAAGAGATTAACCTCAAAGCCTATTTTTGTTGGGACGACCAGATCTCATTAATTTATGGGACGAGGTCCAGCCGACGAAGGTGGGATGGATTTTCAACAGCAAGCTCTATCTGTTAAAGCGAACGTTCATCTTATCTTCTAAGAGAGAACGCACTAACAGGCAAGCACCCTTCTTTCTATATTTTTCTTTTACTTGACTTAAATTGTTGCTGTTTAAAAGAGATTTGCCAGATTGATCGGTTTTTGACATCTCACTGGGGAGCCGTAACTTCTCTCTGCTACGCATTAATTAATAGCTTATCTCTGTTTTTGTTGCAAAAAGCTGTCCTGGATTTGCATTCTAAAGATACACACAGAAGAGGGATTTCTATTCCAGATTTTTATTTTGAAAAATATTATACTGTTTTGAGACTACTCTCTTTTTGGTCTATTTTATTTTGACGAATCTGTTTCTTGACGATTGCCATTAATTGTTTCGATCCTGGGAACTGCATTTTGTTTACTTAACTATTGGAGAGATAAGGCTGTCTGCTCTGTTTATACTGTGATGTCACCAAGTTTGGAGTATTAACCCAATTGTTGCTGAAATAAGAAGTGGTTTTCCTATATTTTTCTTTTAAAATGGCAATTAAGAAAGTGGCTGAGAATCTGGAAATAACTATGTTTCAGAAAATAATGGATGAGATTGAGATAACGAAAATTGAATTGAGTAAAATGAAGCAGGAGATTAAAGATATAAGGGTCCCTGTGAGAGAGGTGACCCTGGAAGGGGTCCCTGTGAGAGAGGAGACCCCGGAGATTGGAACAGGGGTCCCTGTGAGAGAGGAGACCCTGGAGACTGGAATAGGGGTCCCTGTGAGAGAGGAGATCCCGGAGATTGGAACAAACGTGGAACAGGAACAAGATTTGGAGTCTATGGACTTTAGAAATAAAATCTATTGTTTGGAACTCAATGTTATCTCTGAAGAAATTAATGAAGATTCTAGAGATAAAGTTATCAATGGCATGGATTATCTTCTGGACTGGAATGATGTGATGGAGCCCAATATAGAGAAAATCTATGGAATTAACTGCAGCCATGTGACAATGGAAAAACTTTTAAGAGATGACCCAGTGTATTTTGAAAAAAAGAACAGAGATATGATTTTACAGCAGTATTTCAGCAACCTATTCAGAATGGATGGCAAGAAAATATTTGGGATAGAGGTAATTCCCATCAGACTCTTACTATATGACTATGGCTTTGACAGCAAGATTATTATGGAATACTGATAATGGAAGATTGGATATTGAAATTACTGGACTTAACAAGACTACTGAAGATGGAAGATGGAAAATGGAACTAATAGAGATAATAGAACAATGGCTACTGAAATTACTGAACCTAACAGATTCTGATGTGATGGATTAATTGAAATGTTTATTTTGACTATGGTTATGACAATAAGATTATCATAATTAGTAATGAGATGGATTAATCGATATGCTTATCTGGAAAAAA
Organism: Rhineura floridana; assembly: GCF_030035675.1. Lineage (NCBI taxonomy): Eukaryota > Metazoa > Chordata > Lepidosauria > Squamata > Rhineuridae > Rhineura > Rhineura floridana. The sequence goes on from NC_084499.1 coordinate 9,782,004, forward strand.
AAATTGATAGATATATTTCTTAAAGAATTGAAACCTCTCTTTGACTTTTTGTGGAAAGAATAAAGTAATGTTTATGAGATTTGATGATTAAGTAAGATAACTACTGGAGGAAAGTGATTTTATAATATGACTTAAGAGACAGGATTGCTATATATTATAGACTTATAACTGATTTGATCTTTGACAAATGGGAAGTCAATATTTTACTCTTTATTTTTTATTTTTGTTTTTTTTTTCTTTTTTTCTTTTTGTTTAACTATTTTTGATTTTGTTTTTTGTCTTTGAATGTTTTGTGATTTTGTCTTGTGTGTTTTGTGAAAATCTGAATAAAAATTATTGAAAAAAAAAAAAAGGCTTCCATTGCAATCTTCACTGCTCACCGCAGAGCCTTTTTTGCCTCCAGCCTGCAGTCTCTAGCATAAGACTGGGGGAGGATTTTCAGTCCAAGGGCCACACTCCTTTGTGGAGAACCTTTGAGGGGGGCTACATGCCAGTGGTAGGTGAAGCAAAAGTGGGTGGCACAATAGATGTAACTCTTACCTTTGTACAGTATAAAGCAGAGGTCCATATACTCACATACACATCTGTCCATCCTGGCAAATTAGTGGCATCATCACAGTTCAAGGACATGTTCCATCCCTGTAAAGCACTCAAGGAAGGGGCAAGGGTTGTGGCTGGGAAGGAGCAGGGACTAGGGAAAGTCCCAAGGCTTGGATAGAAACCTGGAGGACCCCACTGGCCCTCTGTGCCTGACGTTCCCCAACCCCGCGAAAGTCGCCAGAGACCTCACTGAAGTGAGCTAACCCCCATCGACACTATACATTTAAAGCAATATTATACCACTTTAAACAGTCATGGCTTCCCCCAAAGAATCCCATGAACTGTAGTCGAGAGTTGTCAGGGGACCTCAATTAACCACTTGAGGAACTGCTGCTCTCTGAGAGGAATGGGGTCTCCTGACAGCACCCTTAAAAAACTACAGTTCCCAGGATTCTTTGTAGGAAGAAGCCATGATGATTTAAAGTCATGTCATAGTGCTTTAAATAAATAGTGCATATGAGGCCTACGTGTATAACAAGCACTCATTGAAACATGTTAAGTAGGAGGGACCCCCAGTAGGTCTTCTGTAGACATATAAGAAATCAGTCTTTCAGTGTGGCAGCACCTACACTTTGAGAGTCCTTGCCTATTGGCATCAGGCAGGCACCTTCACTGTATTCTTTTCAGTGTCTGCTTAAAACATATTTGTTTCAGCTAACTGTTAGAGCAGTACAACTATGAAATCAATAACCTAGGGAGGTGGTGGGCTCTCCAACACTGGAGCCATTCAAGAGGCAGCTGGACAGGCACCAGTTGGGGATGCTTTAATTTGGATTCCTGCATTGAGCAGGGGATTGGACTCGACGCCTTTATAGGCCTCTTCCAACTCTACAATTCTATGATTCTAAGTCTATCCAGACATATTGTTTATTGATGATTTTAGTTTTTAAATGTTTTTACATTCCTGTTTTTGCTGTCTTTTATTGTTAATTTTAATGTTGATTTTTGTAAACAGCAATAGTTTCCTACGATCAAGTGGTATATGCATTTTGTTATTTAAATAAATAGAATATACCCTTGACTTAGTCATCTCCTTATTTCTCATATCTGAAGCCCATAGGATTGTTAGGTTCAAAACCAGAGAACAGATATATACATATTTCTAAATGCATTTTATCCTAAAATATGCATTTTATATGCATTTCCAGCTGAGGACTACTTCACAAAAGTCACAGAACTGCAAAATCCAGAGGATAACTGCATCCTGGTCTGTGCATTAGTTTGGGAGATGGGGTGCATGTTGTACAGATACAGATGGAACTATTAAGGTGGTATTCTCAGCAGATCTGAGAAATCACAAAGGCGCATAGGAGATGCTTAGCAAAGTCTTCAGGGCACTAAATCCTTTCCTAAGCCAAGTTGGAATGAATGATGACATGGACACATAGAGAGGAACACAAGAACAAAAAATATAGTACTGGAAATCAGCTGCCATTTGGGACATCTTCAACTCTCCAGAACCATTTTCATCACCTGCCTTATGCAATGAGAGATGGAGAGTGGTCAGGAAGGTAGAGAGAAAAGTGAATAGGCACGTGCCATGTGTTCCCAGAGATAACGCGGGCTTAGTTCAGAGGTTACTAACTGGGTTTCTGCTTCCTTTTCATATTCAGCATGACTCAAAATAAGAACACACAATTTAACTTGCACCTTAGCCAACCCCTTCCCCAAAGATACATGTTTGCAGCTCTCTTCCATCCACCACCACCACCCCAAACTGGAGTGAAAGCAGAAAGATATGTGCTTTTTAATTTTCATTTTGGTGGAACAAGTAAAAACAAAAACCCACCACTTTCAAATGAGAAAACCAGTGACCAGTCAGGGCTGCCTCCAAAACTGAAAAGCCGCCCTACCCCTCAAATAAACTTTGGCACCATAAGTCAGGGCTGACTCGAAATTGCTGACTGAGTGGACATATCTGCAGCGCATGGAATGTAGCCAAGTGGCCCAGGTTAGGAAAAGTCTTAGATGTATATTAAAAAGAACAAAAACAAAAGGAGCACTCTACTGTGGAACTGCTCACTCAGCATGCCAATCATCTCCTCCCATCGGTGGTACATGCCCTGGTCTCCTCTCGCCTAGACTACTGTAATGCGCTCTACGTGGGGCTACCCTTGAAAATGGTCCGGAAGTTGCAACTGGTACAGAATGCAGTGGCGCGCCTGATTAAAGGCAGCTGACGACGAGATCATATCACTCCAGTGCTAAAAGAGTTGCACTGGTTACCAGTTGCTTACTGGGGCCAATTCAAGGTGTTGGTTTTGACCTTTAAATCCCTACACGGTTTCAGCCCAGTCTATCTGAAGGAGCGCCTCCAGCATCATCAGCGATGCTGCCCAACAAGATCAGCCTCAAAAGACCTTCTCTCCGTCCCACCAGTTAAAACAGCCAGACTGGTGAGGACTAGGGAGAGGGCTTTTTCAATTGTGGCCCCCACCCTGTGGAACTCCTTCCCAAATGATCTCCGCCATGCCCCTTCTATGATGAGTTTCCGCCGAGCCTTGAAGACCTGGCTCTTAAGGCAGGCTTTTGGGGTGGGCTAGGTTTTACTCTTATTGCTTCAGATTTTTAATGTTTAATGTATTTGTACGAGTGGCTGGATAACCAGCCAGATGGGCGACTAATAAATTTAATCATCATCATCATCATACATACATACATACATACATACATACATACATACATACATACAATCTACTCTTGAGGATCAGGCTCCTGAGATGAAGAGGGGGTAGTTCTGCAGTGTAAAGCAGAAAAGACAGTAGTAACTCTCCCCACTCCTCACGAGTCACAACGACCCAAGCAGAGAGATAATGGCTTCCCCAGAGTTCATGGCTGAATGGGAATTTCAGCCTAGGTCTCTTGAATCCTAGTCCAAAACACTTAACGACAAAACACTGATCACACCATGTCCAGTTCTGACAGAACCTTTACTTCAGGGTAGGGATGTTCAAGAAATTCAATTCCGTTTGCATTTCAAGACGAATCGATCAAATTCACACTTTCTGAAACAATTTGAGAACCGAAGCGCAGAGCCATCCGTCAAAATTTGCACTTATTCAAATGTTATAATGCAATTCTCCGACCGACGTTCACAAAAAAATGTATGCGTTCGGCAAAGCCATATCAGTGGAAACAGCAAACAAAAATGCGCCATGTTAGGAGAAATGGCTTGCAAAAAATGTGTACATGAGGCAACAACATGCTTAGTAGGAGAAATTCGCACTCAAAGGACCGAGAATTTTCATGAGGGCTTTTTTCAAAAGAAATTCACAAATTGCTGCAGTGAACACAGAATAAAAAGGATGTCTAGAGGGCTCTGAGGGTTTTTAGGCAGTAGCCTACCATGCAAAATGTAGATTTGTTTCTCCGCCCACTTTTCCCTCTGGCCGCACCTATCTCTGGCCTGTGGCCCCTGGAAGGTTGCCCAGAATAGAATGAGGCCCTCAGACTGAAAACGGATCCCTACCTCTACTTTGGAGTATGTTATGCAGAAAGGTAAAGGCATATTTCTAAACCACAACCCTTGTTTCCTTCTGATTTGTTATTTGCGTGTGTGGTGTTTTTTTTAAAGTGGGTGGGTGGAAAAATCCTTGGATAAAATTCCGTTGGTTGCTTGTCTTTTCATTCCCGTCTCCCTTCACCTGGACAGCTGCCCCCGACATAAATCACTGTCGCTCAGGATAAATGGAGGTCCGTAAGTGCCGCAAACACTAATGACAACATTCATCAAAAAGCTGAATGGTTCCGTATTGCGGCAGTTTCTGGGGCACCCACAGCCATATGGACGAAGGTCTCTCCCACGCTGCCACCTGCTCCTCCTACCGCCCCCAGCCTCCCCTGCATAGCAAATGGCTTCTTTTGACTTCATCCTTCCTGGAGGAATATCTGTCCGTATTTCAATTAAGCTTTGGTTCCTCAGATCCACCTTTGGAAAGCAGCATGCTGAATCACTGGCATGATGGCTCTCTGGGAGTTTGCCTGGGCTTCTTTCGGCCACGTTGCAGTTCTCATTTTCAAAGGCTTAGCCTTAGTAATTGCCATTTCACAGATGCAAATACTGATGAATAGCACTTTGCCTTTTGCTCTCCCGGGAATTTGTGATGGACCTAGGAGACTCTTGGTGTGTGTGATGTGGCTCACTTGGTCATCTACAGCTGCTTTATTTTGTATAGTCCTGCCTTCCTTTGATGCACCTCATCCCTGTTTGTGGCATATTGTGGTCTGGATCACATGGGTTGCATATATCTCCATCTCCTCAGTGGTGAAAGAAATGCACTTTGCACATACTCAGAGATCCTCAGTTGCCATATTTTTCAGGACGGTGCTGTGGGAAAGAAGTCCCCCATTATTTTCCCTGTTAAGGCTTTTCTACTGTTCACCTGGAAGCCTCAAGAGCCTCAATCCCTTTTCAGGACAATGGCTCATTCCTCGTAGAAACCCTCTGCTGAGGGCCACATTCCTTGAGGAAAATCGGATGGGGGCCAGACGCCAGTGACCAAAGCCAGTGGAAGGCGGAGTCAGAGCCAAAAGTATGGGGGGTGCCTAAGGATGAGTGAATCTGTCAATTTTGGTTTCTCTCCATTTCTCATTTTCCAGTCGTAAGTTGTTCCCCATATCTCCATGTCAGTTTGTGACTTTTTTAAAAAAAAAAGCCTGCATGAAAATCCATCAGCATTTTAGTGTGAATGTCTCCCAACATGCACATCTTTTTAATGCATTTTGCTTGGTATACATAGGAACCGAGAAAGCTGCCTTATACTGAGTCAGACTAATGGTCCATCTAGCTCACTACTGTCCACACTGACTGGCAGGGGCCTTCCAGGATTTCAGACAGGATTCTCTCTTAGCTCTACCAGGCAATGCCGAGGGATTGAACCTGAGACCTTCTGCATGCAAGGCAGATGCTCTCCCACTAAGGCTGCAATCACCTGGGAGTAAATCCCATTGAACCCAATGGAGTTTACGTCTGAGTAGACATGTACTGGATTGCAGACTACGCTACTTCCCACACTACACATTTTGCAAAGTAATTTCCTTTTATATAATTTATTTTTGCATGCTATTTTCACTAATATATGCATATTTTTAGTAAAGGCATTTTTGAACACATTACTTGGCTGGAGAACTTTATTGCAAAATTCAGAGAAGTGCAAATGTTAAAAGAGGGCTCTGCTTCGGTTCACAAATTGTTTCAGAAAGTGCAATGGCAGGTTGGCCTATAAATGTGAACTGAATCAAATTTCACCCCCACCCCCAGAGGTACCACCCCTTCTCTTCCTTTCTGTCATCCCCCTTTCCCCCCTCTCTTTCTGAAATCCTCTCTACTCCCCTGCTCCTCTTGCTCTCCTATTTCCCAACCCAGCGGGCTGATAGCGGAGGGACAGATTATTTTTTGCCAGAGGTCTGAAATCAACACTTACAGAGGGCTTTTGGAATTGTGTGGGTTCTGTGATGCTCTAGAGCAGAGGTGGTGAACCTCAGTCCCAGGGGCCAAGTGCAGCCCTCCAAAGCTCTCTACCTAGCTCTCAGGAGTCTCCCCAGGGAACACCCATCACTGGACCCTCTTTGTACCTTCTTTGCTTCACATAATGATTCTTGCTCAGCCGGTGAAAGATAGACAGGCGTGTGTGAGTGTGTAGAAACTAGACTACTGTACAAAGGGAAAATCTAAATACATTGCCCTGCCCACTTTGCCTCTGGCCCCACCCACCACTGGCATATGGCTCTCAGAAGATTCCCCAGAAGGGAATGTGGCCCTTGGGCTGAAAAAGTCCCTCCTCCTCTGCGTTAAAGAAGTGAAATATCAAGCTCCTGAACGGTGGACCACCAGGTGTTCAACCAGGGCTGTATCCCATGCAAGTCCTACTCAAAGTAAACCCACTGAAATGAATGAACACATAAGAACATAAGAAGAGCCTGCTGGATCAGGCCAGTGGCCCATCTAGTCCAGCATCCTGTTCTCACTGTGGCCAACCAGGTGCCTGGGGGAAGCCCGCAAGCAGGACCCGAGTGCAAGAACACTCTCCCCTCCTGAGGCTTCCAGCAACTGGTTTTCAGAAGCATGCTGCCTCTGACTAGGGTGGCAGAGCACAGCCATCATGGCTAGTAGCCATTGATAGCCCTGTCCTCCATGAATTTGTCTAATCTTCTTTTAAAGCCATCCAAGCTGGTGGCCATTACTGCATCTTGTGGGAGCAAATTCCATAGTTTAACTATGCGCTGAGTAAAGAAGTACTTCCTTTTGTCTGTCCTGAATCTTCCAACATTCAGCTTCTTTGAATGTCCACGAGTTCTAGTATTATGAGAGAGGGAGAAGAACTTTTCTCTATCCACTTTCTCAATGCCATGCATCATTTTATACACTTCTATCATGTCTCCTCTGACCCGCCTTTTCTCTAAACTAAAAAGCCCCAAATGCTGCAACCTTTCCTCGTAAGGGAGTCGCTCCATCCCCTTGATCATTCTGGTTGCCCTCTTCTGAACCTTTTCCAACTCTGTAATATCCTTTCTGAGATGAGGCGACCAGAACTGTACACAGTATTCCAAATGCGGCCGCACCATAGATTTATACAACGGCATTATGATATCGGCTGTTTTATTTTCAATACCTTTCCTAATTATTGCTAGCATGGAATTTGCCTTTTTCACAGCTGCCGCACACTGGGTCGACATTTTCATCGTGCTGTCCACCACAACCCCGAGGTCTCTCTCCTGGTCGGTCACCGCCAGTTCAGACCCCATGAGCGTATATGTGAAATTAAGATTTTTTGCTCCAATATGCATAATTTTACACTTGTTTATATTGAATTGCATTTGCCATTTTTCCGCCCATTCACTCAGTTTGGAGAGATCTTTTTGGAGCTCTTCGCAATCCCTTTTTGTTTTAACAACCCTGAACAATTTAGTGTCGTCAGCAAACTTGGCCACTTCACTGCTCACTCCTAATTCTAAGTCATTAATGAACAAGTTGAAAAGTACAGGTCCCAATACCGATCCTTGAGGGACTCCACTTTCTACAGCCCTCCATTGGGAGAACTGTCCGTTTATTCCTACTCTCTGCTTTCTGCTTCTTAACCAATTCCTTATCCACAAGAGGACCTCTCCTCTTATTCCATGACTGCTAAGCTTCCTCAGAAGCCTTTGGTGAGGTACCTTGTCAAACGCTTTTTGAAAGTCTAAGTACACTATGTCCACTGGATCACCTCTATCTATATGCTTGTTGACACTCTCAAAGAATTCTAATAGGTTACTGAGACAGGACTTTCCCTTGCAGAAGCCATGCTGGCTCTGCTTCAGCAAGGCTTGTTCTTCTATGTGCTTAGTTAATCTAGCTTTAATCATACTTTCTAACACATCTAACTTAGATCCATTAATTTCAATAGGTCTGCTCTGAGTAAAACTTAGTTGGCGACAACCCTAACTCTCCTGCTTTGGCTGTTTACCCAGGAATGCAAAAACGGAGGGGGTTATCAAGGCCTTTGAAGGCCACAATAGGTGGCTGGTGGACGGCATTCATTATGTGGGGGTCAATCCAGTTCTTTGAAGTTGATGGCCAGAATGGAGGGGAAGCTATCTGTAGCCAGTGACAGGAAATCTCCTACTCATTCAGACCAGCAAGCTAAAGGGTATCCCAAAGGGAATGTGGCCGTCAGACTGGAAAAGAGCCCACACGCCTGCCCTACGTCTGCCCACCCCAGCATTGCAGGATATCATAGTAATCAAAACATCAGTAGTGTAGGTGCAAATTCAGAAGTGCAGGGTCTCTTCATGATAGTCATGCCATGACCCCTCACAGCCAAATCCTCTCAGTCGCTTGCTCTCCACACTCTTCAGTCTTTCTCGCACGTGCCTTCTCCCACAACAACAGAATCCCTATGAGCCAATCAGCAGGAAAGGGGAGAGTGTTAGCTACTGAGAAGAGTCTTCCCAATGGCTGACTCACCTCCTTTCATTGGCTTCAATCAGCAGGAAAGGATAAGCAAGCATGTTAGAAGACTCTTCTCAGTGGTTAACACACTCTACTTTCATGCTGATTGGCTCGTAGGACACTGGAGACATGGGGACCCTGCTGGGACCCTGCATTGCATACCCTCAAAAAAGTAAGGGATCTAAGACCCCCCCCCGAGACTCTAGACTGCTACACCCCTGCATTGCATACCCTCAAAAATGTGGGATGCATGTATATCTTCCAAATCAGATGGTTTGATTTGGTCTCAGCGGAGGGGCCATCTGAGCCACAATGCCTGTGATACTTTTCTCAAAAGAAAAGCATAAACGGCTGTCCTTCCCTGACTACGCCACTGTGTTTTGAACCAGATATCTGGAACAGTATCAGAGACGGAGGCAAGTCAAGAGAGACGGTGCCATGTTTCTGCTGTGCCCGCATAAAATAAAACCCAAGCAAATTACGCTTCTTTTATTTTTCATGAGCAGGAAGATTCCCTCCTAAATGGAGATAAATAAAAGTTTATGGAAATATGAAAGCACAAATAGAAATGGCTGTTTGGGGCCCACTGCGGCAATTAGGCAGGAGGCATTCGTTTTGGTGCTTTTACAAGCAACTAAAAAGATATTTTGGAGCAATGGTGAAATTTATTTGGGCAAGCTCAGCCCCAAATTGCAGCATCTGCTTTCTCACTGAGGCCCTTGCTCACCTGTTTTTTCCACACTAGCTGGCTGGATGTCTGATTTAACTGCTTTTTGCATGGTTGATCCCAGAGCAGCGCCTGCCCGTCTTTACATCGGGGGGAGCGGAGCCATAGGCAGTGGTGGCTGGTGCCTATTGGGAGTGGCAGGGCGGAAAGCAGGGAGACCAACAGTAGGCGCAACCTGAGCCAATGTTAGGTTGAGCCAGAGCCAATGACAAAGGGAGCCAACTCCTTCTGGTTTCGTCCCCATCCTCCTCTTCCCTGCTGAGTTCTACAAGGGTCAAAACTAAGACTAAGGAGGAGGGGGCTGCCAGGCAGGGCCACCCTCTGGACCGCCTAGATGTAAGACGGCAGGCAGGTGAAAGCTAGCCGAGACCAAGGCTGGTGGGGCAGTGCCCCATTTGTCCTAACAGGCCAGCCTCCACTGGTCAGTGTAAATTGTAGCTGTGTATAAAAGGCTCATTTCTACACCCCCCTTGAATGCTGATCATGCCTCTTGCTTGCATGAATGGAAGGTAGAAAGGGGTATATGAGGGTGTGCTGAAACTAGCCTCCTGGGCCCACTTTTGCCTCTGCCCCGTGGAAGGGATGTGTGGCTCAGGCTGAAAAAGGCTTGCGGTAGATCGGTGGCTCCCAAACATTTTGCCCACAGACCATTCAGAAATTGCTGAGAGTCTTGGTGGGCCACTTTCCCTGCCTGTTGTTGCAATCGCAAAGCACCGTGCTAGATGCTGTACAATTTTTAATTGGATTTTTTTGCTTATTTTACTTCTTATATTGCATTTTATTGTATTGCAATCTGAAACCAGAAGAGCTGGGATATAAGGGTTCAGGCAGTCTCTAAGATACCCTGGAGTTGTTTAGGGCTTTGTAAATTAATACAAGGACCTTGAACCTTCTCAGCCTTGGCTAGGAAATCTCACCCCCCCACACACACCCTCCCCATCTTGCCTCCCAACTACTCCACTGAGACTTCAGACAGCCCCCATGTTTCCACTGGTCCCTGCTGTCAACATCATCAACATCATGCATGCGCAGTAGGTAGAAATTATTTATTTATTTACTTCAAGTATTCCGAGTAACGTTCAGAATTTCTAAGCAGTGTATCTAAAATGTTAAACTAAAAAATAATAATCAAAAAATAAGAACAGTTAAAGTTCATCACAGAAGCAGAAAATGGGACAAGAAAGTCTTAGTCGGGCACCTGAAGTTCAGCAAGGAGGGTGCCTGTCTAAACTCAGTTGGGAAGGAGCTTGGGACCGCAACACTGAATGCGCAGCTTCTAGTAGTTACAAGCCATGCATCTGAACAATGGGGGACCACTAACGGAGACAGCCCTCCCCCAAGGTCTTGGTGACTGGGCAGGGATCTAAGAGACAAGTCAATCCTTCAGATATCCTGGACCCAAATTGTTAAGGGCCTCGTAAATGAACACAAGACCTTTGAATCTGGCCCGGTAACATATGGGCAGCCAGTGAATGCTTTTAAGCAGCAGAGTAATGCTAACAGTCTAGCTGCAGCATTTTGCACCAGCTGGAGCTTCTGGGCCAGATACAAGAGGATCCCCGGATAGAGCAATGATTGCAATCATTGAGGTTACCAATACATGAATCATCATGGCCAGGCTATTGCTGTCCAATGGCCATAGCTGGTGCACCAGCTGCAGCTGGTAAATTATGATAACAAAAGGAATATGACAGCATAGACAATGCCCTCCCTTATTCCTATGTTTATTTACTTGTTTAATTTTAATACCTCTACCACTCTAGGCAACTTACAAGCCAATGAGATGGCAACACGATGTATCCCAAAACAAATGCATCATCATTAAAATATCATAAGGAATAACAAGCCAGCCATAAAGATACAGAGGAGACGAAGGCCCTTAGGAAATCCTGCTTGCCAAGTTAAAAGTTATCCTAAATGGGAAGGCTTGATTCCATACTTCTGGAGAAAAAGAGAGAGAGAGAGAGAGAGAGAGAGAGGTAACATGTTTATCATGTTAGATGAGGACTGGGGACACTGAGTTCAAATCACAGGGGATTTAGCCATCAGGTTCACTGGGTTCCCTTGGGCCAGTCACTATCCCTCAGCCTAACCTACCTCACAGGGTTGTTGTAAGGGTAGAATGAGGGATGAACCATGGCCACATTCTGAGCTCCTTGGAAAAAGGTTAGGATAGAAGTAAAAGACTGGAACTGGGAGTGTTTGTATGCAAAGCATGGACTTTACCACCAGGGGTGGACAAATAAAAATTCATCAGTATTTTAATGTAATGTTTTTCAAAAACATTTGTATGTAATTTTGTCTAATATAGACATTTTTGTCAAGCAATTTCCCCTTACATAATTTTATTTCTTTATTATTACATATATATCCCACACCAAAATATATATTACATAATATCACACACCAAAACAAGATTTGTTTCTCGCAAACACATTTTTTGAGCAACCAAAAAGATGACTTTACATGACATCACCAACACATGGTCAATATAGGTATCAAATTGATCATATAATAGGTAGCAGAAGATGGAGAAGTTCTATACTTTCTCCGAAAACAAGACCAGGAGCAGACTGTGGTACAGATCATGAACTGGTCATATCAAAAATCAGAGTAAAGCTAAAGAACAACAACAAAGCAATCATAATGCCAAAATACAATTTAAATAATATCCCAGAAGGATATAAAGATAAAATAAAGAATGGGTTTGAGGCTTTAAACCTAGTTGACAGAGAACCAGAAGAACTATGGAGTGAAGTTAGAGACATTATCGGGGAAGAATACAAAAAGACAATACCTCTTGTTAAAAAGAGAGAAAGACCTCCATGGATGACTGAAGAAACTCTTAAAATGGTTAAAGAGAGAAGGAAAGCAAAAGCAAAAGGAGATAGAAACACAGTCAGAACCCTAAATGCAATAATACAGTGACTAGTACATAGGGAAATAGAAGAGGACAACAAAAGGGAAGAACAAGAGCCCTATTCCAAAAGATTAGAGAAATGAAAGGGAAATTTAAACCAAGAGTAGGGATGTTGAATAAGCAACAGAGGAACACACTGACTGACCGAGATGAAATAAAAGGAAGATGGAAGCAATACACTGAAGAACTCTATAAAAGAGATGCCAGGATGACAGATTCATTCATGGAGGAACTGTACGATGAAGAACCAGAAATTGTAGAATGTGAGGTGAAAGCTGCTCTTAAAATACTTAGAAGAAACAAATCATCAGGAACAGATGGCAGAGCTTGGAAAAGTTACTTTTTTGAACTACAACTCCCATCAACCCCAGCCAGCATGGCCACTGGATTGGGATGATGGGAGTTGTACTTCAAAAAAGTAACTTTTCCAAGCTCTGCAAATGGCATACCAATAGAGTTGCTACAAGCTACTGAGACAGAATCTGTCCTAATTTTGACAAAAAATTGTCAACAAATATGGAAAACTAAATAATGGCCCACAGACTGCAAGTGTTCAATATACATCCCAATTCCAAAGAAAGTGGATCCCAGGGAATGCAGTAATTATTGAACGATTGCCTTAATATTCCATGCAAGTAAAGTAATGCTCAAGATTCTACAACAAAGGCTCTTATCATATATGGAGCGAGAAATGTCAGACATCCAACCTGGATTTAGAAAAGGAAGAGGCGCCAGAGATCATATTGCAGACATATGTTGGATCATGGAACGGACCAAGGAATTTCAGAAGAAAATCACCCTGTGCTTTATAGATTACAGCAAAGCCTTTGATTGTGTAGATCATGAAAAACTATGGGATGCTTTAAAAGAAATGGGGGTGCCACAGCATCGGATTGTCCTGATGCACAACCTATACTCTGGACAAGAGGCTACTGTAAGGACAGAATATGGAGAAACCGACTGGTTCCCCATTGGAAAGGGTGTGAGACAGCAGTGTATTTTACCCTATTTGTTTAATCTATACGCAGAACATATCATATGGAAAGTGGGACTGGACCAAGATGAAGGAGGTGTGAACATTTGAGGGAGAAATCTCAATAATTGAAGATATGCAGACAATACCATACTACTAGCGGAAACCAGTAATGATTTGTAATGAATGCTGATGAAAGTTAAAGAGGAAAGCACAAAGGACTACTGCTGAACATCAACAAGACAAAAGTAATGACAAGAGAAGATTTATGTAACTTTAAAGTTGACAATGAGGACATTGAACTTGTCAAGGATTATCAATACCTCGGCACAGTCATTAACCAAAATGGAGACAATAGTCAAGAAATCAGAAGAAGGCTCGGACTGGGGAGGGCAGCTGTGAGAGAACTAGTAAAGGTCCTCAAATGCAAAGATGTATCACTGAACACTAAAGTCGGGATCATTCAGACCATGGTATTCCCTATCTCTATGTATGGATGTGAAAGTTGGACAGTGAAAAAAGCGGATAAGAGCAAAATCAACTCATTTGAAATGTGGTGTTGGAGGAGAGCTTTGCGCATACCATGGACTGTGAAAAAGACAAATAATTGGGTGTTAGAACGAATTAAACCAGAACTGTCACTAGAAGCTAAAATGATGAAACTGAGGTTAACATACTTTGGACACATAATGAGAAGACATGATCAATTAGAAAAGACAATAATGCTGGGAAAAAACAGACGGGAGTAGAAAAAGAGGAAGGCCAAACAAGAGATGGACAGATTCCATAAAGGAAGCCACAGACCTGAATTTACAAGATCTGAACAGGGTGGTTTATAACAGATGCTCTTGGAGATCGCTGATTCATAGGGTAGCCATAAGTCGTAATCAACTTGAAGGCATATAACAACAACAAAATATCTTTTAGACATTCAATGATTGTTAGCTCTTAAATCCTCACCTTTGCTCTTTTTATTTTATGATTATGTGTTTATTCAGTTGTGTGTTTTTTAATGGTTGGTTGGCCATCGACTTGAAGGCACATAACAACAACAACAACAACATATATCCCACCTTTCCTCCAAGGACCTCAAGGTGGTGTACAAACATGATTTTCCTAATTTTATCCTCACAACAACCCTGTGAAGTAGGTTAGATTGCGAGACAGTTACAGGCCCAAAGTCACAGTGAGCTTCATGGTTGAGCAGGGTTCTGAACCTGGGTCTCCCAGAACCCAGTCTGACACTCTAACTCAGCCTTTCCCAACCTGTGTGCCTCCAGATGTTGTTGGACAATTCCCATCTTTTCTGCCCATTGGCAATGCTGGCTGAGGCTGATGGGAGTTGTGGTCCAACAACATCTGGAGGCACACTAGTTGGGTAAGGCTGCTCTAACTGCTACACCACATGGGCTCTTTTTGTATATAATGTATATGTTTGTTTCATTCATATATGCATTTATATGCACACTTTAACCTGGTATACACCTTTTTGTACACATTACTTAGCTGAACTGCAGTGCAAAATGCAGACAAGTGCAAATTTGGAAAGGTGGCTGAGTTGCGGTTCACATCTTGTTTTGGAAACTACGAATCAGGTAAGTTCACCTTTAAACATGAACAGAATTACATTCCTCCTCCATCCCTATCTCCCACTGTCCTGCATTCCACACACAGCAATGACACCTGTAAGCATGTGTTGGTGTCAGCCTAGGACTGCAAAGATCTGGGTTCAAATTCCCTCTCAGGCCTGAAGCTCACTGGGCAACCCTGGCCCAGTTGCTCTCTCTCTTTCTCAGCCTAGCCCTACCTCACAGTGTTGTCATGAGGATAAAATGGGGTGGGGAGAACCATGTACACCATCCTGAGCTCCTTGGAGGAAAGGTGGGATATAAATGTAATAGATGTAATAAATATATTACGAACTGCTTTGCAGTTGCTTCAGCATCTGTATGTGCATACAGATAACGTTTTGATCAATGAAACAATTGTCTTTGGTTTTGCCCACTGCCTCTGAGAGGCGATCCAGTTCTGCTCACCTAATTGTGCCTGAGCCCCTATTACCTGTTCCGTGCAATTATGTTATGAAACGAATGCCAGGATGTGGGACAATATCTATATCCAGATTGATAGATCTAGATACCTATTGAGGCACTCTCAGTATAAATTCCAAACAAACGGCCTTTCAAACTCTGTAATATTTCAGGGGCCATTAATCACCGGTCCTACCTTATTTGCTGAACTAGGTGACTAGAAGTTAATAAAGAGGAGATTGAAAAAGAAGGAGGGAGTTGGGAGGGGTGATAAAAGGCGAAAAAGAAAAATCCTGCCTCTGCTGTGAACAGACTTCCTCATCTTGTAGTGTGGCCACAAGGAGATATAATCCTGACCGTACTCAAGAGAGGAAAACACATGCAAATAAAACATGGCAGCTCCCAGGCTGCATCAAAAGCTAGAAGATGGATTTCTGCCAGCACTGGGTAAGCAGAGAGGATGCCAATAAAAAAAAGGACAGCGTTCTAAACTAGGGGTGCAGAACATCCGGCACAAGGCACAAATGTGGCCCTGTAGACCTCTCCCCCTGGCCCTTGGAACTCTTCCCAGGCCTGGCTTTGCACCCCTCATGGTTTTGCCTGTCTGGAATTCATTGTTATGGTTGTTGTTGTTTATTATCTCACCCCTCCTCCCACAGAAGCCCCAGCAAGCATAACCAAAACAATTTAACGAGAAAAAAAAAGAACATACTAAAAACGGGTAAAAACATTCCAAAACACAATTCAAAACATTCTAAAACAGTTAAAACGTTCTAAAACACAGCTTAAAAACATGTTTCCATTAGAAGCTTTCAGGTTGCCAGGAACAGTCCCCTTCACCCGTCGAACGCCTAATGTGTCCTTGAATTCAGACAATGCCTCTTGCATGTCTGGAGGGAGGATAGAGAAAGGTGTGTGTGTGTGTGCGTGTGACTACTATACAAAGGTAAAATCCTGGATTTTGTACAGTGTATGCTCAGTTTGCCATAACTTTCTTGTCTTTTTTTCCAGTTCCTTTGGGTCTCTCCCAATACACATGCATCATCGATGTGCATGTTACACAATCTTGATATGACAGGGACACAGGAAGATGCCTTACACTGATTCAAGCCATTGGTGTGTCCAGTTTGATATTACCAACACTGGCTGGCAGTGGATTTCCAGGGTTTCAGAGTGGGTCTTTCCCAGCCGTACCCAGAGATACTGGAGATTGAACCTGGGAACTGTCTGCTTGCAAACGGTGTTCTCTACCACTGGGGCACAGCCCTTTCCCATGTTTACTAGTCACCTAGTGTGCATAATTATACTTTTCTTAGTGGTGGGTGATTCAGATGACCTTGTGGAAATGTCTGAATCTGGACTGGAGAAGAACTATCACCCTTGCATAGGTAAAGTAGCCATGTGCACTGGCTTAAGAGCACAAGAGCCCTGTTGGATCAGACCAAAGGCCCATCGAATCCAGCTTCCTGTTCTCACAGTGGTGACTAGATGCCTATGGGAAGCTTACAAGTAGAACCTGAGTGCAACAGCCCTTTCCTCACCTGAGACTCTCAGCATCTGATATTCAGAGGCATATTACCTCCGACAGCAAAGGTATTATTAATATTAACAGTGGCCAGTTCTAAAGGGTGCTACTGCATTCATAGGGCACCATTCCTTTGGACACTATGTTCTGTAAACACACTCACAAATGCCTTTCCTTTGTTAAGCTTGCTAATAACAGGGAGTTTGCCCACTTTCAGAACAATGGACATGGTGCTGAAGATTTTATTTTCTGGGTTATAGAGAAACTACATAATCAGAATGAAAAGTTTTCACTTCAAAGGGAATTATTCTGGCTCCTCCAATTGAAGAGTTCATCTCCAATAGGTTTGAACGAGAACCCAGATTTCTCATTTCTGTTGGGAGTTGTTTTCTATTAATAATTCTACTTTCAAAAAAAGATATGCTGGAGCAGGTGCAATAATAATCAAAGCAGAACGGATTAACAAACAAGCTTAGTTTCGTTCTAAAGGTGGGCTACGCATGAGTAAAATACACAAACCTGCTTTAATATCAGTGCTGCTGTAATAATCCGAGTGAAACCAACTGTAGAAACACAGCAGACTTTTAAGGAAGAGCTTCATTTATTCAGAACTACTGTTTGATATCAGAAGCTGTTGTCTTCTTTATCCTAAGAATACAGAGGGATTGTTGACGTGGAGTTTCTTTTACGGTAAATAACGTTTGGGTTTGCTCCTTGCTTGCTATTCAAAATATTTTGGTTGTTCCTCTGAAGCTTTATATTGTTTCTGATTGGTCTGCAGTATTTTGTTATTTAGGAAGTCTTGTGTATAACTGGTATGCTTTAAATAATTTAGCAATGTTTTATCGTTTTATCTTATGTTTAGAATTGTTTTAATGAAATCTGTTATTTATTAATCTTTTCTCGCTTACAGACTGGCCTTGAGAAAGGGTTGTTTAAGACTCGAAATGTATCGGGCTTGATAAAGAGCTTTTTTGAATATAAAACATGTTATTGACCTTGGCCTTCTTGAGGAATTACTTTCCTCTCTTGGTTGTTTTATACTGAGTTGGACCAGTGGTCCATCTAGCTCAGTATTGCGTACACTGGCTGGCAGTGGCTCTCCAGGGTTTCACACAGGATTTCAGCCCTGCCGGTAGATGTCGAGGATTGAATCTGAGACCTTCTGCACGCAAAACAGATGCTCTACCACTGAGCTATGGCCCCTCCCTAAAGGGGAGACCTCGGCATAAGACCATGAAGAGCTGCTGACAATGCTGGACTAGATGAAGAAGTAACCCAGTACAAGGCAACTTCCTATGTTCCTAGACATCATGGAAATTAAGCCAAGCTTCAGATATCTGTGGAGAATGGTCAAGCAGCAATGTGGGGTGTTTCTGCTGAACTGTGAAAACTCCACTTGGTCCTCCAGCCTGCTTTACGAGATTTCATCAGGCAGTGCCCAAACATTTTCAAAGGCACATCTAAAGCCTTTTAAGGACTAGAAACGTGTTTTTTTAAAAAAAAAAAATCACTGCCATTCTCAGGATCTTGGGCTCCTACTGGGAGGAAGGGATGGATATAAATCCAATAAATAAATAATAAAAATATTTAATTTTGTCCTCAGTATTCAGCAATGGGAAAACGTCTGTTAGCTTTCTTGAAACCACTTCATTAAGTTAGGATTCCAGCAACTTTCCAGGAAAGCATTGTGAGTAGTTGTTTGTTTGCATGGAATAGCTTGAAACAAAATGGGTGAAGTGCCTTTTTCTAGTCCCCCACTAACTCCCCATGCCCATACAAAAACTATCCTTTGAAAAGGAGAAGCAGGGGTGGGAGACCTTTTTTAGTCTGGGAGCCACATTCTCTTCTGGGCAACCTTCTGAGGGCCACATGCCAGTGGTGGGTGTGACCAGACTCAAAAGTGGGCAAAACAATATCACCTTTGCACAGTTGGCTAGTTTCTTCCCAAACTCACACACCCCTTTTCATCCTTCATCTAGGCAAGCAAGAAACATGATCAGAGCCCAAGGATCCATTCCAGCCAGACAAAGACAGTTGGGATCACAGGGCCAGTGAGGGGTGTGGCCAGGGAGAATGCCAAGGGCCAGATAGGGCAGTCAAGGGCCACATTTAGCCCCCGGGTCTGAGGTTTCCCATTTCCTGCCTTAGCCAGAAATGACATTTGGGAGGAAGAGAAAACTCCATATTCCATGTTCCTTGCCATGAAGCAACTGGTGCTCCTGATCAAGTTCATCCACTTCATTTCCAGGCTGCTACAGCATCTTTTCAGCCATCACTGTTACAGGTTACCCTGCCACAGGAAGAATATTTGTGGGAATGCAAGGGCTAGCAGGGGAAAAAGCCAGAATCTCATGTCCAACTCAGATTCTTTCCTTTCCCAAAGGGAAACAAAGTCTCTCTTTCACTCACACATGCACACTTGGGGAAAGGGGAAGGGACCAGTGCCAGTGGCTAAAATCAGGGATTTGAAAATGTTCCTGTTGAATAGGGATGGAAAGATCTGGCTAACTTCCACCTGACCTGGGAAGGCCAGGCTCTGACTTATCCCTGCTACAAAAAGCAGCAAATGCTGAAGGGGCCAGAGACCATCTCACCTGTGTGAGTTCTGCAAGACCCGATTCCTGCATTGCTGGCTAATTCCCATCTACCCTGTCTTACTCCAGCTACCCTGTCTTGCTACCAGACCTGAACGTCCTGCTGCTCAGGATGTCTATAGGCTACTGGGGATATTTTTAAGGAGTTATTTTTGGGGTCAAGATTTAATTTTAGAGGTGCACTTCTGCTGTTTTGGGGAGTACAGCTTTGTCTTTTTATTGTTAGACATTATTATGAAGTATGTGGAGATTGCTTAATTTTATCGTATCTTTATAGAGATGATTTCATTAGTTTATTGCTTATGACTGTGGCTTGACTATATTTTGTTTTATTTTTGTAACTGTTAGAATGAATCACGTAATTTTTCGACGTTGTAAGCCACCTTGAGCATGGCTCAGCTGTGGAAAGGCAGCATACAAATAAATGATGATGATGATGATGATGAAAGATCTGTCAAGTTTCAGTTCTCTCCGTTTTTCAGTTTTTCCAATCTTTAATGCAGTTCTCCACATTTCTACAGGAAATTTGTGGATTTTTATTTTGAAAAATCCTCATGAAAATTATCAAGCATTTTAGTGTGAATTTCTCCTAATAAACACATTTTTGTAGACAGTTTTGACTAATGCACACACTTTTGCAAGCAATTTCCTGTCATGTAATGAATTTTTGCATGTCTTTTTCACTCATGTGTTCATTTTCCTCTATTATGTGCATTTTTGTAAACATGGCTTGGTTGGCAAACTGCATCACAAAATTCAAATAGGTGCCAGTTTCAAAGGATGGCTGTGTCTTGTTTTGGCACATTGTTTTAGAAGCGTGAATTTGATTGATTTGGCTTCAAATGTGAACTGAATTAAAATTCTCACGCATCCCTACTGTTGAAGGGTGCAGCAAATGTTGCCAGAGGTCAGGCGTAATGAGAGTTATACTCCAGCACCATCTGGAGGGACCTGCCCTATAGGAGGAATCAACTAAAGGACACTTCCAGACTGTCACTATTTTCAGGTGGGATGCAATCACATACCAGTGAATCCAGGATGCACAATTAAAATTGATTTGGAGTTCTCATGCAACAAACTTGCTTCTCCCCCAAAATCAGAAAGTGATGGGAAACACACTAGAAAGTGTGAGATAACACTTGCTTGATGCAGCATCTTCTAACCTCCTCAGAAACAAATCAGGATGAATCTGCAAGAAACAAACAGGTCACCTGGCTGGAAGCGACCCAATACATCTTTTTTTTTTAAAAAAAGACATTCCCAATAGGCCAAAGGATGGCAGTGATTTTTGAGGAACAGGTTCCAGAAAGCAAGGAGTGTCCCTGCTAAAGCAGACAGACTGGAGTGTATGCACAACTGTACACATTCTAAGAATGGTAGAGAAATTTGATTCAGTTCATATTTAAAGCCAAAGCGATCAAATTTGCACTTGCCGAAATGATATGAGAACGGAAACATCCTTCAAAATTTACACATTCCAATTTTGTGATGCAGCTCTACAGCCAACCAGTGTTTACAAAAATGCATATGTTAGGGGGAAATGTGCATAAACATGTATTAGTGAAAATAGCATACAAATGTACAATACATTAGGAGAAAATTGCTTGCAAAAATGTATACAATAGTCAAAACTGCATGCAAACGAGCGTTTAGCAGGAGGAATCCACACTAAAATGCTAAAGAATATTCATGGGGATTTTTTTATAAAAAAAAAATCGGCAAATTGTTATTTATATTTATTAGTCACTTTTTTCAAATTGAAACTCCAAATGGCTTACAAGTTGCTGCAAAGACTTTGAGAACCAAGTTGAAGATTGGAAAATGAGAAACTGAGAGAACCGCAAATTAACAGATCTTTCCAACACACGTCAGAGGTGAGTATTAAATGGGGATACGTGTTTGGGGGGGGAGGGTCCAGACTCAGACGGAAAAGCTGTAGACCTGTGAAAGCAAGCCAAGTAATTGTCTAGCAAAAAAAGTTGCCCAGCCTGTGAAAAGTTTCCCCTTCTGTGTCGGACTTGTGTATTTCATCCTGCTGTGAGCAATTATTGCTTTTTTTCCACCAGCCCAAGCAGTCTCCCTGATAATAATAGTGGGGGGGGGAGAAGAAGAAGATGCTGGAGGGTATTAGGGAACAGACCTTCATTTGCTTGATTTTCAAGGGCCTTCCTATCTTCTGCTGGCAGTCTCAAAGCCTCGTGACTCCTTCAAAGGGTTGCTCTCCGAGAAGGCTGAGGCATCCCTTTCCGTGTCGTTATCGGAGTCCCTCAGACTGGCTCATTTGCCTAATGGCAGCTCTGTATCGGACACACGGCATGCACACCTGAAGCAAACGACCATGGGTGACCTCTCCAAAATTGAACTTTTTTTGTCGCTGCGGTTGTTGTTAGTCCTTCGCACCAGGAAACCTTCCAGCATTCATGTGCCACCGGCATCCCCGTTGTCCCCCTGCAACAAGCACAGCTCATCATCACCTGCCATTTTTTTCAGGGGGTGAGGCAGACGGAGAGCAAGCTCATTTATCCACAGCCTTGGCCGTGACAGCAAAACCACAGGCATCAAACAACCACAGAGACTAGCTTTGCAGACATGCCATCATTTAAACCCTAAACCAGGAGTGTCACTTCTTATATTGGGAATCCACCGTTTGATTACCCTTCCCTCCCTAAAAAAAATCCATATCTTAAATATTATTGTTATTGTTTTCATTGCCCTCATCACTATTAATTTCATTTATTTTTAACTGAATAAAACAAAGGGTATCTACACACCATACATTTAAATCCCATTATTTTCCTCAAAGACTCCTGGGAACCATAGTTTCCTAAGGGTGCTGGGAACTATATCTCTGTGAGGAGTAAACTACAGTTCCCAGGATGCTTTGGGGGGAAACAATGTGCTTTAAATGTATGGTGTGCACTCAGCCAAAATATGGCTCCATCTGCACTGTATGTTCAAAGCAGTATGGTATCAAATAGTCATGGCTTCACCCAAAGACACCTGGGAACTGTAGTTTGTTAAAGGTCCCGAGGATTGTTAGCAAACCCCTATTTCCCTCACAGAGATACAATTATCAGAGTGTTTTAAAATTCAATCCCTCTTCCCAGGAAACACTGGAAATTGTAGCTCAGTGGGAGGAATAGGAGGTCTCCTAACAACTCTCTCCACTCTTAACAAACTACAGTTCCCAAGATTCTTTGGTGGAAGCCATGACTGTTTAAAGTAATATTACACTGCCTTAAATCTACAGTGCAAGCAGGGCCCAAGTTTGATTACATACTAGAAGAAAGATTTTCCAGGACCACTTTTCATAATGCATACATTAATCACAATGACAAATATTAAATAAAATATAAAATTAGTATTTGTCTGTTGCTTCACAAAAATGGCTGATAAATCATGACTCACTATGTCCATCAAGTGTATCCAGACTCTGAAGCATAGAAGCGGCTGACGTACTGGTTCCATGGACGTCCTGGTATTCAGTTTTGCTATATATTCAATAAAGTCAAACAAATTGTATAAAATGTGTCTTTTTTAAAAAAAATTGTCCGCTAAATAGTCACACTTTAATGGTCAACCCTGAGACCACCAGAAACCGTTCCTTTTCTAGAGAGACAGACCTTCCAAACATTTCCAGTGCCTAAACATCAATCGTCTTGTAATTATTAATTTCATTTATGAATTGCATCCTATGAAGCATCTCAGAGCAATTTCACAATACAATTAAAAGCCATATACAAAATAATAGCACATATAAAAGCAATTGCATATATTAACAAGAATATCAAATAAGTTCAGATACTAACAAGGATAATGGGGTGATGATGATCATTATCATCAATTTATTACGGTCAACAGAACAGAAATAATACCAACAGCTTGTATCTGGAATCATACAAGTGTGGTTTGTCTGTTATCTATTCGGGCTGTGTACAGCCCCCAACTGGGCCATCCCAGAGATCATGTGCCCTGGATCCAGTCCTGAATCTGTTTAATTGGGGTTTTTAAAAATGGACAATTGGAGAGCCAGTGTGGCGTAGTGGTTAAGACATTGGACTACGACCTGGGAGACCAAGGTTCGAATCCCCACTCTGTCATGAGACTCACTGGGTGACCTTGGGGCAGCCATCATATCTCATCCTAGCCTACATCACAGGGTTGTTTTGTGGATAACACGGGGAGCGGAGAAGCATGCGTCACCTTGATCAGTGTAGAGGAAAAGTGGGATATAAATGAAATACTACTAATAATTTACAGGCTAGATTTACATATAAGCAAAACCAACAGGGCAACTCCCTACACAGAGACTTCGTTTCTAGACCAGATTAGCCAATATGGTGCCCTCCAGACATTGTTAGACCAACTCTGGCTGGGGCTGATGAGGGCACCACTACGGCTACCTCTGTGCCACAGCAGGTGACAGAAGTGGCACTTTCTCCCAATATGGAAGGCCTATTCTGCCTTTGAGGGAAAGACCTATAGCTCAGTTGCAGAGGATCTGCTTCACATGCAGCAGATCCCAGGCTCCATCTCCTGCATCTTCAGGCAGGGCTGGCTGAAATCCTATAGAGCTGCTGCCAGTTACTGATGAAAACGCTGAGCTATGGAGGATGTGACTCTTACCTTTTTGCACAGTAGCCTACATTCAGACAGAGGTTTCTATGTACACCTAGACACAGAGAGATCTCTCCATCCATAAGACATAGCACAGTTCGAGCATGCAAAAGCACTCAAGGAAGGCTTGAGAGGTATGGCTAGGGAGGGGACGTGGCTTGGGCTGAATCCCAAGGAACAGGTAGAGAAACCTGAGGGGCGTATTCAGCCCCCGGGCCTGAAGTTCCCCACTCCTGCTTGAACAGAAGGCTAAACAAATCTATGGAGCATAAACTATCAGCAGCTCTTGGGCATAATGACAGAAAGGAATCTACCAGTCCAGAGGTTGAGTGCCACTGAATACTACCCACTGAAGTGCAACATCAGGCTATTTTGCTTATGACCTCCTTGTGGAGGCGTCTGGTTGGCCACTGTGCCAAGGAGTCAGCTGGACAAGGTTGACCTTTGGTCTGATGCAGCAGGGATCGTCTTATGCTGTTATCAGTGGTGGCTGATGCGCAGTGGTACTGCTGGGGAGCAACACAGGAGGCCAACAGTAGGTGGAGCCAGAGCCAATGACAGGCAGAGCCAACTCATCCTAGCTTTGTCCCCCTCCTCCTCCCTGCTTAGTGCTGCAAGGTCAACATGGAGACTGAGGAGGAGGAGGGGGACAGCCGGGGCCACCACCTAGACTGCTTGTAAATACGGAGGGAGGGAGGTGTGGGTTGGCTGAGGGGAGACTGAGGTTGGTGAGGCAGTGCCCCATTCACTCTAATGGACCAAAGTCCCCTTGTTATTGTGAATCCACAGGCTACAAGGATGTAGTTACTTACACAGCCACCCTGCATCAGCAGAAATACATCAGAGGTGCTTGTGCCCCTATCGGTCTACCTGATTTGGACAGGTCTATCCAAATACATTAGCTGAGCATGTTGCACTGTTGCCTTGCTGCGCTCAGCTTCTCTCCTCACGGTGGAGCTCTGACGCCCCCTGCTGTTTGCTGCAGTCTGAAATATGCCACTCTCGGTCCTCGCGGCTGCTTTTCCAGCACCAGAAGTAGGGAAAGCCCACTCTGGATTTGAGCCAGATTCCACTCCAGACGCGCGCACACACACACTTTCGCTTCGACGGTGATGCCATATGCCAGAGAAGTAATTGGGAGCAGAAGCAAAAAAAGCCTCAGCAAAATGGGGGCCAGCTGAGTGGAATCTTGCAACCTGCGCCTTTTAGGGTTTCGCTCTTTTGAAGTACAACAAGACAAGCCTCGTGGTCTCTGGATGCTTCAGTGCAGAGGACTGGCCAGGGGAGGGGCGAGCTGGTGCAATTATTGAGCACCACTGATCCCTAAAAGTTGCTCTGATCTCCCACCCATTGGCAACATACACTGGCCTGAGGGGGCCAATGCAGCCCCCTAGGCCTCTCTAACTGCCCATCAGAACTCTCCCCAGGCCTCCTCTCCTCACGCTATACCACTCACTGGCCCTTCTTAGCACCCGAACTGCTTGAACTCTGATGGTGCTTCTTGCATGTCTGGGAGGAGGACAGAGACAACACTGGCATGTGGCCCTCGGAAGGACATCCTGAAGGGAATGTGGCCCTCGGGCTAAAAATGGTTCCCCACCCCTGTTCCAAACTAATGTATTTGAATAGGGAGAGAGGCGTCACTTAGTGGCAGAGCATGTCCTTTGGATACAGAAGGTCCCAGGTTCAATCACCAGAATCTCCAGGTAGGTATGGGGATGTCCCTTCCCTGAAATCCTGGAGAGCCACTGCCAGTCAGTGTAGACAATGCTGAGCTAGATAGAACACTGGTCTGACTCAGTATAAGGCAGCTCTTTGTGTTATTTTTTAAAATCATCCCTTTGTTCAGAACCATGAGGACTAGAATCTTAGTTCATTGCTTGGGAAAGGATTGTAGCTGAGTGGTAGAGCATCTTTTTGCATGCAGAAGGTGCCAGGTTCAATCCCTGGCATCTCCAGGTAGGGCTGGGAGAGATCCCCGAGAGCAAGAACAAGGCAGGTTGCGACGTTTCTTGGAAATGTAGAGAACGGAAGACTTGGAAAAAATGAGAAACTGAGAGAAACTGAACTGGAGAGATTTGCCCATTCCTACCGCAGTTATGAAAACTGTGGCTGTCTGATGCTGTGGAATCAAAGCCAGCGCCAGCTGTCACAGTGATGCCTTGATGAGGCAGATGGGTTTGCAAATGCCTACTGGGTGTCAGGCGGCTGTGTTAGAATGCAGGGGGCACAGAGCCAACCAGTGAGGAAGGGAAGAAACTGGCACCAGGGGAGCAACTCTCTGGCATGGACACTGCCTGCTCATTCAGTTGCTAACCAGTTCTCAAAGCCACTCCCCAAATTGGGCCGTGGTCCAGGGACAGCAGGGAGTGTGAGAAAGAGATGTAGAAAGAAACTGTTTGCAGGGGAAATGGTCCATCTGAATGGAAACACACGCACAGGATCCTGGCCCAAAATCAGGACTTGGTGCCAGATTGCACAGGACAGAATGAGAGACAAACTTGGGATGTAAGAAAGCCTTGGTTTCCATTCCGGCCTATATTCATCACGTGCAACGCTGTTCTGTTCCCCTGCAGTTTGCCTTCTCCCCAAAACAGCTATGCTATTGTCATGCTGTCTGCTGCAGTGAATCATGTAAGTTACATTGTTGTTATTCCATCTTATTCTTTTCAGTGCAAATGTAGATAAGCTACAACAGTCAATACTAATTTTGTTTGCTGGATTTATTTCCATTCCTGGTGTGCAACAAATAAGAGGACAATGGCAATTTCCACTCCTGTTTCTATTTTCATTGGAATTCTCCAACATCCCTGTTCCAAACCCATCTTCACATTTTTACAGTGGCACCTCCACCTTCCCCAAGCGGTGGCTTTAAGTTTAGAACTCCGTGACTGTCTCTCCCATGCTTGCATCACGTTGACTCAGAATAATCCAAATCATCCAACTCCCCCCCCCCAAAAAACTGGGGAAATAGCTTGAGATGTTTGCACCTCTTTCTGAGCTTGCTGCCTCTCCCCCGGCCCACTCCCAGTCAGCCTGCCCCCCCCACCCTACAGACCTCGCTGCTTCTAGTACTCCCTTGGTGACAAGCAGAAAGGAAGAGAAGGGAGAGTGGAGCCTCCCTCCCACTCCCCACTGTAGCACCTGGAATGTTCTGCACAGCATGCTGGGTGCAAGAAGGCCTGGGAACTGGTTTTTCCCCATGCTCCTGGGAGCTTGTTAGGAGCTCTTGGGAAAGCATTATTTCCCAGAGGCTGTATGTGTCTGATACATTATCAGGCATTGGTGGAAGGCAGCAGAGACCTTGTTCTCTTGCCCCCACCTGCTGTCACAGCCAGTAGATGTGGGGGGTGTTAGAGGATAACTGGCGGATGGGATGGAGAGAAGTTTGGAGGCTGGGTGGAATTTGATTTTGGCTTGACAGCATTGGCCCACCTGGAGCCCCAATCTATTCTACATTTAAACAAACAACTATCTGACTTTTTGACATGATGGCTTCCATTTAAAGAATGAAGGGCTATTTGAAAACTGGGAGACATTCTAAAACTAAACACAGATCAGTTGCAGGTGGTCCCCCCCCCAAAAAAATGGTAGCATTCAGCTGATCCACTCAGGTCTATCTACTCAAGATTCTGGGTCAATTGCTGAAGGTCACTGTCATCCTTATCTCCCTTGCAGCCAGTAGCTACTAGCATGGCCCACAATCTAGAAATGTTACACATATCCAATCTAGATGAATTCCAGTGGGGAAGCCAGTGATGGAAGTGAGGCTTTGACCTTGCCCAGTTGCACTGAAAAGTTTTGAGAATGTGGAAGCAAAACCCACCAGCAAGGCTTTGCCGAAAAACCTACAGAGATGTGTTAGCAAAGTCAATGCAGGTGGAGTCAAGAGAGGAGAATCCTGATAACGCTTTGCTGAACAACCTGAAGAAATTTGAAGAGAAATGAAGAGAGAGGTTTTGTCTTTCAGTTCAAGCCTTGTACAGAGCAGAAACATTCAGTCAAACATACAGAGGGAAACTCCTTAAAAAGGACATTGCTAATCAGAGCACATGCTACCTCAAAGAAGATCATGCCACTCTGTTTGGCTGCTCACCAACACCTCCACCCATTCCTCTCTTGGCTAGTTAACACTAACCAAATTAACCCTTCAGTTACAAACTGAATGAGCCCTGCTGTTGCACTTCCAAGAAAATAAGCAAATTTGGCTCTGCAGTGGATGCTCACAGATCTCTATCTTCAGATTCAGATATCTCAAAAGTGCTCTATCACTAAGCTGCACCTCAGGCCAACGCTGGAATGGAACCTCAGAAAGTTGGTCCACCCTGAGAGAACAGCGCCGGTGTCTTGCATTTCAGAGGAGGGCTGTAGCTCGGGGGTAGAGCTACCGGTTTACGTGCAGTAGGTCCCAGGTTCAATCCTTGGCATTTCCAGGTAAGGCTGGGAATTGTCCCCTGCCTGAAACCCTGGAGAGTCTCTGCCATTGTGTAGAGATTGCTGAGACAGGTGGACCAAACGTCTGATTCAGTGCAAGGCATCTTCCTATTGCCACCCCTCAATTTATGCCCAGTGATAAACTTAGCTAACAGAAGTAATTCTGCAGCATCTGGGAAACAGCTATCTTTCTCCACGTGCCCCCCCCCCCGGATCCCAGCATGCTCCACTCTCTGGATGTTGTAATTGCCTTCAGCAATTCCACTCGATACTAGCTGGCCCAGATCTATATTCCTTCTGCGTCCCCTGGTGGATTTGCCATCTCAGAGGAATTCCTTTTCAGCTTTTCTCCTCAGCAGAAAAATGTATTAAATCCATCAGCTGTTCCTGTCCTTCTCTTACAATCTTCTCCTCTCCCTCCCCCTGCTGCCTTCTCTGAAAAGAACAAACTGTCGCAGAGCCATTTGCAGCAGGGGTAATGGAATTCTTGTGAATTTGCAAACTATTAGTAAAAAGGGGAGAGAATGCAGCTATTTATCTGCTAGCGCAGTAGCTGGGTGTGTGTGTAAGTGTCTTGTTAATTGCATTTGGAATCTATCGCAATGATTTCCCCATCTGAATGCAAAGTTGCCAACCAAAGCATCAGTATATGTAATAGATTCCCCAGAAAAAATCTAGGTTGGGATGAGTAAAGGTGCTAAATGGACCATTAATTTACAACATAATTAGAAATGAGCAGGTTATTCTGGATTGTAGAGTATTGGGACAGCGCTAAAAGGAACATAAAACTAAACATACATAAGAACATGAGGAGAGCCCTGCTGGCTCAGGCCAAAGGTCCATCTAGTACTGCATCCTGTTCTCATGGTGGCCAACCAGATGTCCCAGCAGGAAGCCTGCAAGCAGGACCTTGAGCGCTACTGCACTCTCCCCACTTGTGAATCCCAGTAACTGGAGGATGGGGACAAAACTAGGCTTAATTGGCTCTGCCTATCATTGGCTCTGGCTCCATCTACTCTTTGGGCTCCCTGCCTTCTGCCCCACCAGTCCCAATGGGCACCAGCCACCACTGCACGGCAGTGCATTTGGATTTGGCACAGGTTTAATGAGAGTTTCCAGGATTCGAACTGGGATTCTATGTGGGCTTTCCATTGAGGCAAGACACCAGACTGCATGTTGCAGCATCTGCCTACCAGCATCCAGGCTGGCCATTGGATTCTCTTGGTCGTCCTGAGCTTTGACATGTTCCTGTAGCCTTTGATTGTCCTCTGGTTCCGACTTCTGGCTTGCTCCTCGACCTCCTTGGGTTGTCCTTAGGCTCTGACCGCTAGCTAGCATAGGAGTTATGACAGTGGCAGGAAGCAGACATGGGTGCACCCTCTTATCAGGGTAAATCCTGAAAGTATTTTGAATGTCCAGGGTTATCTTTGACCTAGAATGACCGAAGCATTGTGGAGGGTGCATAATGGCAGCCAGGCTACCAACAGGGTTGCTGAGACTGCCACTTGCAGTGACAACAAAAGCTTAGGTGGGAGGTTGGGGAATTTCAGAGCTCTTTGGAAAAAATCCTCTCTCTCTCCCTCTCCTGTAAATTGATCCACACAGCCACATCCAGCGTAACACGCACACAAACACACCTCCACTTCCTCAGGAAGAACAAATGGCATCAACTCGGGGAAGCTTTTCATTTCACCATTAAAATTTACCGTGCTTCTCAAAAACAGAACCCAAGCCTTGTTAACTTGCAGCCAGAATACAGAACTGCCAAGGAGAATGTGTGAAACTCTTTCGCACTCCTTCCAGAGAAAGGAATGAATTATATGCCAAAAAAAGGCTCAGTGACACCAACCTGGTGGTAGAATTAAATGCTTTTCAGGTCTATTTTTCCTTCAAACCCTCAGAGTTAGGGATAGGTGCATCTGTCAATTTCGTTTTTTCTCCGTTTCCCATTTCCCAGTCTTACAGGCAGTTCTCCGCATTTCCACAGCAGTTTTTTAAAGGTCCTCATGAAAATTCATCAGCATTTTAGGGTGAATTTCTCCTAGTATGGATGTTTCTATGAAATTCTCCCTAAAAGGTTTTTGTATGCAATTTTGCCTAAAATAACATTTTTGCCAACCAATTTTCCCTAATATAATCCATTGTGTAGGTTATTTTCATGGATATATGCACTTTTATGCATGCTTTCCCCTTGTGTATGCATTTCTGCGCATGTTACTTGGTGTTAAGCTACACTGCAAAATTTTGAGATGTGCATATTTTGAAGGATAGCTGCGTGTCAGTTCGCTTATTGTTTCGGGCAAGTGCAAATTAGGTAGACTCTGCTTTAAATGGAGTCCATTATCCGCTATCCCTACTCCTAGGGTTCTGTATCCCACACACTTCCATTTGAGGGAACCTTCCCAACATGAAGTTTAATATGGGTGACCATTATCTCAAATGGGATAAGACTAATGAGACCCTGATCACATGTCCTTCAAACAGGGCCGAAGCACATGCCCCTGCAACGGGACCAGCCATCCCACAATGCCTTTGGGAATGGTGCTATGTCACGATGTTGTGTCATTCCTGTTAGGACACTTTATAGCAAGCCCAATGTCCAGTGATATATTCTTTCTGGTCTAAAGTTTTTATCCATATTAATTTCATGCTGGTGAAATCAGTGATATTGGCAGATGTTCACACATTTTCAAATGATATGCCTGTAGTATGGGGGTTAACCATAGGACAATAAAAGTGGACTTTGGGAGCCCTTATGATTGCTAAGAGACATACTTTGAGCCTGGAAGGATAAATATCCATCGTCTATTACACAATGGACTGAACACCTCACTGCCCTGGCTACATTTGAACATACTTCATCTAGACATCCATTTGGAGTAGATGCCTATTTGGACATCTGGAAGGCTTATATTAATTTATATGCTTAACTCAAGTTGCATGCACTGGTGGGTATGGTATTCGTAATGTAAACTGACGCTGATTTATTAGTAGTAGTAGTACTATTTAAATTTCCCTTCTTTTGTGTACCTTCAGTATTTTTGTTTATTTTGTTTTATTTAATTTTTTTCTTTGCTTTCTTGTTTTGCCCCTTTTATTGTTAGATTTATAATAAAAACAACAACAAAGGGCACTTTATATTGGGATGTGTTAATCAGGCCAGTGTTAGAGCCCGGCATGATTGGGCATCTGCTATGGGCCTGTGCCCTTCCAAGGGCTCCTCTTGACCTGCCCTTCCTCCTCACCATCGCAACTGCTTGTTCACCTGGCTCTTGCTCTGGCCCAGTCAAGGGCGGTGGTAAGGAGGAAGATCTATAGATGCCACTGCCTACTAGCTCACTGGGGGTCTGAGAACATCATAATTGTCGTCATTTATTTATATGGCCCTGTTCCATGGTGAGCGCTGCTCAAAGCAACGCACAACATCAAAAAGTGTGCATAAGAATAGTCACTAGCAATTATAAGGTGTATCAAAATCTATATAGGTGCCTGCACAGTAGGCTAATGACAACATCTCATCTTAATAAATACACAATAAAATTAGACAATCCATGAATGATTCATAGTGAGGTCTAACAATACAACTGCAAGAACATCGTCCAGATAGAAAGGGAAAAATAGTCATAAGGATTCACAAATTCACAGCTCAATCAGTTTTCTTTCATCAAAGCTAAGCTATGACTTCTCATCCTTGCACCCACAACAAATTCCGGGCTTCCTGCTCAGGCTCCTTGTTACTGTAAAGCAGCCTCCCATTCCCATTTTAATTGCCCCCGCCTCCAGTCTGTCCAGTGGCAGGATATTATCCCTTTCACCTTCACCCGCCCCCCAATACCTCACCTCCTTCAGAGTTATCTCCACACACACTCCCTTTTATGTTGGTCCCTTCTGGCCAGCCCAACTCCGCAGCTGCTCCCTCACATAACACCTGTCCAAAACAAAAACTTGAACCCAGAAACAACCCTTCAACTACGGATGGGGAACCTGTGGCCCTCTAGATGTCGTTGGACTCCCAGCTCCAATCAGCCCCAGCCAGCATGGCCAATAGGCAGGGATGGTGGGAGTTGCAGTACATCAACATCTGGAGGGTCATAGGTGCCCTCTCCTAAACAGTACCCCACCCTGATGTACCCTCTAGGCATCTTGAGGAGCAGAAGCAGCCTTTGTAGCTGGACTCAGTCAGGGCCCTGATCTTCCAGACCAGGTGGGAATGAGCCAGACAAAGAGCAGGGACCATGCCGTACACAAGAAGTCAAGAGGTGACAATCCGGAGGAGGAATAGAATCCGTGAGGGGATTATGGCAGTGAGGACTCAGGAGGTAGGCTCAGTAAGAGAGGAAACTCGGGGGGGGTCTTGCTGATGGCCCCTCCAAATCTGGAGTCAACACAGCCCATTGTTTCCTTCTCCCACCAGTATGCACCAGCTGTAGAGCTTCACTCAAAAAGTAGCGAACTGGGATTTCTCGACAGAGAGTTTTCAGGGGGAAATACTTGTTGGAGAACTTCTCCAAGAATATTTGGCAACCCTCCCCCTTACACGCACACATGCATGCACTCACACCAGAGTTGCCCAGTTCATGGCCTGAGACTGATCCTGTATCTTTAGGAGAACAGAAAGTCAGCCAAGTGCAGCTGTTCTTGCAACACTGTAATGAGAAAAACCACAAGGTGGAATTCTCCCTTCCCCCTGCACAGCTTTTAAAGATACAGAAGACCTCTTGGAGGCCTGGCCTGGCAACCAAGGATCAGATCTCAGGCCATGAACCTGGCAACCCTAACACACATGTACACACACAATTTCCCTGCTGAAAAATAGCCAGACTTCACTTAGCCCTATCTATCAGTTCCCTGGTCCAAGACCATTTAGGGCAGGCTCGGGGAGTCTGCTGGCCATTTATTTATTTGATTACAGCTCCCATAATCTCTCAGCCATGCTGGTTGAGGCTGATGGGAGTTGTAGTTCAACCACATCTGGGGGCCAAAGGCTCCCCACCTCTAATTTGGGGCTTTCAAGGTAAAAAAAACACGACTTACAATTGTTGTTCAGTAAAGCAAGCTATGAGACTTACAGACAGGGATTTTTAGTGAGAGAAGGAAACCTGCAATAAACGGGTTAAGCAGAGCAGAACAGAGCGCCAGGTTTGCCAAGGTCAGCAGCTGGTGGGCAAGTAGATAAGAAGGAACTTGCAGAAGCTCTAGTGTGGGGGGAAAAGTAGTTTGGAGAGAGAGAACTGTGCTTTATTATTTTTGTCAGTAAAGACTCTTACAAGAAACTTGCCTGGCCTGGCTTATTTACTAATCTATGCGTCCCTAGAATTTCTTCCTTGTATGATCTCTATACGCACACACCGACAACAATTGTGTCTGGAAATGAATTATGGTACACACCACACCTAGTGTGCTCTGAAACTCTTGTGGGAATTTCATAAAGGGATGGCGGTTAGGCAGGAAAGCTGAGGGTTGTAGCCATCTAAGCCCTACTCAGAGTAGACCCACTGGAATTAGTGGATTTAAGTAAGTCATGTTTTCAGTAGAACTACTTTGGGTATGATCAACAGTGGATTAGGGATGGGGTGAAATTAGATTCAGTTGGCATTTAAAGTTGAATCTATCAAATTGCACTTTCTGAAACAATAACACCAGGATATTGTCTGAAAACACATGAGGCCATCACCTTGTTGAAGCTAAGCTGGTCTGGATGTGATCAGTCCCTGGATAGGAGACTGCCTAGGGACCACAAGTCTTGAGTTCCATGATGGAGAAAACTATGTAAGGAAATAAGTAAATAACATATTTACTTCGAGAGCCACTATGGTGTAATGGTTAGAGTGTTGGACTATGACCCGAAAGACCAGGGTTTGAATCCCCACTCGACCATGAAACTTGCTGGATGACCTTGGGCCAGTCACTGCCTCTCATCCTAACCTACCTACAGTGAATACAAGTCTAAAATTCCTATCTGCTCTTGTCTGCAAATACAAGCAACTGTTTATATTAAGCACCTTCTGTTACCAAATTACCCTTGGCTGCAGTTTTAAAGGCCTTTTTTTGTCTTGAAGTAGGTTGGGGTTTTTTTTTTTAAAAAAAATCCACATTAGCCAACAGTGTGCTTTCGCCAATTGATTTCCCTCCCCCTCCACTGCCCTCCCCAATGATTTTATTCCAATTTAAATATGTCTGAGGACTTTATGAGGGTCTCCCTGACATCTGCCTCCTCTCTTTCTCTTTTTAACATCCTTTCTTTCTTTCCCCACTTAGCTGGAGAGATCGAGGCAAGTAGTAAACACCCGGCCATTAAAAAAAAAACACCATAAAAGTCCAGCTCACAGCCATCGATTGCCATGAATCGTCTCAGGTTTGCTAGTCAAATGGAATAAAACGGAGTCTTTAAAACCCCAAACACCAAGGTCATAAATAGCTAGCCTCCCAAGGCGGGGGGAGAGGGATTGCACACGTGTGCACACCAGAGAGAGAGAGAGAGAGCCCTGTACAGACCTTGCTAACTGAACCATTGGGATAGCCACCCTCTGGGGTGACTTCAACACACTGGGTGGTAAAAGCACCCCTTCGCCTCCCTCCTTCCGAAGTTCATGCATGCTGTTTACTCCACACTAGAGAATGTGGCAAGATATTACTTGCAGGTAAGCTGTAAATCTTCCCTTTATTACCTTTTATTATGTTGTTTCAACAGACTCTTAAAGCTGGAACAGCAAGCTATTGATAGCAGCTTTAAATCTCAGCCCATATTATTTCCTCCCTCTTTGATGTTTTGCTTGCTCCCGCACATGCGCACCCTCTTTCCCCTTCATGAGACAAATTTTATAGGTCCCTTGTCAAAGGTCGCAATGGTGAATAATCACTGGAAGGCAACATGAGGGGTGAGTAAAGAAAACAGGAGATAGACAGAAGTATGCTGATCAATGGCAGGCAGGCAGTCCAGTGTATTTGGTTATAACCAAAGCTCATCCATTACAAAAGAATGTTCTGTTTAAAAACAAGGAAGGGTGTGGAGAGGTGTTGTTGCATAGCATAACAAATCAAATTGTCATAAAAGTGTACATCAGATTCCTGCATTGAGCAGCAGGCTGAACTAGATGACCTCCAAGATCCCTTCCAACTTTAAAAGCAAAAAGATTACAAGTCTTCATTTAATGATGTTTATATACCCCGTTCTGCAGTAAAAACAGTGCACAGGGTGGTTTATGTCCTTTGAGAACAAAATAATGGGTATATCATGCAACAAATTTAAACAACAATAAAAGAGAAAATAGCAGAAGATAAAAGCCAGCTTAAAAATGGTAGCCTTGCCCATTAAAAATCCTAACAAGGCAAATTAAAAACTTGTCTGAATAATGATTTTAAAAAAACACAAGCTCTTAGCTAGGCAGCAGAAGAAAGGCGAAGAGGGGCCTGAATATACTTCCTGAGGAAGGGAGTTCCACAGTTTGGATATGTCCACAGAGAAGGCTCTCACACCCATCCTGACAAATGTAGCCTCAAGCACAGATAGGACCTTGAGAAGAGCCTGCACATCAGGACTTAGGGAGTGGGCAGGACGGGATGTGAAGCAGAGATGGCCCTAACATCAAGTAAAGTCAGGCAGCCCTGACAGGTAGAGGCTGTCCTTTAGGGGGAAGGGCCATAGCTCATTTGCTTTGCATGCAGAAGGTCCCAGGCTCAGGCTCTGGCATCTCCAGGGAGGGCTGGGAATTTCCCTTTGCCTGAAGCCCCAGAGAGCTGCTGCCAATCAGTGCAGACAACACTGAGCCAGGTGGACCAGTGGTCTGGCTCGGTATAAGGCAGCTTCCTAGGTCTAAAGGCAGTGGTGGCTGGTAACCGCTGCACCTGGTGGGGCAGCCAAGGAGGACCTCGCTGGAGGAGAGGTCGAGGGCATCGTCAGAGGTGGGGACAATTTGTTATGGCTGTGCCCTCATCCTTCTTCCATGTAAGGATACTGTGGATACTGTCTGGGTGTAAACAATGCTAAGCTCGATGGACTAGCAGTCTGACAGTATGAGCAGCTTTCTGTGTTCAGCCTGGACCCGAGCCATTGCAATTGTTGCAGGCACAAAGGGGCGATAATCCAAAATAGACTGAAAATCACCATAGCCTTATTATCAAATTATCTTCACAATACAGAATGGCAATCAAAATAACATATGTTATTTCTAATTTTCTTGGATGTTGCAGCAAACAAAACCATCTTGTCGTTGACAAATTTGTCTGAAACAGATAGCAAAGGAAAAGGAAAAGCTAATTTTTGAATGTCTGTGAGCCTTGCCACTCCATTAACAAGTCTGGAGATAAAATATTCTCTAGGGCTCTCATATAATGACTAGTAAAGGACATAATGGACAGTACGCTGAGATAAATTTAGGTGACGCACATACATACATTGATCTTATATATTTGATGCAAAAAGTTCCACAGCAAATCAGTCCACAGAGTTGCTGACTGTTCACATGGAAGTATTTTTGGTACAAAAATCTCTGACAAATACCCACTGTCACTCACCCTTTTTGTTCTTTACCATTGGGAGGGAGGCGATTTGGTGCCCAATCAACAGTCCCTTGTGTGCTGTTGCTATGTGTTTAAACCTGCTTGTGATCTTAGCCAATTAGGGATCATTCAATGACAATGAAGATGTCACAATATTGCCCCATAGCCAGTCAGATTTGGCTGTCTTACAATGTGACAAAGCCAAATGTCACGGAGTAAGGGCAAAACTTCTAGAGTATATTTATTTATTGTATTTGTATATCGCCCCATAGCCGAAGCTCCCTGGACGGTTTACAGCAACTAAATACTTCTCATACTTTTGTCCTGCTTTCAGACTGTGCAAGAAGGATACTAGACTAGATGGCTACATGGAAGCGACATGTTCAGAGGCAGTATGCTAGTGCATACCAGGAGATAACAACTGCCTTCATAACCTGATTGTGGACTTCCTAGATATATTTCATTGTCCACTATGGCACCCCACAGCACAGCTGCCAGGGGGCCAAGAGACAATCACCCAATGCCATTCTCTGAAACCAGCCCTGGAGATAGGATCAGAAGCACTGTAAAACAGTGCCTCCAATACCCATCTCACCAAGTTGGCCCAGAAGGATACCATGGTCAATGACATCAAAAGCTGCTGAGAGATCAAGTAAGAATAACAGATTCACACTCCTCATGTCCTTTTCCCAGTAAAGGTATCAGGGCGACCAAGGCTGATTCAACACCATAACAAGGCCTGAACCCATACTGGAATTGGTCAAGGTTATCTGTTTCTTCCAAGAGTACTTGCAATTGCTGGCCACAACCCTCTCAACCACCTTCCCTTAAAAGGGGGTATTTGCAACCAGGTGGTAGTTGTCACAAACCAGTGGGTCCAGGGTGGGATTCTTCAGGAACAGTCAGATCACCACCTTCTTCAGGGTGGCTGGGACCTGTCCCTCCCGCAGAGATGCATTGACCACACCCTGGATCCACTCAGTCATACCACCTCAGAAAGCTCTAATAATCGAAGAAGGGCATTGCTGGCAGCAGCATCACGAGCATCTTGTTCACGTCATCAGGCCACATCAACTGAACATGATCCCAAGAAGTTGTAGCAGATTTTGCACTGGACACGTCAATGGAGACTACAGTAAATGAGGATGGGGTGTCAAGATTGGCGAGCAACCTTACCCTCAAAGTGCCTTGCAAACAATTCACAGTGGGCTTCCGAAGGGTCTAAAACTCCATTTACTATAGTAGATGTTAACAAACCATAGACAATATGAAAAAGCTCCACTGGATGGCTACTTGAGGATGCAACGGAGGCAGAGAAGTGGGCCTTCTTCACTTCCCTCACTGCCACACAATAGGTACAGTTATGTTGTTTCACTCCTGCCCGGGTCAACCTCACAGCATGTGTTTCACCTCTTGCACTCTATAATAACAATTTTTGTATGCTATTTTCATGAAGATATTCATTTTTATGCACGCTTTCCCCTTATATGCATTTTTGTAAATATTGTTTGGTTGGAGAACTGCAGAGCATAATATGAATGAGTGGGAATTTCAAAGGATATCTGTATTTGGCTTCTCATGTCGTTTTGGGAAGTGCAAATTTGATACATTCGGCTTTAAATGTGAACCGAATCACATTTCTTCCCCATCCGTACCCTTGTCACACAGCCATATTTGATTGATGACACTCACCCTCCCCCATTTGGTGCGCAAGGCAATGTTGGCCAAGCCACGCCCACCTTCCCTACATCAGATGTCATACATGATGTCAGATGTGGGGCAGGTAAAGACGTAGTTCCCTACCAAAAGGGGAGTTTGCAGACCCTGCCAATCAGCTGGTCGATCCCACCTGCAAAGCCCTTTGCTTTTGGCCACAAGGTTTGATTTCAGCCAAGATTGTCAATGTCCTCCTTGGGGAGGTGTGTCCATCTCCCACATTATTCACATTTTAAAACATCCCCTTTCACCAAGGCATTTCATGGCTGAACAACAGCATTCCTAGCATCCAAAAATTATTAGCTGCAGGGGTATGTGTCTGTTTTTCATGTTTCTAGATGTTCTCAACGTTTTGAATATTTTAGTTTAGTTGAATTGTATTGTAGTATTGCTTTGTTGTTTGCCAAACTGGGCTCCTCTGGGATAGAAGTTTTCAGGAGAGTGCCCTTGTGCTCAGATCCTACCTGCAGGCATCTGGTTGCCCACTGTGAGAACAGGATGCTGGTCCAGATGGGCCTTTAGCCTGACCCAGCAGGGCTCTTCTGATGTTAGCTTTAATAGACAAATGGTGACATCAGGAGGCCCTGCCCACCTGTCAAAGTGTGGCTTGCAAGGAGTGGAGAAGGACAGGATATCCAGCCTGCCAGCTCTGGATTTGGTTCCCCTCCCCCATCATCATGGACTACAGAGAACAACACCATTCCTAGCATCCTGAAACTATTAGCTGCAGGGGTAAGTGTCTGTTTTTCATGTTTTTAGATGTTGGCGGGCAGGGTGGTACAAAATGGTTTTGCCAACCCAGCTTTCAAAGAGACATCTCCCAGGCACCTGGGAAACACACACACATTTTTCCACATGTCACACAAATCTTGCATCAAAAGTACTATAAAAGCAGAATTTGCACGATCAAAGCCCCCAGTGAGCTTCTTTCCCCATCTGTATTCCACACGGGCTTTTGATCGATCCCGTTAAAACCCAGGTGGATTGTTTTTTTCCCCCTCCTATCATTCTCTGGGAGACTTTCCTGTTTTCTATTTGTGCTGTTTCTGTTAGACCGCACTTTTCTTGCTTATTTATTACTTAAAGGGGGGGCTTTGCCTTTGCATGCTTTGCGCACCAACTTTCCCACACACACGCACACACAAGGACTCTGAAACACACATACACAGAGACAGAGGGACCCCCAACCCTCCTGTATTCACACACACACACACACACAAACACCCAGAGACTCCCCAAT
Source organism: Rhineura floridana (assembly GCF_030035675.1). NCBI lineage: Eukaryota > Metazoa > Chordata > Lepidosauria > Squamata > Rhineuridae > Rhineura > Rhineura floridana. Next base: position 9,821,812 of record NC_084499.1, read on the forward strand.
ACACACACACAGCACTCCCAAACACGCACACACCAGGCACTCCCAAACACATACACAGGGACTTCCAAACACACACACCCAGAGGCAGCTCCCCAAATGCCCCCCACCCCAGGCAACTCCCCAAATAATCTCCCAGTCACTCACTGCTGCCCCATTTAGGCAGCTTACCAGTCTCTCCCCTGCCCAGGCATGCTGCCCTCACTGCCCAGACTCAGCCACTTACCTGCTTCCCATGCTGTCACTGCTGCTGGCCCGCCCTTCCACTTGCTCATCCCCCATGCTCGCCCGGCCACCCTCTCTGTTTGCCCACATGCCCCCTGTACTCCCCCTCGCCCACCCGCTTGCCCACCATCCTTGCTTCCCTCACTCCCTTGCCTCGCTTGCCTGCCATCCTGCTGCCATGCCCCATCCCCATGCGTGACAGCACGATGGCTTACAGAAATATGATAGAGCTAGACAGATAGGAAAGAATCCCTGCCTCTCTCTCATCCCTCTTCCTCCCACACACACGTTTTGTCCTCACAGTAACCCTGTGAGGTTGGTTAGGCTGACAGACAGTGACTGTCTCAAGATCACTCAGTGAAGCTACATGGCTGAGCAGAGATTAAAACACGGTCTCCCTAGTCTATTCGGTACTCCAGCCCAGTCTTTCCCAACCTTGGTGCCCTCCAGAATTTTGGGACTAGAACTCACCATTGGGCAAGCTGGCTGAGGCTGATGGCGCTGACCCAGCACCACAGAAGGGCATGAGGCTGGGAAGACTGCTCCAGCCTTTATGCTACCCTGCTTTGCCTTGCGACTTCTTATTTATTTATTTATTAGATTATATTTATTTATTAGATTTATATCCCTCCCTTTCTCCCAGTAGAAGCTCATCTTGTATCATCTTATTAGTATATGACACATTTTGCATCCTTGTGCAATGAAAATGGAAAGTGGTGCAGGTAATTTGGAAAGGGGCAGTTGTTTGGATAGCTCTCCAACGTCTCTTTTTTATGAATTAATTAATGATCTTTGCGCATTTTAGCCCTTTTGACAATTACAATATTTAAAACTGTGGCAGCATTTAAAATAACAAAAGGACGACTACTGTTTAGACATACTTCCAAGAGAACTACTTCGGATCTACCATCAAACCATTCCAGAATGTTGGGCAGCCATTTAGCCCTTGCACCATCATGAAGTTTGCAGCACAAAAGCATGAATGCTCGTAAGTGTGGCACTTGCTGTAGTTCAGCGATGTCAGGTGTTACCCTCCAGGTTGAAACCACGTGGTGTTCACATGTCAAGTCTATATGCCCAGACGTTTCTTTTGTTTCCAATATTTTGCTTTAAGACTTTAATATCTCTGTTTTAGTAGTTACTGTAACAAATGTGTGTTTTGCCATAAATCTTTCTCTGTGGTCTAGCAAAGGGTTCTTTTAAACATGTCTAGGTAAGCAAGGAATGATTGACACCAGCTGTGCCCATTAATGTGGTTTATTAGTACAGCACAACCCTACAGATATACATCAGCTTATCCCTAACAGAAAACTGGTATAGCACGGTGGGGAGGACAGCCTGGCTGGGAGTCCAGAGTCTGTGAGTTCAAATCCCCACACGTGTCTCCTGGGTGTCAAGGGCCAGCTAAAGATCATCCCCACAGAGAGTGGCTCAGGGGTTACGTGCCCTGCCACCTGTGCAGCCATGGGCAAGCTGCAGAGTCCCAAGGAGCCCAGTTGCCCCCCAGCTGGCAGTGGCGGACAAGGAAGGGGCTGGCTTGTGCAGCTGTGGCAATCTGAGCAGGCCCTAGCCTGTGGGGAGGACTAGCCTCAGAGGGAGGCAATGGTAAACCCCCCCTGAATACCACTTACCATGAAAACCCTATTCGTAGGGTCACCATAAATCAGGATCGACTTGAAGGCAGGCCATTTCCATTTTCATCCCTAACAGAGCAGACAATACCATACATGAACACTCAGCTACCGGGAGACTCCTTTTTCTAGATCTTAACAGGAGTAGTGGCTGGGTCACACACTCCCTCCTGCCCAGTCTCTTAAAGATAATATGTGGAATCTCATATTTAAACAATGATCTGCCAGCTCCTGTTATACCCAGTGACAGTCCCTCTTCCCAGGGGTTGACCCCCTGTGCAGCCAATCAGGATCAATGCATGCGCAGTCCTCCTGATTGGCTCCCTGCATGACTCAGCCTGGAAACCTATCATGACAGCAATATTTCCTTCCCAGGCATCCTGCCTGGCATTGCCCAGCAAGCCCCTCTCCTCTTGACAGTCTCTATGACTTAGAGCTTCCAGCCCCTCCCAGTCTATTCTACTTAGACTGCCCTTCATCACCCATCCTGATGCAACTCTAAGCTTCTACTTATTACTGTGACGTATGCCTATCATATAAAAAGTGCCTTGTTAAGCCTTTCAGACCCTAAAATATGCTGTAGATAGGGCATTAAAGGGACAATTGCTGGATTGCACATATCTCAATGAGACCCAACCCATATGGTATTACAATGTGGTGTGGGGTTTTTTTTAGTGATTAGCTGCCTTTCTGGAACCTGGAATAGGGCAGTTAGTCACTAAAAATATGTATTTATTACAGTGACTAACGTAACAGAGATGTTGGAAGAGAAACTTCTCCAGACAAGTAGCTTGCAACCCGCCTCCTCCTCTCATGGTTCCGTAAAAGAAAGGCACTTTTCTCACTTGCAAATTATGACAATCACAAACTAGAAATAGAAATAAGGCTGCAATCCTAAACATGCTTACTTGGAAGTTAGCTCCATCCTTGCTCCCAGTGGAGCAGGTTTCTTCATTTGCAGTTCCCAAATCAGAGGCTGGAAAGGAGATTCATAGAAATCGTCCATCTCAACCCCCAATCCCATAACAATACAATTATTTCTCTCCCATAAGTCTAACATGTGGTGTTGCAAAGCTTTATGTCTGTTGTGGATTCAGTGTGTGCTCATAGGCAAATTATTTTCTGGGACCATCAGTTCCTTGTTTGTAAAATGGGGATACTTGTGAATGGGGTTGTTTTATTTTTATCATCCAATGGTCCTTTACCTCTAACACAGGGATGGGGAACCTCCAGCCCACAGGTCAGTCATGGCCCACCACACTTCCCCATTTGGCCCATGAGGCCATTTTGGTCAAGCCACACCTACCTGCTTTACACCTGACATTATACAGGTAAGAGCAGAGCCAAAGCACCCTCATGCAGCTTCTAAAGCACTTGACAACCAGCTAGTTATTGGAAGCCCTTGAAGCACTGGGCAAAGCAGGAACCCAGCTTTAAGCAGTATTGCTCTTTTCCCACATTGGCTGATGCGAAGAGAAGGCAATCCTGCTTGGCCTGGGTGCACAAGCAAGTCACTGCTAAAAGCAAGGGTTTCTTTCCTTGCTGTTAGCAGCGCCTTGCTGCCTGCTACATACTTTGAAATCCTGACTTCAGGACTTCAAAGGACAAAAAACCCAACTTCATTTGTGATGTCAGGTGATTGATAGGTAGCCAGCCCAACCCATCTGTTAAATTTGGCCCACAAGGCAGATTCTGATAAGGATCTGCATACAATAGCAAGCAATGGTGCTTATTCCCATGCAATGAAAGCTTTCTCCTGATTTATTTATTGTTACATTTATACTACACCTTTCTTCCATGATAGAACCCAAGGCAGCATATATGTGGTTCCCAGGCAGCCTCCCATCCAGGCACGGACCAGATCCAGATCTGCTTAGTTTTAGCAAGGTGCCTTCAAACCATAGCCTGATTGCAGCTCTTGGGGACAAGAGGAGATCAGGTTGTTGTTTTCCCTGGTCACTTGGAAATACAGCAAGGGCCTTATGACAAGCCTTGTGACAAGTAACAAAGGCTTTTAAGTGCTTTGCATAAAAACATAAGAAGAATCTGTTGGATCAGCCCAGTGGCCCATCTGATCCAGAGTCCTGTCCTCACAGTGGCCAACCAGATGCCTGTGGGAAGTCCACAAGCAGGACCTAAGGACAAGCGCACTCTCCCCTCCTGTAACTGGTGTGCGGAGGCATGCTGCCTCCAGTCGTGGGGTCAGAGCATACCCATCATGGCTAGTAGCTGCTGCTCCCCTCTCTGGATCATCACCTTGTAGTGGTGAGTGGGCTTGCGTGTTCCAGTGAACCCTGTGAGCGATGCCGTCGGGAGTCATGTACTCCCAGCAGGGTCACCCATGGCGGTAAGGTCAAGGGAGAGGAACCAGACAAAGAATGATCCAAGAAAGTCCTCAACGGCAGAACAGGTGGAGGATAACAATGTGTATGTTACAACGGCTGTGAAGACAGATGAAGGCTGCAGCAGATAAAAGACTCCCAATCATCGTGGTACCCATGCCATTGGATCAAAGCCTTTCTCTGTCAAGATTGTGTGTTGATCATCGTGCGCCGATCTCCCCACATAAAACAAATTAATGTGCAGGCGTCTTCCAAGCAAGGACCTCATCTTGGAAGACAATCTTACTCGGCCACGAGTGATTGCCAATGAATGAATGAGTAGCTGCTGCGAGGCTTATCCTCCATGGCTTTGTCTAATCCCCTTTTAAAGCCATCCAAGTTGGTGGCTGACACTGCCTCTTGTGGGAGCGAATTCCATAGTATGTGCTTTGTGAAGAAGTACTTTAATTTGTCTGTCCTGAATCTTCCAGCTTTCAGTTTCGTTGGATGTCTAGTGTTATGAGAGAGAGAAACTTCACACACATTGCAATTTAGAACTGCTACATGAAGTCAAAAGTGGTAGATTCCAGATAAAAGGGAGGATTTCTGCTCATAATCTAGGAGACACCTTACCACAAGAACATAAAAAGGGGACAGGTGGGTCAGACCAAAAAGCTATCAAGTCCAGCATTCTGTTCTCACAACAACCAGCCATTATTTATTTATTTATTAAATTTATATCCCACCCTTCCTCCAAGAAGGAGCCCAGGGTGGCAGCCATATGCCTATGAAGCCCACAAGCTCACACATTTGCCTTTGGGTCCTATTCACTGCAAAATGCACTTGCACTGTGGGCAGAGTCCACATACAGCCATTGTTTTCCTATGTTGCACTGAGTAATTCTTAACTATCTCAAGAGCTTGTGAAGTTCTTTCTTTAGAGAGGCATTTTTTTGAGATGGGCGAGATTTTGCTTCAAAGCACACGACAATTTGAAAGATGATTCAATTGTTACAAAGTGGACTTGCATTTTAAATTTAAAACTGGTACATGTTTCCAAACATAGTTATTCCAAAACTGTTTCAGTGTTTGGTTCAATGCAGCTCTGGGTATCAACTTTTTCTGCATTAAAAATGGTGAAATCAAAATCTAGGTTGCAGATATTGGATGAACATTTGGAGGCAGAGTTGAGATAGACTACAACAAATGCTATGCCTGATTCCCCTGCAGTACTTAATGAAACATTTTGTCAGATTTCTCACTAATTCTATCAATAAATAATTCAAAACATTATTGTGCATTTTCTACCCTCAAAAACACAGTTAATATTTTTTTTGTCATGTGGCGAGATTGTTAATATATTTGCCACAGTTTTGGCAAGTTTAAAACAACTGTTGGACACTGCTGCACTAGGGCGGCAGAGCAGTTTAATCCACTTTAATTGTGGAAACCTAAATTTGCTCTTGAATGCCTCTTCCAAAATGGTGACAGTCTAGAGGCACAATCTTGCATACAGTTCTTGGTTTAAAAAAAAGAGTGTTGTGGAATTTTCTCCTTATGGAGTCCTTGTCCAGGAAACAACACTGAGGCAGGTTGAAGCTTACAGCTGTTTATTATACTTACAATTGCAAGGAGTCTCTGCTAGTGTGTGCTATGGCAGGAGACTGCCTTCTTCCCCACTTCACAGGTTTTTATAGGTTTGTACAAGGTACCATCATGTGTCCTAAGGTACCCAATAAGGGGCTTTACCTGTTTCCCGCTCCCACCTGGCATCATAGGGATGCAAAAATGCACGTACTCATCTCTTATCTATCCTGTCTTGTCACAGCATCTGTCCCCATCCATCTCATCAACATGCTAAGACCAACGACCCCAGAGGTGGAATTTTCCACTTCAAGAGTGTCAAATACATTTAATAACGCATACTTTTGAGGGATGCTTAGAAATATATTCCGAATGAAAATCTCTTTATAAATGTTATTTTCTACAACAAAGGAGGCCAACATGTCCCTTCTGCAATACAGGTATTCGTGGCCAAAATCATCTCCCAATTGCTATATGGTTCTCAGATAACTGTCCATGGCAAATATACATCGTTTGAAACCATCTAAACTAAATTCCTAAGGTCTGTTTAGGGGGGTGGGGAACCCCTGAAGGAGAAAGATCTGAAAAGCAGCCCAGTTAAGACTGAGCATGCTCAGTGGCCACAGAATGTTGTCTGTTGAGAGTGGGGTGACAGAAAACTGGGTAGGAAGGAGAAGGAATGGAGCATTGTCGAGGAGGGAACAGCCGGCTGCCTGGAAAAATGAACAGGAGCTCGCCGGACCACACGGCACTTTTGCAGTCCTTATTTGTGAAGCTTCCTGGTATGTCTAAAAGCAACATAGTTTCTTGGAAAGTAGGATATGTGCTATGTGCAGAAGCAAAATCACTGGAAAAAAATTCCTAGGTGAATAATTCTGACATAAGACTGATCTCCTTTACACCATTAATAAAAATAGCTGTGCATGATAATGAAACAAATCCATCCCATTCCAGGCAAGAGAAAAGTAGGTTTTCCTTGTCCTCTGGAAGTCTTAGTGTGTAGATAGATGGGTGATAGATAGTCTTCAATGGCCATGTTTCCAATATATTGTGAGGCAGTTTAGCCTCATGAATCCCATTAAACTTTGAACAGCCCGTTCAAGTGCTTGCAGTGAACAGATAATGCGGCAGTCGCTTAAGCGCTTAAACCCTTGCTCCTCTTCACCATACAGATGAGAAAAATGGAAATGGACTGCCTTCAAGTCATTCCCGACTTATGGCAACCCTATGAATAGGGTTTTCACGGTAAGTGGTATCCAGAGGGGGTTTACCATTGCCTCCCTCTGAGGCTGAGAGGCAGTGACTGGCCCAAGGTCACCCAGTGAGCTTCATGGCTGTGTGGGGATTCGAACCCTGGCCTCCCAGGTCATAGTCCAACACCTTAACCACTAACAGATGAGAAGCTTATCATAAAAACATCATCCTCTGACATAACTGGGGTGAAAGAAGAGCTATTTCCTGTGGACCTTTGCAGGTATTCTCCTTACATGAGCAGAACTGTGCAAGGGAAGAGCGGGAAAGCTCAGGTCCAGGGGCCAAATGTGGCCCTCCAGTCCTCTCTGCCTGGCCCACAATGAACTAAGTTTAGCTAGCTCAAAGCATTCTGGGAGGAGAAGGCATCTCCTTCACTCTGGCTGAGACCAAAGAGTCTTGTGGTTTGTTCTACCCAGGGATGGGAAGCCTCAGGCCCAGGGGCCAAATCCAGCCCTACGGTTTTCTCTCTCTGGAGCATAGGACCCTCCCCAGGCACCCTCCCTCTCCCCAGACCTGCTTCATACCCTCCTCGAGTGTTTTTGCCTGCCTAGAATGTGTCCTTGAGCATTAATCATGCCTTTTGCTTGCCTGGGTATAGAATAGAGACAGCTGGGTGAGTGTGTATAGAAACTAGCCTACCGTACAAAGGTTGAATTTACAAACAAAGCTCCACCTACTTTTGCATCTGGCCTCTGCCTACTGCTGGCATGTGGCTCCCAGAAGGTTGTCTAGAATGTAATGCGGCCCTCAGGCTGAGAAAAGTTCCATACCCGTGGCATAAGGGGTGAGCAGGGATGTGCACAAGCCCCAACCAGCTAGCTCTGGCCCCTTTGCCTCCCATGCATTGGAGGGTGAACGACTGCAGTTCATGTAAGACTCCCATGCTATTGAAAATCCTTATTCCACAAGGTTCTAAATCACACGGGGAGCCTACAGAAGTATAGCAGGCTTGGATTCTGTCTCCGTCCCTATGACTGATTGGCTGAAAGCCCAGAGCGCTGGTGGCACAGGGCATGAGGCCAGTGAAGCCTAGCCACCCCTGGTGCCTCACACTCCTATCCTCCCCAGAATTTACCAGTTGAAGTTTAATTGTTCTCCCTTGCTTCTGAAACAAATTCAGAAGGTTGGGGACACCACAAAGTCACATTCACAGTACGAGCAAAATGCATTTTCCTGTTGAATCAGAGGATGGAGATAAGCCAGGTCATTGCTCAATATTGCTAACTCTGGGATCCTATGCCTGGAAAGAAGGGGAGGGGGTGAAATAGGGAGGCTAAATGTTTCATGTTGATGAAAGGATCTCCTTTCCCCTTCTACTCTCTCATTTTTCTCCACTTATCTTCATCTGTAGCTGGCAGATTAGCATACACACCAGTGGAAGATAAATGCATGCTCAGATGTTCAGAGGGAGAAGCAGGTCTTCGAAAGAGGAGCTTGTGTTTTCTGTTCTAAACTCCAGCAAAGCAGGACACTGAATTGCCCTTCAGCTCAGCCCTCAAGGTCAAAGTGCAGAAGGAAAAATGTCTGGCTCTGAAGCAGAGTTGTTGATGTTGTTACTGCTGCTCCTATTGATTGATTGATTGATTGATTGATTGATTGATTGATTGATTGATTGATTGATTGATTGGTTTGAGTTCTTACTTGCCTTTCACCAGGAGGTCCCAGAGCAGGTTAGAACAATACAATATCAAAATCAGTTCAAACAATTCACAATCCGAAGAATAAGATGGGTCCTAAAATATCTATATCTCGTGTCTCAAAAGGTAAAAGTGGTATGTCTTCATCATCCAATGAAAACTAAATGATAAAGGGGTCCAATGCGCTTCTGCGGGAGAGAATTCCCTGAACTTACAAGATCTGAGCAGGGTGGTTTATAACAGATGCTATTTAAGATCGCTGATTCATAGGGTTGCCCTAAGTCGTAATCGACTTGAAGGCACATAACAACAACAGAGGCTGCCTCAGAGAATATCCTCTACCAGGCCACACTCTCTGGATTTTTGAGGATAGTAGAACTACCAAGAGCCAACCCCACAACAGTCTGCTAAACAGCAGCCCATAGATTCTTGTTCTGTGGATGCCATGGAAGTTTCTATGTACAATGAATTCTCCATGTGATGAGGGGTAGGGTTGCAGAGGAAGAGCCTTCCACAAAGGCTTAGCTAGCCCAACCACAGGTCCTACCCCCCCCAAGGGTCTACAATGCAGGTTCTCATTTATTGTCCACAATGACTCCCATGGCAACGAGTGGAGTAATGGTTTATTGGCTCCCATCTACCATGGTGATTAAAACCAGAGGGAAGGGAGGTGTTAGGTGGAGTTGAGAGAGTCACAGCTATGTCTACACAGAGCTTTTAACTGATAGCTCCAGGGTTGAGAGGAAATGTAATTCTGTTTGAGCTATTTTTGTAGACACTTTGCCACTCGTCCTTGTAAATTGGGGGCCTGAGTGAAGTCATTAAACCCTAATCAAAAGAAGCTCATCAAGAATCAGTGGGGGATCTCCCAATTAATCACAGCTGGAGTTCCACGGCCACTGAAAAATGCTGGAGGCTGGTAGGATAAGAGTAATGAAATTAACAGGGAGTAAAGACGCTATTCACTGCTGCGTGACTTGAGCACCTCTACCTCTGAGCCAGCTTGCATTAGAGGGAAACCAGTAATCGTGGGCCCATTTAGATGGGGCAAGAACTGGACCAGCCCACATGGAGAATTCTGTAGGCATCCTGGCTGGCTGCACATCTTAGAAGTCCTAGACCAGAATACCACATGCAAGAAGGATCACAGAACTGTTTTTGATCACAAGCTGAATATCAGCCAACACTGTAATGGGGCTGCAGAAAAGGCAAATGCTATTTTAGTTTCCAAACTGCGTGAGGTACTAGTTCCCCTCCGTTTGGCACTGGTTATGCCTCATCTTGAGTGCTGCATCCAGTTCTGGACACCACACTGTAAGAAGGATGTAGACAAACTGGAGTCAGTTCAGAGGAGGTCTAAAAGGATGATCAGGGGACTGGAAACAAAGCCCAATGAGGAGAGACTGAAAGAAATGGGCATGTTTATCCTTGAGAAGAGAAGACTGAAGGGAGATATGATAGCACTGTTCAAGGACTTGAAAGACTGTCACACAGAGGAGGGCCAGGATCTCTTCTCGATCATCCCAGAGTGCAGGACATGGAATAATGGGCTCAAGTTACAAGAAGCCAGATTTTGACTGAACATCAGGAAAAACCTCCTAACTGTTAGAGCAGTATGGCAATGTAACCAATTATCTAGGGAGGTGGTGGGCTCTTCAACACTGCAGGCATTCAAGAGGCAGCTGGACAGCCACCTGTCGGGAATGCTTTAACTTGGATTCCTGTATTGAGCATTGGACTCGATGGCCTTATAGGCCCCTTCCAACTCAACTATTCTATGATTGTATAAGATTGCTGGCAAACATAGCTTTCAGCAAACTGGTGAAAAAATTGGGAGGATGATTTTATTTTATTTTTTGAGAGGGGGAGAACTTTTTGTTGGGAGTAAAGCACCAATGAATGTAACACATAACCTGAACCAGTGTGAGTGCGTGTGGGGGTGGTGGTAATAGATGGAGGGACAATCTATTATTCCCTTTGCTGATATCTTTAAAGTAACAGCTCATTTGTTTTTCTCGGGGGTTTGTTCCCCCCCCATCTCCTCTTTGTTCTTTGTTAGTTGGAGATGGTTCGTTCGAGGGCAAGCCTCATGGCTCTGCAATGGCCACATGTATGTGTTTATTTTTGATCAGCCACCAGCCTCACCAGACTAGTTATTTCTGCACTATGCTGCAATACATGTAACAAACCCTAATACTTTTGCTTGTCGGAGAGGCTTACAGTTTGACAAGGTAGGGTGGCTGACTTGTCTGTCTGCCAGTCACTTTAAAAACCTGTTAAGAATAAACCTGCTAATGGCACTACATGAGCACACTAAAAGGCAGCTTTTGAAAACATACTAAGCATACATCTGGGGTATGCGGTACTTTCAGCAGCACCTGAGAAGTGCAGTTTCTGGGCAGAGATATATGGGGTGAGGTGGTCCCTTAGGTAAACTGCATGTAGCACCATTCTTTCATGTAACACAGCTCTGATCTTCATTTGACCTGTCCCCTGTTGAGGTTAATGCATGCTGACTAGACCATTATTTATGAAATGCCCCCCCTTCCAGCAACGTAGACTGAAGTGCCCTTCTTCTTTAGCAAATTAAAACAACAACAAAAGAAAAGAGGTAGGAGGTGAAAAGCTCCGATCCAGGCAAGTGCAACTCAAATGGTGATGAATTAAACGTGAAGGGGATTTATAGACATGCACAATACGGCCCAGTGCATCTCATTTAGTGTTTTATTATTATATTATGCATCCTAAAGTGCAACAGATTCATGGTAACATCTCTGTCTCTCTTTCTGTGCGTGTCAGAAAGGCATTAAACAGAAAAGATTTACATAGAGAGAGGCAGTTCTTAGCAGCTGAGGCTACACAGAGGTGAAGGACAGACAGAAGAGAGGCTGACCTTTGTCTCTGTTGCTGCAAGATTGTAATTGACGAGAAAAAGAGCTGATGGCAAGGGGAAAAGAAAATGAAGGGGAGAAAGAGGAGGATAAGATAGCAAGTGGGGGTAAACACATTATATCATCCCCCTATTCTTCTATTCAGTGATAGCAATCTCAATGCACTGAGCGTAGTGGAGGCTGGTGCCCATTGGGACTGGTAGGGCAGAAGGCAGGGAGGCCAACAGTAGGTGGCACCAAAGCCAATGACAGACAGATCCAACTAATTCTGGTTTTGTCCCCAGGCTCCTCCCTGATGAGTTCTGTGAGGGCAACACTGAGACTGTCGAGGAGGAAGCTGACAGTTGGGGCCATCCCCTGGGACTGGTTGTAAGTAGGAAGGCAGGCAGGTGGGGGCTGGCTGAGAGCAGATGGAGGTTGGTGGGGCAGTGCCCTGTTTACCCCAATATACAAGCCTCCACTGTTTGAGTGCCCGTCCTTTGGTAGTCAAAACAGCACCATCCAAGCACAAGACGGAAGTACTGTCAAGCTCGGGGCAGTCCCAAGGTTTGCACAAGCACAGCAATTTGGATTAAATGGGAACTCATATGGGCGGGGATGAGCAGATCTGTCAATTTCAGTTTTTCTCAGTTTATTATTTTTTCCAATCTTAAGTTCAGTTCATCACATTTCCACATCAGTTTATGATTTTATTTTTTCCAAAAAAATTCTTCATGAAAATTCATCAGCATTTTAGTATGAATTTTGCATAATAGACACATGTTTATCCACAGTTTTGCATAATACATTCATTTTTTCAAAGCAATTTCCCTTAATATAAAGCTTTTTGTGTGCTGTTTTCATTTTTTATATTACTTGGCAGAGAACTACATTGCAAAATTCGTAAAAATGTGACGTTCAAAGGATGGCTGTGTTTCGGTTATTATTTATTTGAGAAAGTGCAAATTACATAGATTCCCCTTTAAATGTGAACTGAATCAAATTCCTCCCCATCCATAAATATGGAACAGCTGATGGGAGTTTGGAATCCAACAGCTATCATATCCCTGATCTATAAAAATAGTAAAACTTAGAAACCATGGGGGGGGGGCAGGAGCTGCATTTCAACCTGCCTTGAAATTTTATCAGAGATGTGAAAGTTTAGTAAAAAACCAAAATAAAATACACAGTTTTAAATGCACTTTGATACATTTTTGAGCTGAAAACTGCATTATAGCATTCAGAGGCATGTGAAATTCAATGGATAGGCACTTTTTGATCTGCACATTAGCCTGGGAGACATGGATTGGGTCAATTTATATCAGAGAATCTGCAAAGACTAAATTACCCAAACATATCCTATGTTAAGGCAACAGCAGATTGTTATTTTTGCATTTCATTGGATCAGACCAATGATCCGTGTATCCTAGTTAGCAATGGGCTCCGTTTCGGCAATAATCAGATTTGCCATCAGAATGATAATATTACTCCTGGAAACTTTGCACCTGAAGAACTAATGCTAATTGGAAGCTTTGGTGCTCTCCCAGGACAGGAACAGTGGGAGATTTTGTTGCGACTTTCTTCCTTGAAAGAAATACTCTTAAAGACGACTAATCGAGACTATGAGTCTAAATTAGATTATATCCGTCCGCTTGCTTCCAATACTAAAAAAGGAGGGAAAACCACCCCTACCGGGAAAAGCTCTGTACAGATCTCTCTGAGCCCCTCAAAGGCTCCCAATCAGTCAATAGATTGAAACACACTTCAGGGAATCCCTTCAATACACAAGCTACAATATCTTAATACAAAGGGACGGCTGGCTTTAAGCCCCGAAATTGTGGTACTGCAACCTTCTAAACTGACCCAAAATAGCATTTCTTTTAAGCCTGGTGAGTTGGGGATCTCCCCAAAGTCACCGGTATTTATTAAATGTGATGGAGCACACAAAAAACCCTGCCCTTGCACGCCAGGACCAGATGGGTTAGCTGCAATGTACTATAAATGTTTGGAGGAAGAACTCTTGCTACCTTTACAGTATACAATGAATTCTATTTTGCAAGAGGGAAAGATACCGGATAGTTGGAAAAATGCTAACATAACATTAATACCTAAAGAGGAGCAAGATTTAACTAAAACAAAAAATTATCAGCCGATATCTCTATCGAATAATGACTATAAAATTTTTACAATGATCTTGGCAGAAAGAATGAAAATAATATTGCAACAATTTATCCAGGAAGATCAATCGGGGTTTTTACCTAAAAGACAATTACGTGATAACGTCAGGAATGTCTTGAATGTGTTGGAATATTTAGAACAACGAAATGATAAACAAGCAGCTTTGATTTTCTTAGATGCTGAGAAAGCATTTGATAATTTCAATTGGAAATTTATGTTTCAGGTTTTGGAGCAAATGGATTTTGGAGACAATTTTATAAAATGGATTAGATCGATTTATACATCTCAGAAGGCTCAGATAATTGTTAATGGAGATTTAACGGATTCATGTGAAATACAAAAGGGTACAAGACAGGGATGTCCATTATCTCCCCTTCTATTTATTCTGGTCTTAGAAGTGCTGCTTAGAGATATAAGGCAAGATAAAAGGATTTCGGGATTAAAGATAAAAAAAGAAGAATATAAACTGAGAGCATTTGCTGATGATTTGATAATTGTATTAGAAAACCCTTTGGAAGGAATTAATGCATTGATGGACAAATTAAAAGAATTTGGACAGTTAGCAGGATTCAAGATCAACAATAAAAAAACAAAGATGTTGGTGAAAAATTTAACTTTAAGGGAACAGAAAGAGTTAATGAACAAGACAGATTTTACAATAGAGAAAAAGTTGAAATATTTAGGTATCATTATGACAAATAAAAATTCAAAGTTGTTTCATAATAATTATGAAAAATTATGGACAGAGATTAAGAAAGATCTGCTAAAATGGAATAAACTACAATTGTCATTAATGGGTAGAATATCTGTGATAAAAATGAATGTATTACCGAGAATGATGTTTTTGTTTCAAACAATACCTCTAAATTTCATATATCTCTAAATTTGTATGGCAAGGAAAAAAACCAAGAGTTAAATTTAAATTACTACAAGACACCAAAGAAAGAGGAGGACTGGGATTACCAAATCTGAGACTTTATTTTGCTGCCTGCGGTTTAGTCTGGATAAAGGAATGGATTTTATTGAGGAATAAAAGACTATTGGATTTGGAGGGCCATAACCTGAAGTGGGGATGGCATGGATATCTATGGTATGACAAAGTAAAAGTAAATGTAGACTTTAATAATCATTTTATAAGACGTCCTCTGTTGAAAATATGGAATAGATATAAACCAAGGTTCTATTCGAAAATACCATTATGTGTCTCAAGTCAAGAAGCGTTTTACAGAAGAGAAATGGCTGGAAAAGAGAAATGGTTAACTTATCAAAAACTATTAGAAAATGTACATGGAGAATATATAATGAAAGAGAGAGAACAACTGATAAAGGAAGGATATAGTTCTCAATGGTTTGCCTATTTACAATTGTTTGAAAGATATAAAATGGACAAGAAAATGTATGGGTTTGAAATAAGTAAATCTGATTTTGAAATAGGTTTGTGTACAAATGATGAAAACACAATTGCGAAAATGTATAAACTCTTACTGAAAATGGATATGGAAGAAGAACAAGTAAAAGAGTGTATGGTAAAGTGGGCAAAAAAAATTGGTTATAACATACAAATGGATCAATGGGAAAATATGTGGAAAAAAGGCTTGAGATTTACATTATGCTATAATCTCAAAGAAAATTTCTATAAAATGATGTACCATTGGTACATGACTCCAGAAAAGTTGTCAAAAATGTATAGTAATGTTTCTAATGTTTGTTGGAAATGTAAACAACAAGAAGGATCATTTTTATCATATGCGGTGGCTTTGTAAAAAGGCAAAATCATTTTGGGCACAGATAGGTAGGATGATGCAAAAAATTTTAAAGATAAATATTCAGTCAAAACCAGAATTGTTTTTATTGGTTTTTATGGATAAACAAATAGAAAAGAAATATGGAAGAATAATATTATATATGATTACGGCAACAAGATTATTATATGCACAAAAGTGGAAAATGGAATCAACACCAACAACGGAAGAATGGCTATTGAAATTAATGGACTTAGTAGAGATGGATAAATTGACATGTCTACTTAGAGAAAAATCGACAGACACATTTTTTAAGGAATGGAAGCCTCTCTTAGACTTTTTGTTGAAAGATCAAAATAAAATGATGATATTGGGATTTGACGATTAACTAAGATAGCCTATGGAGAAAAGTGATCCTGTATGTATATATTAAGGGACAGGTTTGATGTATATTATATACTCATAGCTGATCTGCGACAAATCGGAAGTCAACTATTTTATTTTTTGTTGTTGTTGTATTGTTATGTTTTTTTACTTTGTTTTGTTTGTCTTTTGAAAAATGTGAATAAAAATTATTAAAAAAAAAAAACCCTGCCCTTGCAGACCGCAAAAATATGAATGCAAAAACCTCTGACTGGATAGTCTTGCAATACTTGGAACCACATGAGAGTAGCCGACAAGATTCTAATAACAATACATACAGACCTATCCCTCTAACATCTATCCCCTGTGCACCATCCTCCAACTGTTGTGTCTTGGAGAACTTAGGAGGCAGTATGGACACGATTGAAGAACTAGGCTGACTACGACAGGGGAACGACGCCACCCCTCTAAAACATCTTTCTTGGAATATTGCTGGGTGGAAATCTAAATGCAGTAATCAAAATTTCCTTGCCTATTTGAATAAGTTTCATATTATTCTGCTCCAAGAGACATGGTGTTGCAACCATATTTACGTCAATGGGTTTGTGACTTTCTGTATGCCTGCACTCCCTAACAAGAGCAAGAGTAGGGCCAGACAGGGACTGAGTATCTTGGTCTCCTCATCTTTGGATGCCAAGATAACTGAGCTCCCAGACTGTGATTCCACGTTGCTAGCACTGATTCTGGAGATGAGGACCGTAAAACTGACCTTGCTCTTACTTAATGTCTATTTTCCTCCAATGGTTCACAGGGAGGACGCCATGTCAAATTGGCTCAAAGCCGAATGTTATTATGCACGTTGGATGGCCAAATTTACTCATGCACTCCCTATAATCGCAGGTGATTTTAATGCAAGGACTGGAACCTATCTAGTGGATGTCTCCACCTCTAGTGCCCATCCCTCTGCTAGCAGGGGACTTCTTACGAGTAACCCACACCACTCGAAAGATACTTTTTTAAACCCTGCAGGAGTAGGTCTGGTCCAGTTTGTTTCCAAAACTGACCTGTGCATTTTAAATGGCTCCAGTGCTGGTGATGATTTGGGGGGAGTTCACTTATGTTTCTTCCAAGGGCTCGAGTGTGGTCGACTATATTATTACCCACAAGGCCCTGAAAACTCTGAGTTATAATTTCGGAGTAGCAGATCGCTCTGATAGCGACCATCTGCCACTGGAATTTCTTTTTGCTATCCCAGGTGTGCTAGAGTTGAACACGTCACATCATGTACTCTCTAGCCCCTCTACAATGGTTAGCTTTAAAAAGATCAAGTGGCCCAATAAAACAGGACAGGCCTTCAACAGTTTTTTCACCTTCCCCATACAATAAAAGCTTTAGAACAAATAACAACAGATAGTTCACCAAAAAAGGGTATAATGGCTTTTGAGGATATGATGCAGGATATGTATTCCACTCTCCAAACTTCAAACGGTATCACAAAACACCCGACAGATAGAACAAACAAGTGGTTTGACAGAGAGTGTGCTGGTCTCAGGAAAAGAATTCACTCTGCCTATCGTTGTTACCGAGTAAATAATGAGCGACAACTTCCACACTCATACTATGTGCTAAGAAAAGAATATAAGAAGCTCTTATATCGGGGAAAAAAGTGAGGCAATCAGGGACTCATGGCAAATGCTGACTGCAGCATCTATCACTCACAGCACTAAATCCTTTTGGAAGCTTGGCTCCAGAGCCCTAGCTGACCATCAGATTAATTATTGTTTCTGATATTCTGTAACTTTGCAGAGAGAATTTTGAAGTAGCAACTCTCCATGCCTGGTTTCTGATTCCTTCTTTTTTCTGATTCATTTTTTTAAAAAATTGCTTTGAAATCATTGATAGCGTAAGTGATACTTTTATCAGGTTACTTTCTATGTGAGCTCTTCAAATGTGTATTCCCTTTCACTAATGTCAATGAAGTGCTGATTGTAACTGACAGACAGAAAGCAGCAGGGGGGAATAAGGTGTAAGCAGCAGAGGGGAAGACACTGACTTGATTATCTACATTAATCTGTCTGCAGAGCACTTGAAAAGGAATGTAAACAGGCAATCATTACAGAGTTCAGAATAAAGTTCGATACCAATGGAGACTTGTGAATAAAAAGTGATTATAATATCAATAATTCTCTGCAAAGAAAAAAAAAGGAGCAGATTGGAAAAATGAAAAGATATCTGAGGAAAAAGGAATCAGATTGTTAATGACAACCAGGGGGCCACACTTAAGAACAAAATGTAAAAAAGGAGAGGATTCCATCCCTAATCCTAGTATTGTCTCACTGTAGCTCTCTAGCCTAGCACTCTTATCCATTCTTGCTGTAAGTTAGGGATAGGGAACCTCAGATCTGGGAGCAAATGTGGCCCTCCAACGCTTTCTATCTGGTCCTTGGAACTCTCTCCATGCTATATACTGCTGTCTCTTGGCTAAACCCCTCACCAGCCCTCTTTGAGTTTTGATAATACCTCTGGCTTGCCTGGATGGAGGACAGCGAGGAGTGTGTGAGTGTGTGAGAAAACTAACTTACAATATGAAGAGAAAATTTGCATTCCTTGCTCCACCTATTTTTGCATATGGCCCTACCAACCACTGGCATGTGGCCTTCCCAAAGGAAGTGCATCCTTTGGGCTACTAAAGGTCCCCCATCCCTGGTGTAAGTGAAAGTGCCATGGGCCAACCTGTGGCTTTCTCATAAGGATTCATCAAGAACTAACGTGGCCACATACAAATGAACCCCCCCACCCAAAAAAGAATGAGATTTCTAAAAAGGGGGTCAAAAGAGGATATCAATTTACAATACATTTGCATATGCTAGTTTATATGTATAGATGAAATTTTAAACATAATCACTGTAATTTAAACACAGATACAATACAGCTCACCCTAGTAGGGAAGACTGTGACCAAGTGACCTGTATGCCTTCTCAGTCTGCTATCCAGGTGTTAATTGTGGAAGGGCAACTTCAATACCTTTGCTTCCCTTACCTATGTTTTTTTTAAAAAAAAAATTAAACTGGGCTTGGACTGGAGAGACTTACAAAATAGATGATGCCTTCAAACAGAGGACTATCCTCCATAAATTAGGACCCATGTGACCCTTATATGGGGTGGGGGAATGAGAAAATAAAGTCATAGAATCATAGAAGAGTTAGAAGGGGCCTATAAGGCCATCAAGTCCAACCCCCTGCTTAATGCAGAAATCCAAGTTAAAGCATACCCGACAGGTGGCTGTCCAGCTGCCTCTTCAATGCCTCCAGTGTTGGAGAGCCTGCTCTAACAGAACGTTTTTTCTGATGTTCAGTTGAAATCTGGCTTCCTGAAACTTGAGCCCATTATTCCATGTCCTGCACTCTGGGACGATTGAGAAGAAATCCCAGCCCTCCTCTGTGTGACAACTTTTCAAGTCCTTGAAGAGTGCTATCATATCTTCCTTCAGTCTTCTCTTCTCAAAGCTAAACATGCCCATTTCTTTCAGTGTCTCGTCATTCGGCTCTGTTTCCAGTCCCCTGATTATCCTTTTTGACATCTTCTGAAACAGCTTGTCTGCATCCTTCTGAAAGTGTAGTGTCCAGAATTGGATGCAGTACTAAAGATGAGGCCTAACTAGTGCCGAATGGAGGAGTACTAGTACCTCACACAATCTGGAAACTATGCTTCTGCTAACGCAGCCTAAAATAGCATTTTCCTTTTTTTTTTTGCAGCCACACCTCACTGTCAGCTGATATTCAGCTTGTGATCAAACAAAAGCTATTAAAGTTCACTTAAAATTCATAGAATCAGAATAGTATAGTTGGAAGGGGCCTGTAAGGCCATTAAGTCCAACCCCCTGCTCAATGCAGGAATCTAGCTTAAAGCATACCCAACAGGTGGCTGTCCAGTTGCCTCTCAAATGCCTCCAGTGTTGGAGAACCCACCACCTCCCTAGGTCATTGGTTCCATTGTAGTACCACTCTAACAGTTAGGACATTTTTCCTAATGTTCAGCTGAAATCTGCAAAATATCATTTTACATCTCATGCCTGAGAAAAACTGTTTGTGAGTTGGGGGGGATGGTAATACTCAATTCATAACCCATAATCTGGTCCAACTCCATATTCCAAACCAAGAAATCACAAATGTTAGCAATGTGTCCAGTAAATCAGTTGTGAGGAACCTCTGGGTGATGAGTCCAATTAGGTCTGGCAGGAGTCCTAATTAGGCCTGAGAAGCAGTTTTCCTCAGACCCACCTGCCCAATGCCTGACATCAAATGTGACATCAGGTGTGGGGGAGGCAAAGTGGTGGCTGCACTAGGGAGCTCCCAGTTGGAAAACTGATGGGGTTGTACTCAGTGCAAATCAGCTGATGGGTACTAAGTGAGTTTCTTTTGAAGTGATTTGTCAGCTGATCAGCACTGACGACAGCACACCTTCAATGGAGCTCACACTCGGTGGCGATCAGCTGATAGTCGCTGAGAGGGAACTGCTTTGAAGTTGTCACCTGATTGAGGTAATTGACCGGTAGGCACCCACCCACCTATCAATATTGTCCCTTGGGAGAGTGGGAGAAGTAAGGATTTTTGGGGGGAAGCCATGACCGTTTAAAGTGGTATGATACCGCTTTCGGTGTATAGAGCAGATGGGGCCTCACCCTAGCATTTGCCCAAAGGAGGTCCCTTTTTTCCTGGTGAATTCCCAACTGGACATGGTTAATAAGAGAACTATGACTCTTGGCAGGACTGAATGGCTCTGATTTTGTATGTGTATGTATGGGGGGAATGCTTCAATTAAGAGTTCCATCCCTGCCGGCTTTTAAAAACCGCTTTAGGCCGACTAAGTCATGCTTGGTCAAAAGCAGGAAATCGATGCCACCGTCTAATCTGAAAAGGCTAGCACATATGTTTCTCTCGTCAACATTTCCTTCCCATTAAGGAGAATAATAATGCCGGCCTGGAATGTTGCCTTCGTTTAACAGCTAGGAAAGAAAGAAACTGCTTTCCTCACCATATGGAGCAGTGCCAGGAACCACCTGGAAAACCCTGATAAGGTTGAAAGGGGGTGGGGGAGGGAGGTTGGCGTTGGAACAAAGAAAACGAATGGGGTACAGGAAAAGAGAAGGCATTGCTCTCGTGGTTTGTTTTTGTTGTTGTAGTTAAAGTGACATTGAACCACTGGAAGGCGCTGGGGACGCAATCTGGTGCAGTAAAGGGCAACCTGAAGGATCAAGGGGCTAGAGGACCTTCCCTGTGAGAGCACCCTGTAACAAAGAAACAGGAAACCTTTTTCAGTCCAAAGGCCACATCCCCTTCTGGATGACCTTCCAGGGGCTACATGCCAGTGACAGGTGGGCTCAGAAGCAAAAGAGAGCAGAGCAATGAGTGCAGATTTTACCTCTGTACAGTAGGTTACTTTCTGCACACACCCCTCCCTGCCCTACAAAAGCTTTTCTGGAACTTCTATTTCCTCCCCTCTCCCCATTTAGTTCAGTCTTCTCTGTACTGACTGGGAGCAGCCCTCCAGGATTTCAAACCATCTCTCCCAGCTCTACTTGGAGATGCCAGGGATGGAACCTGGGACCTTCTGCATGCAAAGCAGCTGCCCTGTCACTGAACTATGGCCTTCCACTAAATATAAAGTAAGATTCTAGTCCTCATGGTTCTGAAAAAAGGGTTGAATTAAATAGGAACACAGGAAGCTGCCTTATACCACGTTAGACCCTTGGTCCATCTGTCTCTGTATTGCCCACACCAACTGGCAGCAGCTCTCCAGGTTTTCAACCTAGAGGTCTTTACCAGTCCAACTTGGAGATCCTGGGACCTTCTGCATCCAAAGCAATTGCCCTAAAACTGAGCTATGGTCCTCATCCATATTGCCAGCCTTACTAGTAGCCATTGATAGATGTAACCTTCATTTTGGGTTCATCTCTCCCATGCACATCCTATTCTCCATCTTTCCAAAAGAGCTGTCAAACTCTTCCTTTGCTCCCTGTGTTTGCTTTGTGCCCCAACGGAGATTTAGCTAGCATGATCCGAACCAACTTTTTTTTTATTAAAAGCCACATAGTACAAAACTAGCCATGACTGCAGCCTTTCAAGCATCAGTCTTCAATCTTCATCTGCTCCCAGTGGCCAAAGGCATCGGCATTAGCCCTGGAGGTTCTTTTAGTAAATAAAGGAAAGGGGGGGAAAGAAAAAATAACAAAATAGCCTTTATGCTTTTAGGATTTCCCTCCTTCTCTATCCCCCCCCATTTTTTAAAGAATGAAATACATTTTATAATCCATCTTCTCAAAGGCACTAAGACACCAAAGAGCCGAGGGAGATTCAGTTTTTCAAAGCCCTGTTTTGAAAGGGACTGGCGGCTTGAAAGCCCAACTCAAATGTAATTTGCTCGTATGGGAGAGTTAGACAATGAGATCTGTAAATGCCACCCTCCCTACAGAGTTTCCTTCAGCTCTTCTTATTATGGTTATGTGACGTTTCAGGAGAAGCAGCGCAATGTGGTGCAAACTCCCAGTCCCTGGTGCTATGTGCACATCAATGGTGGTAACAGTGGGCAGACAAATTCTTATCAGATCTTTAAAACTTTCTGCTTCCCATTTCTTTATTTCCTTTTTTAAAAAAAACAACAACACTATTATTAGTATTATTGTTATTTTTTAAAGAATTTTGCTATGGAAGATTAGAGTGGATCCCAAGGCAATTTCTAACGCTGATTCGCTATCCGATTGTGAACGACGGCGGATGGCTTTGTGTCACACATGACAGAGTGGAATATCTCTTCCCATGATTCTGAATTTGTCCTTCATAAAGTCTTGGAATTGAATCACACAACAAATTTTCTCTCTTCTATGGGATGAGGCAACAATAGAATTGAGAGGAAAATGGAGGAGAAAATAATTCTTAAGCAAATTCTCTTTGTTGGAATTTAAGAGCCTGGCTGGATCAAGCCAAAGGTCCATCTAGTCTTCTCACAGTGGCCAACCAGATGTCCCAGTGGGAGCCCTGCAAGCAGGACATGAGTGCAACAGCTCTCTCCCTACTTATAATGCGCAGCAACTGGCATTCAGAAGCATACTGACTCCAGCAATGCAGATGAAACACAGCCATCAAAGCTGGTCATCATTGATAGCATGGGACAATCCAACAGGATCCCATGTGACCCAGGGGGGCTGGTGATGAACCCATCTCTCTTCAGCTTGTGTTAAGAACATAAGTAAAGCCCTACTGCATTAGGCCAAAGTCCATCTAGTCCAGTGTTGGAATATGTGGTTCAACTCCAACTTGTGGGTTGAGGTTGCATGGGGTTAAGAACATAAGAACATAAGAACATAAGAAGAGCCTGCTGGATCAGGCCAGTGGCCCATCTAGTCCAGCATCCTGTTCTCACAGTGGCCAACCAGGTGCCTGGGGGAAGCCCGCAAGCAGGACCCGAGTGCAAGAACACTCTCCCCTCCTGAGGCTTCCGGCAACTGGTTTTCAGAAGCATGCTGCCTCTGACTAGGGTGGCACAGCACAGCCATCACGGCTAGTAGCCATTGATAGCCCTGTCCTCCATGAATTTGTCTAATCTTCTTTTAAAGCCGTCCAAGCTGGTGGCCATTACTGCATCTTGTGGGAGCAAATTCCATAGTTTAACTATGCGCTGAGTAAAGAAGTACTTCCTTTTGTCTGTCCTGAATCTTCCAACATTCAGCTTCTTTGAATGTCCATGAGTTCTAGTATTATGAGAGAGGGAGAAGAACTTTTCTCTATCCACTTTCTCAATGCCATGCATAATTTTATACACTTCTATCATGTCTCCTCTGACCCGCCTTTTCTCTAAACTAAAAAGCCCCAAATGCTGCAACCTTTCCTCGTAAGGGAGTCGCTCCATCCCCTTGATCATTCTGGTTGCCCTCTTCTGAACCTTTTCCAACTCTATAATATCCTTTTTGAGATGAGGCGACCAGAACTGTACACAGTATTCCAAATGCGGGTAGCTAGAGAGGAGACCTCCTGATTGCTAGGCTAATACCTATCCTTTGATCTCCTGCTGTCTCTCCCTTCCTGCTAGACTGATATGCATAGGATGTTGACCACATCTCCTTCCTCCTTCCTTTTTCTTATTTCTCTTGAGAGGGAGAGCAGACATCTTCTCTTTGTCTCTCCCTCTCCTCCAAGCATGAGGGCAAACACTAGGCTCAGTGTTTGCATCCCCAATTTAGCTAGATGTAGAACTCTTTCCTATCAAGTATGTACTTCCAGAATAAAGTAGTTATTTCTTATTTTAAAGCTTAAAGTATCTGTCTGACTAATGTGCATGGAAGGTGTCATCTTTAGCAAAGATTCAAACACACAAAGGCTCACTCAGTCTCTCCATTCCCAATTTCGCCACTCTAGGACATCCAGCATCCTGTTCTCACAGTGGCCAACCACAAGCAATACTTGAATGCATCAGCACTCTCTCCACTTGTGAACCCTGTCATTTGTTGGGGAGGGGAAGAACAAATATGTGGCAATTACACCACTTTAAGACCAGTTTTAATGTATTGTCCGGGATGTGTCTTTCAGTTCTCAACCTTGCACCTCAGGTGGACAACTCTGTCCAGTTTTATTTATCTCTGTTTCTAAGTTTCTAAGTTTTCCAAGTAACCCCACTGCTGTGTCATTTTGTGATTTTATTTAAAGCCCACATGAAAACTATAGGCCTTTTCAGGCGTGTTTCTCCTAATATATGCATTTTGCATGCAATTTTGCCTAATATGCACATTTTGGCAAGCAATTTCCTTTAATATACCAATTTTTGTAGGCATTTTGTGTTTATTGGAGAATTGCATCGCAACATTCAGGGAAGTGTGGATTTTTAAAGGATAGCTGGTTCACGTATAGGTTTGAGAAGTGCAGTTTTAGGGGATGTATTCAGTCTAGTGCGATGTTGATCATTCCATCATCACAAGGATTTCTCCTTGCACAGTAGAGTGTTCTCCGCCACTCCTCCCCCTGCACAGCCCTTAGATCTGTTCCCCCAACTCTCTGGAGAAGATTTGGGAAGGGTGTGGAGGGCCCAAGGGGAGGGGGAGAAGGGGGGGAAAGTCCCATTGTGCTAGAAGTAATCCTTGTGATTGCACAACTGTTTAGTTGAATACTGTCCTAGGTCGGTTCATGCCAAAGTTACTTGTTTGATTGATTCCATTTATGAATGACGTCCCATAAAATATCTCAAAGCAATTTCACAATAAAAATATCTGCAAGAAAAAGTTACACAATTTCATATATAAAAACAATTATCACGTTTTTAAAACACACAATTAAAAAAACACATGCATGTGTAAAAACTGTTTATTTGTTTGTTTATTTATTGTTAAATTTATATCCCGCCCTTCCTCCCAGTAGGAGCCCATTCTTAACCCAGCAGCAAAAGAAAAAAAAGGGGGGAGGGACCCTGCACTTCTGAATTTGCTACTACATTACTGGCAGCCACACTAGGTTGAGAAGTTCGATTCAGTTTGCATTTAAAGCTGAATTTATCAAAATCACACTTTCTGAAAAAATATGCGAAATGAAATACAGGCATCCTTCCAAATTCTCACTTACCCGGATTTCACGATGCAGTTCATCAACCAAGCAACGTTTGCAAAAAGGCATATATTAGGGGAAAGTGTGCAAACAATGAACACGAGTGAAAATAACATACACAAATGCATTATGTTAGGATGAATTGCTTGCAAAATATATGTACATTAGTCCAGAGCTTGGAAAAGTTACTTTTTTTTGAACTACAACTCCCATCAGCCCAATCCAGTGGCCACGCTTGCTGGGGCTGATGGGAGTTGTAGTTCAAAAAAGTAACTTTTCCAAGCTTTGCATTAGTCAAAACGTCATCGAAAAGGGTATTCATTAGGAGAAATTCACGCTAAAATGCTGGGGGGAAATTTAAAATGCAAATTGCTGCAGAAATGTGGAATTTAAGATTAGAAAAATGAGAAATTGAGGGAACCGAAACTGACAGATCCTTCCATTCCTACCGCACACTAAAGGCCCAATTTCTATATAGTACAGAATGGACCTTCTGGTTGGGTAAGATGGTGTGATGCTCTTTTAGGCATTCTGGTCCCAAGCTGTAAAACGTGATCTGAACAAATGTCTTCCCCATTGCTAGTTGTGCCTCACTTTGAGTCCTCACAATCACTCAGTCTTCTTCCATCTGTTTATCTTCAAACTGATTGACCTAATGGCTGGATTAAGTGTTCCTTGCTCTGTTTTATACCACCCATTTGAGTTACTCTTCCGTGAACTCTCCTAAAGGATTCCGCATCTGTCTTTCATGCTGACGCCTTCCAAGTATTTACAGGCCGTTATTAAATCACCTCTTTAGTCATCCTTTATCTGAGCACTACATAATTAGTTCTTTTAATCCTTCTGCATAGGTCAACCCCCTTCTCTAAGCCCTTAAATCATCTTTGCTGGATCCATTCCAGTGGTCTGATGTCTCTCTCTCTCACACACACACACACACTGTTTTTCTCTTCTGCTGATCTCCCCAAACTCGGGACAGGCTACACCACTGCTTTGGATGGAAAGGATCCAGGAAAAGGTGGATTAATAAAAGGATATTTGCAGAAACCCTAAATCCACCCACTGTGCTATTCCACATGAGAATGCTCTTTGTATAGGTCTATTCAATAGTTCCCTTTATGCATCAAGAGGAAATCAGGACTGAGCCCACTGGCCCCATACCCCAACATCCATACGTGCAGCAGGATTCTAATGAGGGCAGCTATACACTTAGGCTGCATTCACACTGTACATTTATTCCACTGTTATTCCACTTTAAACAGTCATGGCTTTTCCCAAAGTATGCTGGGAACTGTAGTTTCTGATGGGTGCTGAGAGTTGTGAGGAGACCCTGTTCCCCTCACAGAGCTACAGTTTTCAGAGTTCCCTGGGAAGAGGGATTGAGCGTTAAACCACTCTGGGAATTGTAGCTGTCTGAGGAGAATAGGAGTCTCCCAACAACTCTCAGCCCCCCCTTAACAAACTACATTTACCAGGATTCTTTGGGAGAAGCCGTGATTATTTTAAGTGGAATAATAGCGGAATAAATATATGGTGTGAATGTGGCCTTACATTAGGGATGGGCAATAAATTTGGTTCAGTTCACATTTCAAGCCAAATTTATTAAATTTGCACTTTCTGAAACAATATGAGAACCAAAACTCAGCCATCCTTCGAAATTTACATTTATCTGAATTTTGCAATGCAGTTTGCCCACCAGCCAATGTTTACAAAAATGCGTATGTTAAGGGAAAGCGTGCATAAAAAATGAATATATGAATGAATATAATATACAGAAGTGCATTATGTGACAAGACATTGCTGGCAAAATGTGTAAATTAGTCAAAACTGCCTTCCAAAATATGTAGGCATGTGAAGAAATTCACACTAAAATCCTGGAGAATTTTCATGAGGATATTTTTTTTTCTAAATCAAAAATTGCTGCAGAAATGTGGAGAACTGAGTTTAAGATTGGGGGGAAAATGAGAAACTGAGAGAACCGAAATTGACAGAACTTTCCATCCCTAATGTACACAAGTGTAGGTGCTCTACATGATTGAGAAAACACTGTGCAGTTGAGAGTTCCCAAACACATGGAGCAACTATGCACAGACATGTCCCTTTTTCAGACATCCCTCTGAAGATACAGATGTTGGAGGCGGGTCAAAGAGGTGCCGCCTTGCTTTCCCCTCTGTGCACAGTCTAACCACAGGGAGGGAATGACAGAATAGGCCTGCTAAGTCTATTAGGGGGAAGGACTGCGGCTCAGCAGTAGAGCGTACAGAAGATCCCGAATTCAAACCCCTTCATCTTCCAGGCAGGCTGGGAAAAGTTGCTTTCTGAAACCCTGGAGAACCTCTGCTGGCCAGAGAAGAGGGACCGATGGTCTTGTTCAGCATAGGGCAGCTTCCTGTGTCCTTATGGGTCAAACCATTGGCACACCTAGCCCAGTTTTGACAGAGGCACTATTCAGGCAGATTTAAACAGCAGGTTTTGGGTTGTATCCAGCTAGATTTTCCTCAGAGTCAACCCACTGGAATTAATTGACCTAAGTTAATTGTATCCATTAATTAATTGACATGATTAACTCAGGTCAATTAACTGATCCTCCCTTTTGTGTGTGGGCAGTGGCTACAAAAAAATTCATGCTTGGAGAATGAGGGTCACATCCAGTGTTAGTCCTACTCTGAGTAGACCCATTGAATTTAATGGGTATGATTAACTTAAGACCATTTATTTTAATGTGTCTACTCAGCATAGAGCTGGGTGCAACCCATTTACTTTGACTGCAATCCAACAAATGTCTACACAGAAGGAAACCCTATTGGGTTCAATGGGACTTCCTCCCAGGTAAGTGTGCATTGGCTTGCAGCCTTTGCCTGTGTTTTGTGTGTATGTAGGGGGCCCTCTCCTTTGTATGTGTGCTTTCCTTTTTAAAAAATATACACAAAGCGAAGCTGCCCCTTGGCTGCATTTGGCAGTCTGGCTGCCAAATGCTTTGTAAATGAGGTCTGGAATGCCTCTGGGAATGACGCTACAGTGGCTTACAGTTTTGAAAAAGGCAGAGAAGAAAAAACACCACCCTCATCACCACCTTGCAGGATTGTAAGCACCCCCTCCAAAACGTTATTTCCCAAACATCAAATCCCACTACCAGTCTTCTGAGAGGGCTTTTAAATTATTTGGTTTAACGCTAACGTCAGTGGAGGCTGCTCCATTCAGGCAAGTGGGGCATTGCCCCACCAACCTCAGTCTGCCCTCAGTTCGCCACCACCTGCCTGCCTTGTTACTTAAGTTACATCCAATCCAAGGGGCAGCCCTGACCCCACCTCCCTCCCTCCTTATTTACAACCAGTCCAGGGGGTGGCACTAGCTGTCAGCTTCCTCCACTTTAGTGTCAGCGTTGCCCTTGTAGAACTCAGGAGGGAGGAGGATTGGGGACAAAACTAGAATGGGTTAGCTCTGCCTGCCATTGGCTCTGGCTCCAGCTGCTGTTTGGGCTGCTGTTTGGGCACCCCACCAGTCCCAAAGGGCACCAGCCGCCACTGACTAGCTTAATTTCCCAGGTCATCTTCATCGGCCCATCTGATGGACACCACTGTGCTGTTATGCTTCAAGGTTTTGTAATCGGGATGAAGCTGTAGGACTCCAACTTTAATCAGTCCCACAGGTTCCCCAGCCCGTTGGCTCTTGAGACCAGGGTTGCTTTCACATGGCACTTTATTCTGTTATTTTGACCATTTCTTACCTGATAATTTGTGCATTATATTTGACCTTTCACATGATGTAAAAGATAGTTCCAAAAATTTAGTGGAGGTTTAGCGCTAATTTTCATGATAAATTATACCAGAAACAGTCCGTTTGCAAGCCTAGGAACCTGGAAGATGGCGGAAGGTTTGCGCTAGCTGCAGCTGCTCATGTGACAGCCATCCCAGCATGCAATGCGTTCCCGCCCTTTAGCCTCATGCAATTTTTTTTGTTTGGCCTGATGAAAATTGTACCATTATTCTGGCACAGGCACGGGTAACAGCATTCACTTCCTTCTTTTTCCATCAACCCCCCCCCCTGTGTCCAGACACTAATTTCAAGCAGTGAATTATGAGAGAACTGCAGTGCGCATGTATATAACCTTTGAGGGATAGAAACAAGATGCTGTTCATTGCAACATTGTGAACGGCAGTTGTGCGGAATGCCAGGATATTGACCGAACAAACCATGGTACCTTTAACACAACAGGTGCTGCAGTTTGAAAGAAATTTTAGAAGCCGGGACAGAAGCCCTTCCATTTTAATCTGTTAAACTAATGCAGTAAGCCCCACGTCTGGATGCAGCCTATCATCCTCCTAAAGCAGGGATGGGTGATGCCTGGCCCTCCATATGTTGCTGGACTGCAACTCTCAGCACCCCTTGGGAAGAAGGGCAGGATATAAATCAAATAAATAAATGAAATCACTCCTAACTACGGGCCATGCTGGGTGGAGCTTATGGGAGTTGGAGGGCCACAGGCCCCTCATCCTTAATTTTTGTCTACATTGTGCATTTTGTCTACAGTGTATTGTCTACACTCATAGAATTGTAGAATAGCAGAGTTGGAAGGGGCCTGTAAGGCCATCAAGACCAACCCCCTGCTCAATGCAGGAATCCAAATCAAAGCATTTCTGACAGATGGCTGTCCAGCTGCCTCTTGAATGCCTCCAGTGTTGGAGAGCCCACTACCTCTCTAGGTAATTGGTTCCATTGTTGTATGGCTCTAACAGGAAGTTTTTCCTGATGTCCAGTCGAAATCTGGCTTCCTGTCACTTGAGCCCATTATTCCGTGTCCTGCACTCTGGGACGATCAAGAAGAGATCCCAGCCCTCCTCTGTGTGACAACCTTTCATGTACTTGAAGAGTGCTATCGTATCTCCCCTCAGTCTTCTCTTCTCCAGGCTAAACATTTCATTTTTTTCATTTTTCATTTTATTAAATTTATATACCGCCCATTGCCGAAGCTCCCTGGGCGGTTCACAACAATCAGCATAAAATACAATGAAACACATATTTAAAACAGTTTTTTTTAAAGCTTAAAATTTAAATTTAAAAACATAAACATTTTTACACATACTAAAATGCCTGGGAAAAGAGGAAAGTTTTAACCCGGCGCCGAAAAGATAGTAATGTCGGCGCCAGGCGTACCTCATCAGGAAGACTATTCCATAATTCGGGGGCCGCCACTGAGTAGGCCCTCTTTCTTGTCGCCACCCTCCGAGCCTCCCTCTGAGTAGGCACCCGGAGGTGCCCTTTTCTTTCAGTCTCTCTTCATAGGGCTTGGTTTCTGACCAGCAGCTCTCTCTTCTTGGAATGCTGGGGCCTGAACTCCCAGTCTGCATGGGCAGCAGTCAAGAATGAAGGATGCTACAGACCATAACAACTGGAGGAGCACAGATTTCCCCCCACCCCCTGCCTTAAGCCATTAAGAACTTCATGTCATTGTACGCCTCCAGCACACCCACCCTTGTTACCCAAACTCACAACAATCACTAGATTTATTAGAAGCCTTTTTCTACCCACACCTTTTCGAAAGAGCCATTTGGGCCAGAAACACCGTGGAGAGGCAGGATATGTTAGAGGAAAGGAAAGTGGAGCTGAACAAAGTTAAGGGGTACCTAATGCACAGGAAATTGCTGTGAAAACAATCCCCCTTTCATAAGGAAAGTGAATATTGCGAGGGGGGAAATGGTGTTTTATCACCATAGTTACAGGCCCAGTGGCTGTCAGTTCCAATGCTGTGTTAGAATGATGG
Source organism: Rhineura floridana (assembly GCF_030035675.1). Classification (NCBI taxonomy): domain Eukaryota; kingdom Metazoa; phylum Chordata; class Lepidosauria; order Squamata; family Rhineuridae; genus Rhineura; species Rhineura floridana. The sequence continues at coordinate 9,852,961 of NC_084499.1, forward strand.
CCGTGGTAATGAGAGGAACTGGGAGGGAACCGGGCAAGGCTGACAAACTTGGGACAGGCACTTCATTTCTCCTGGAGCATCCTCCAGGGCAAATATTCCTGAGACAATTTCCATTAAACCACACACACAAACAATTGCTGTTTAGCCTTTAAAATAAATAAATAAAGGAAATGGTTGCCTGGAAATCTCTCAATTTCCAGGGGTGAGTTTTCTTTTAACCCTTTGATGCCGCTCAATCTGCCACCAATCCACTACTAATTCGAAGGGGGGAGGGGGACATGAACAAGCATATAAATAAATGGTTGGAGTTGCCAGGGAAACAGTGCAAAGCAACTGGCAAAGCCACTGAAGGGCTAAGTCATCTAGGAGAGGTTAGAGTTGTTTTTTGAAATATTGAAACAATGCTGTTTTTACACCTAAACTAGACATTTTGCAAGCATCAACCCTTTTGTTCAGCCTTCTTTCAATCAGGTCTAAAAAAGTTTGGAGGGAAGATTGGATTTTTAGGGGAACAGAATTCCAATCTGCTTTGCTTGCAAGCCAGAAGGAGATGCTATTTTCCTCCAAGTCAAGGAGGGCATTTCTGCTCTCTGACAGCCACTTGAGTATTTCTGCCTATGCACAGACTTTTCCCATTGAACAAGAACTGGGGGGGGGTGTCCTTGCCTTGAAGGAGGCTTAAATATGATTGCCAGAGTCCCATCTGACTTTCTAAATCAGCCTGAGGGAACTGTAATCGGCCGGGTGAGAATCAATGAAGTTCAGTTCTGGACACCGCCCTTTAAGAAGGATGCAGACAAACTGGAACAGGTTCAGAGGAGGGCAATGAGGATGATCAGGGGACTGGAAACAAAGCCCAATGGGGAGAGACTGAAAGGACTGATCATAATTAGCCTTGAGAAGAGAAGAGTGAGGGGAGATATAATAGCACTCTTCAAGGACACAGAAGAGGGCCAGGATCTCTTCTTGATTGTCCCAGAGTGCAGGACACAGAATACTGGGCTCAAGTTGCAGGAAGCCAGATTTCAACTGAACAACAGGAACTAACATTCCTAAGTGTTACAGCAGTATGACAATGGAACCAATGACCTAGGGAGGTGGTGGGCTCTCCAACACTGGAGGCATTCAAGAGGCAGCTGGACAGCCACCTGTTGGGTATGCTTTTATTTGGATTCCTGCATTGAGCAGGGGGTTGGACTCAATGGCCTTATAGGCCCCTTCCAACTCTGTGATTCTACAATTCTATAAAGTGATGTTCAATCCAGTCAAGACAGAGGTTCTTCTCATGGAAAGTCCAATGATCCAAGGAGATGGTTTTCTGCCTATTTTAAATGGAGCTGCAGAGATTCAGGATGGACAAAATGTAACAAAAGAAGAACCCTGACAGATCAAGCCAAAAGCCCATCTAGTCCAGCATCCTGTTCTCACAGTGGCCACCCAGATGCCAGTGGGAAGCGTCCAAGCAGGACCAGAGCGCAACAGCACTCTCCCCCCCCCCTGCAGTTCCCAGCAACTGGTAATCAAAGCCAAATACTGCCTCGGACAGTATAAGGAGAGACATAGCCATCATGGCTGGTATCCATTGATGACCTGATCCTTCATGAATTTGTCTAATCCTCTTTTTAAAGCCATCCAAGTTGGTAGCCATCACTCCATCTCGTGAGAACGAATTCCATAGTTTAAGAAGTACTTTCTTTAATCTGTCCTGAATCTTCCAACATTCAGCTTCATGGAGAGAGGGAGAAAAGCTTTTCTCTATCCGCTTTCTCCACAACATGCGTAATTTCATACATTTCTATCATGTCTATTATGTCCTGATTACTATTTGGGGGGCTTTTTCTTGTAGAAAAAAGGTGAGCAATCTTTTCTCATAGGGAAAATGCTCCAATAATGCTGTTTTCCTTTTTTCTGTTCTTTTTAACCAATTAGGTAAACCTTTAAACTATCAGAGAGGGGGAGAGAGACCATATCATTTGAGACCCTAAACTGTAGGTTATTTAGCTTGTGCTTAACTCCATTTACTGTTGTGCTTGTTCCAGTGTGTCTCCAACCCTCTTTTCTAAAAATGTGGCCACACAACACTAGTCAAACTCCACCCTCTTTTACTCTAAAACCTGGTTGGATCGTCACTTTCAGATATTCCCCTTTCTCCGCCCACTAAACTCTCCATGTTATTTCCAGTGGCTCAACAAGCAACTTCCAACTGACTGCTCCTGGACTGCTGCAGCCCTCCTTTATTTTGCCTCTTTCTCGCCCAGTAAACTGCCTTCCTTCACTCCTGTTCTGTCTTTCTTTTTAAAACTTCAGCACAGTTTGAACACTTTCCACCCAAACTCCCTCGGGTTTGCAAAAGCAAAGCTAACCCCACCCCCGCAACATTCCTGCACGGTGCCGCCAATCCACAGGAAGGAAGAGAATATTGGGCTGTGAAGCATGTGGGGTGGCGTCAGCGACTACCTTTGATTGCAGCATTGTTTTAGTCTCTCTCACACACACATGCACACAAAACCTATCTCCGACTACCTAATTTTTAAAAAGAAAAAAAAGGGTTTTACTAGGACTGGGGGGGGGTATAGTCAGTGTCATGTCAATTTCACACCGAGGAACTCTCCCAGTTTCAGCCTTGAAGCTGGAACAGTCATGGGGATTGCACCCCCCCTCTCCATTCTGAGTTCTATAGTCTCTTCTTCCAACCACACCATGAGGGTGTGTGTGTTATTTAACAGTCCATGGTCGATGGACACCCCCCCCCAGAACTGCCCAGAGAGCTTCGGCTATGGGGAGGTATAAAAATGCAAGCAAGCAATTAATAAATAAATATCTTTGTATCACCCAATCATCAATGTGACAGAAGGTGCGCACGCACACATACACACACACTTTCACTAAAAATTGCATTTCATAAGTATTTAATAAAAAAGAGGTTTCGCTATGAATATGTCGGAAGGAAATGAAACTGACAGAAAAAAGTTTTCCATGTCAATTGCATACACAGGCCACTCTCTGGGTTTCAGCATGCAACTGACAAGAAACAATGAAACAAAAAAACCCTCCCCTTCTCCATTAGCAATACTCCTGAGGGAGTAAACATGTAAATTTGGGGGTGGGGCCACAAGGAAACAGCGATACTAAATGTGGATGGAAAACAGTGGATTGGAAGGTAGTGTGAACCTTGCAAATCTATCATGAAGGGAAAAGCTGCACCTTTAATCTGAAGTTTACCTCCCGTGTGAATCAACCCTGATTGGTAGATCAACCCATTTGCCTTCCAGGCGTGACCAATGGAAACATTTTGCTGCAGGCTCAGGCAGACACAGCAATTGGCCTAACATTTTGCTGTGGGTGGTCCTGAAAGGTCTGAAGTTAGCAGTGGGGAAGGGAGGTGTGGCCAGCAGAGGGCAGTGTCATTCCAAAACACAACCAGAAAAAGCATTCTGGCTGCTTTTGAGGTGACTGGCGTGCCCACAACCTGACTCTCAGGAGCTGCTGGGTTTGTGTGTAGTTGCCCCATGTGGTAAACCACTGAATTGCAGGTTGTGACTTCTCAGTGAAGTACCTTCAGTCCTGGACCGACTCTGCCCACCCAGGCTTGCCATTGGATTCTCCTGAACAGGAAGGGATATTAGAGAGCTTCTTGGTGCAGTTGAGCCTTGCTTGAGCAACATGGTCTTCCTGAGCACTGGTGTGTGCCTGTATCCTTGGTTGTTTTTTTAGTCTGATTTCTAGCTGGCTCCTGTTTTAGTCCTGCATACTAGCCAGGCCAATCACGTTTGGCTTCACACTGCCCCAGAGGCTCCCAAGTTCATTCTTCCACACCTCCACTAATTACTGTTCATTGCATTCATGCAGTCATGCCTCCTGGCCTTTAAGGTTACCATTCAGAGGCTTTTGTGGAACTTCTGTTGTTGTTATTCCTGTTGAAGAAACATAACGCAGAAGCTGAGCTATGCCTGACCAATGTTAAAAATCTCTTTCCTAACAGCAGACCAACAACAACAACAAAAAGCAGGAGCATAAGACGCTGCCTTATTCTGAATTGGTCCACCATTGGTCCACCCAGCTCAGTATTGCCTACACTGCCTGGCAGCAGCAATCCAGGGTTTCAGACACAGTTCCCTCCCAGCCTTACCTGGAGATGCCAGGGATTGAACCTAGGACTTTCTGCATGCCAAGCAGGTGCTCTGCCATGGAGCTACGGCCCTTCCCTCATGTTTGTGATGCACAGATATGCAGCTAGAGATCCATATCGTACATGCCAATAGCACTGACTGCAATTCTCCAGTGCCCAAACAGCAGCAGTGATCTACAGCCCTTCTCATACCCTTTGCCTCATATTGTTTTCCCATTGTGCTGTTAACTCTTCATAGACAACAAAGGTGCACCTCCTAAAAGTTTCCCAAAGATTTTTATGTTGTTGTTATGCCTCCTGGACAGAGGACAAGATAGTGCTCCCTCCTCACCTTCCATGTGCTGAAGCCAACAAGACAGGCAGTTGAATCCTAGTTCTGCACTGGTGAGGCAGTGTCCCCCATCACACCTGGAGGCACCAAGCTAGCTTAAGGGATGCAGGATGGGCCACATGGCAGGCACAGTTTTATTCTCCCAACACCTCATCATGATATCTGCTGCCTGATACCCACACCTCACTCTTGTTAGCGTTTTTGGTATCGCAGCCGAGTGCAGAAATAACTGGTCTGTTTAGACTGATAGTTGAAAGAATAAAGAAACTTAAGGTTTATTACTACAAATAGGTAAAGTCATATATGCTGAAGCAACCATGTGTCTTCCATTCAGAAAGCCATTACTAACTAACTGAGAGCAAAGACAAGAAGAGATGGGAGGGAGAGGAGGAGCAAAGCCTGCAAAAGCAACTAACACTTTTAGAGGAGGAATCAGCAGAGGGAAGAATAGATTGCCTTTCTGTCTATCCCCCCTCCCTGGTTCGGGTCCCTTGTAACATGTATTGATGCTTTACTCGCAACAACTCATGGTGCATTCAAGTACAGTTTCATTTAATGAAGAAATTTCCATGGCCAGATGGAACCTGTTACCTGCTCTGCACCTGTACAAACAAACCACTCACTGATGAATAATGTCATAGGAACATAGGAATACTGAGTTCGACCATTGGTCCATCTATCTCACTATTGTCAACACTGACTGGCAGCAGCAGCAGCTCTACAGGGTTTCAGGTAGGGGCCTTTATCAGCCATACCAGGAGATGCCAGGGATATGGCCCTTCCCCCAAAGCTGCCATGCTATAAAAAGGAGACAAGAGAGTGAGAAATGTTGGAAGTGGGGCAAGAGCAACTCCTGTTTTGTTCTTTTGTTTGTGCTCCAGAAGGAAGATAGAGCTAAGGTCCTCCAGATGGATAGGCTTGTTTACCTTTTACCTGTGATGCTCTGACTGACTTCCTTCTGTCGCTAGACTGTGACGCCTTTAGGGAAGCTTACCTGCCCCTCCTCCTTCTGCCCTTTCCCATTCCTTTCTTCTCCGGCTGTCCGGGAGAGAGGAGACATCCCTTTGTCTCTGCTCTCTCCAAGCATGAGTCTAACTCCTACATCTGGGCGTTACGCCTCCAACTTAGCTACGTAGTTAGAACTAGGTATGCCTTTTCTGTCTACTATGTATTTCTATACATAAAGTAGCTTTTCTTATTTTACTAAGTCTCCAGTCTCAGTGATGCTGATGCAGGGTAAAAGCCTGCTTTCTTAGGCAAACACACGCACATGCTGGCACACTCGCATTTCAGCATCCGCTGTTACTCTCTGCTGCTGCGGTGTTGCTTTTAAACGAAATTAAGCAACACAACTACACACAGCGCAACTAGAAAGTGGGACCTGCTGCAAACAAGAGTGCTCCTCTTCGGTGTCACAGCCGGCCAGCCAGCCATGACATTTACTGGGATATGCCATTCCATTCCAGGTATGGCTCTTCTCCCAAAGAACACAGGAAGCCACTTTATACTGAATCAGACCATTACTCGATGTAGCTCAGTATTGCCTACACTGGTTGGCAGTGGTTCTCCTAGCTTTCAGGAAGGGAATCTCTCCCTGGCTACCTGGAGATGCTGGGGATTGAACCTAGGACCTTTGGCATGCAAAGCAAGTGTTCTGCCACTGAACTACGGCCCTTCCCGCAAAGCTGTTAAAAGGAGACAAGAGAGTGAGAAAGTTGGACCTGCAACAAAATGTTGCAGCGTGGAGCGCTCTTCTTCAGTGTCACAGCCTGCCAGCCAGCCATGACATTTTCTAACATACTCCATTCCCCTCCCCCCTGGTTTTCAGCCTCCACCCCTCAACAGTCAGACTGTATTCCATGACCACAGGACATTTTCAGTCATCATTGGGCTATTATTAGGTGCAGAGTCCCCTCACAGGTTGGTTTTTTGGTTTTTACTTCTTCAAATATTGGGGTTTCCTCAAGCCTGGTGCTTTATCCCTCTTGTGCATGGATAGTGGTGTTTGGGCTACATAAGCCCTGGGCACTTGGAGAATACCTGTGCACACAGATAAAAATAATGACACGTCTAGCTGAAGGTTGAAGCCACCTTGAGTGCAATCTTGGCACTGCCTGAGAAGAAGCAGAGAGGTTGCTCGACTCCCCTGCCAGCTCCACTTTGCATCAAAATCTGCTTTCGATGCCATAGACTTATTAAAGTTGGGGATTGTGGCGCTGAGCGTGTGTGTTTATTGAAACTGGGTCAGCGAGGGAAGCTCTCCAGGTTAAAAAAAAGCCTGCCCTCAACAAAAAGCCTCCATAGATGCCTGCCAGCTAGTTTTAACATCATGCTTTTGAGAGGAGAGGAGGCAGTGCTCCCTGCCTTTTGACTGGACTTCGGAATATTGAGTTTGGTAGCTCCTGTCCCAAGATAATTTACCCTGGCTGATCTAGGGAACAATTATAACATTGTGCTGGCTATCTATACAGTGAGGAGGGTTTTTTTTTAAAAAAAATACCCTGTCAGCAGATGCATGTGACAAAAATATATTTCAATAGATTGCCCGTGCAACTTTTCCAACTATAACAGCATTGAAATGAGCCTTCCCCCCCCCCATTCTCTCCCGTATTCTGGGGCGTTTCCAGACAGTTGCTAGTTTGGGGTGGAATTCAAACACTTACCAGCAAATTCAGGGTGCATAATTAAAGTTGATTGGGAGCTCTTGCGCAACAAATCTACTTCTCCCCCAAAATTAGGTCATGTCCACATCATGCATTTAAAGCACACTTATACCACTTTAACAGTCAGGGCTTCCCTCAGAGAATCCTGGGGACTGTAGTTTGTCACAAAGCTACAATTCCCAGCACCCTTAACAAATGACAGATCCCAAGATTCTGTAGGGGAAGCCATGACTGTTAGAGTGGTATAAGAGAGCTTTAAATGTATGGTGTGGCTGTGATCCAAGAACTTTTTGCAATAAGGAAAATGATGGGACAATGCACTGGAAAATGTGGTATGATGCTTGCTTGGTGCAATGTCATCTAACCTCCCTACAAACAAACCAGGATGAATGCTCGATAAATAGCCAACGTCATGTAACCTCCCTACAAACAAATCAGGGTGAATGTTTGATAAATGGGCCATCTGGAAGCTACTCTGATGTTCTGTTCCTTCACCATCAGAGATGAAATGGGTGAGTTCCCAGGACAGGGCTCTTGCATCCAGGCTCAGTGTCTATATTTTTCCCCACCACTTAACTTCTTGGCAATGATGGCTGGTGCCCATTGGCACCGCTGGGGCAGAAGGCAGGGAGCCCCAGGGTAGGTGGCGTCAGAACCAATGGTAGGCGGAACTGCCTCATTCTAGTTTTGTCCCCCTCCTCCTCCCTGTTGAGTTCTACAAGGGCAACACTGAGACTAAGGAGGAGGACACTGGCAACCAGGACTGCCCTCTGGGCAGGCAGGTGGTGGCTAGCCAAGGGGACAGTGTGGTTGGTAGGGCAGTGCCCCATTCACCCTAACAGAGCAGCCTCCACTGCCCCTAGTATTGTGTGAAGAGCTTTAAAAAAATTCAGAAAACATTTAAGTTGGAGGTCTTCATCCTAAACTGTTGCTACTCAGATATGTTTGGGATGAGGGGGTTCCCCCTTATTTTATAACCTCTTGGCTTTTCTATAGATATGTGCACAGTTTTAGTTATTTGGTTTCTTCTGGAGATTGGCTCTTGTTTCAAGTAAACATTTTCTGCACCTCGTTAAGACCCTTTCAGTGCTTTTTGCTAAAACAGAAAAATTTATAGTGCAAGCCTATATTTGCCTACTCAGAAGTAAATCCATTGGGGTGTTGCAAGGTTGCCGTCTGAATCAATCAGTCAACAGGTTCCCTTCCTATACTTTGGGTCTGACTTCTTAACTCATTATTTCTAGGTTGTGGGTCTGCCTGTGGCTCAGGTTTGACCAGTGGTGGCTGCTGCCCCTTGGGACTGGTGGGGCAGAAGGCAGGGAGCCCGAGCAGTAAGTGGAGCCAGAGCCAGTGATAGACAGAGCCCACCAGTTCTAGTTTTACCCCCATCCTTCTCCCTACTGAGTTCTGTAAAGGGCAATATTGAGACTTAAGAGAAGGAAGGTGATAGGCAGTGCTATAAACAAGAGGGCTATAAACAAGTTGTGCAATGGCTGGGAGCAGACTGAGGTTGGTGGGGCAATGCCCCCGTTGCACTAAAGGACCAGCCAAATGGACTACTGGGATGCCAGAGGTTAAATCTAGAACCTTCTGCCTGTAAAAAAGCATCAGCATTCTTCCCAAGTTATTGTATGGCTGTGGGCACACTAGTCACTTCAAAAGCAGCAAGAACTGGTTTTCTGGCTGCATTTTGAAGTGACCCTACCCTCTGCTGGCCACACCTCCCTTCCCCACTGCTGACTTCAGACCTTTCAGGACGCAAAGTGTTGGGCCAATCACTGTCTCTGCCTCAGCCTGAAGCAAAGTGTTTCCATTGACCACATCTGGAGCGGCAAAGGTTTGATCTACCAGTCGGAGGTGAAATCTGTCTGAAGCCAACTGCACTCAAGCTGATCCAACCATGTTTCAGAGTGAAAAGGGGCAAAGTTTAACTAGTGTCGTGTGACCCCGTTTTCAGCAGACAGAAGTGGAGATGCACTGGAACCGGCACAACAGTAAGTGTGTCTCTTACGCTATGTCTTCCTGCCCCATATGCCTCTCAAAAGTCTCAGGCAGAGAAGGGGCTTTCCCATCATTGCTACTTGAGATGCCAAGGATTGAACCTTGGACCTTGCATCCAAATCTCGAACT